>NW_019641687.1:1573181-2033311 GCF_000599845.2 Trichogramma pretiosum
TCGTACTTGTAGCTATACATACATATATTGTTTCTGTCCTTTATTGCCGTCTTTCGCTCGACCGTCTACTCGTTAAGTCGTAGGAGCGCGTGCGAGAGCGTCTAATTCCCTGCCAAATTAGAGGCTACTTCAGTTCCGCAATTCGTCCTGTCGCCGGATCTTACAACTTACCAAGCGTCGTCTAACTTAACCGCAGAGACTGCAAAATCTGTCTCTTGGCGTAATGTGTTCACATGCGCAACTCGTTAGAAAATTCGTAGCATCGCGGACTCGATAACGATTTTCATTGATTTATTAAAAATTATCAAGTTTGAAAGAATATGAATATTTACATTCTTCGAATGCAAAAATGAATAAAGAGAAAGTAATTATGCTTAAATTGAAACATTATGATCATTGAGAACGAATATTTTAATACTGATTTATTTTTTCTTTAATTTTTTTTATCATTTTATTATAACGATTGGTCTCTTGGATGCACACGTTTTGCATCCGAGTGCTAGCTCGGAAGATTAATTTGTACCGCGGAAGCTACGTAGGTATTGTCTGTAATGTTGCAGGCAAGGATCGTCACGTAACGGACGAAGAGACAACGCATTCAAGCAAAATGTTATATTTATTTGTATAATAAAAGTTAAAAGTTGATATAAAAGGGATGGGTCGAAAAGCGAAGCTGTCTTAAACGAATTCCGATTGTTCGAGATACTTTTCACTCGAGTCGAAATGTAATAAAGAGAAATCTATGGTCAAATAACATCTTTCTCAGTATACAAGTAAAATCAAGAAACAATATTACAAAGCAATGCATTGAAAGAAATACATTAAACGAATAATAATGGAAATTAAATTTTCATTTGCGCAAATGGTAGGTTAACTTTATCCAAAAATCAAAATAGTAATTATACATTCACTTACTTGCAAATTTTTCTGCAACAGCTTGGGGAAGATTACATTTCTTAAAAAAGTCAAACATGGTTGGGGCTTTATGTGTGCGTTTCGCTAAAATTATTTTACTCTACAGTAAATCTCGAGTCACTGAGCAACAACTGCTTTTGAAAATCGGCAATTCGATACTGTTACCAGACAAGTCGAAAACGTCCTATTTGGTCTTATTTGTTTATCTTACTTGGTCAACTTTTGTTTATGTTTTTTGGGCGCGAAATCGTCCTAGTTGAGATTGAAACGATACTGCCGTGTCGGACGATAGCGCCACCAGACCGCGGCACATTTAGTTACCAATCGGTAAAATAAGAGTCTCAAATTTCTTTCAGTGTAGACGAATGAAAAGATTATGTGCGTGAAGTGCGTTTTTGAAAAATAACTATTAAAAAACTATTCATAAAAATGATATCATATTTTAAGATAGCCTATGCCGCAAGATGGCGAGTACTTGTAGCTGTAAATCTGCAAGTGGCAAAGTCAAAATAATTGTATAAGTCAAAACCGAGTTCGATTAGTATTTTCTTTTTATATTTCAAATGTACACAATTAAAAATAAATCTGTGAGAACTAATATAAAGGTGAAGGAAATTTGTTACTTCATCTGAACGAATTTAATTTCGTACAATGAATTAAAATGACTATGATCTGAATCAAATTTAAAGGATTTAACATTAAATCGAAAGTTACTGGATTCATGAAAAAATATTTAAATTTAATTGAAATCATTTTAATTTAAATAATTTCACATGAAATTGAATTCATTTACATGGAGGAAAAGCTTCCCCCAATATACCTTAGTTTCAATGTAAATATTTTTAAAGGAAATCGATGAATTTCATGATTGATTTCAGAAAAGATATTTGTGTAACACATTTTTGGTTGTAAACAAAATAATGCTTATTCTTAGTAAAGTGCAAATTCATTATTGTGCTGCAACACAATGACCCATTGTTCTACAAGATTCATTCTGATCCTTAAACATAATCGGCACTTGCGTCTCATTTACATACACAAAAAATGATAGAATCATAGAGCTAATTTAGAAATTGACCTTTTTTTACGAATCAAAAATTTTGGAGGAAAAATTAAAACACAAATGACATCACAATCGGTTTAATTTGTCAATATGGAAAGAATCCTTGCTTTCTTGCAATTGAAAAATTTCAAATTGATTTCTTCATATTTTTCATTTACCATTTCACGATAAATGCCAGTGAACTTGATCTTGATGCATTGCGCACCACACTTGCAAGAGTTGCAAAGACTTTCTCTTATACCGGAAAATTCACGTGGGCTTGGATATAAATCAACCTCGATTCACCTTCTGTATACTTGCAGCTTATTTTTCATATACAGGACGTAATATAATACACTTATACGAAGTCGAGAACTTGTTTGTCAGCGATGATGATCTGTCAACCATTTAGCTGCACTACAAGTTGATATCATTTTGTCGTATGCTCGCTTTCCTTACCTTTTACACTAATAATTTCTTCAATACTCTGACTTTACTGATTGAAATACTATACTGAATCGGACTTTAAGCGAGGCGAGAACAACATTTTCTTGCCATCATTTCACACTAAATTTGAGTAATTTTATGCTCTGAAAATCCATTTATATTTAAATACATACCAAAATTGAGCTAAAGCTACGTGTAGTTTTGTAATTGATGTAATTTCACCTTATTTATAAATTTAATTTCGATTAAAAGTTGCCAACAAGTGAGAAAGTTTTTGTGCGTTAAAAAAATGTGCAAAATAGTCTTTCACGTGCACGTTTAGTCGCATTTTCAGAACAAATAAATCAACAAAAATTGAAGAAAGCAAAGGTTGGATGTAGAATAAAACTCTTGCGTATTATTTACAATTGCGAACGATTGTACTTTTGATTAAGTTTCTATGTGTATTAAAAATTCTTCAAATGAAATTGTTCTTCATAAATTCCCAACGCCTTCTGAGTAATTTTAAATAAGGTATTGCGATATACTATTTTAAAAGGAAAACTATTTCTACGTACTTCATAAATTTTAAAAACAATTGTAAAAAAAAATGAACTTGAAAACACAATATTAGTTTAGTGACAAATGTTCAAGTCAAGTGGAAGTTAAAGATGTAAAGCGAAGTGTTAAAAATGATGGAATTCGCAGAATAAATGTCAGGGAAAGTAGTGGCCGACAGACACACTTTTTTTATTGCAATCGAATCTTGAACGACATTCTCGCACGTAGCTGAATGATTTCAAACAGAATTTTACACGTAGTTTTTGTTCCGCGAGTTAATCGACGCGACTTTGGACATAAGCTGTTGAAATTTGTTCATTAATAATAAAAAAAAAGATTTGAATTAATCGACGCACAGGAGTGATGAGCGTATCACGAGAGCACTCAGTCTCAATCTCGCATGCGTTTATCGAACAGCGTCTCATTTGCGATTAACGGTGAGTCGAAAAAACGTCTTTAAGGACGCCTGCAGGCTACCTATAGCAGGAATTAGAAATGCGCATGATTTTTAGCCCGGTGCCCATGAATAGCTAGTTGCAACAGCAGAGGCTCAGCTCTAGCTCAGTGCAGGCGGCGGCGGCGGCGGCGGCGAAGACTCGCAGTAAATCGCAGCCTCAAGGATCCTAGAACGTAGCTTTGATTACTCGCATAGGGCCAGCTCTCGCTCCATCTCTCTCGCTTGCTCGTGCACTGGCCGCAAATACAAATTCTGCACTCGAGTGCGTGTATGTACTTATATTATATTACACGTGTAGCCGCCTGCCGGACTGCCAGGCGCATCGCGTTGTATGTGTGTATGTTCATTCGAACTCGCGCAGAGGTGCGCGCAATGGCATGCACGAGCTGGCGCTGCAGCCCTACATATATCCCATAAAGATATATGCACTTTATACATATATGTACGTGCCTCGACCGCACTGCAATATGCTGATGAAGTAATTAACGTTGACGATGATGCATGTTTATTTAGAGCTCGAGGCAGCTCGCTACAGCACCGAGAAATAAAGGAGCTGTATCCCTTGCTTCAATCTTCCCAGGACTTTGTTGTTGCGATGTACACGTTGGCGCGCGCGAGCGAGTAAATCGCGCCGATTGTACGTACCTTGGAATGAAAATCTGATACACCCGCGTGCGATACCGCGTTTGACGTTTTTATATTGACAAAACTCGAGTGTGGTTTATATTTTAATTTATAAAATTTTTACTAAAATTCACACACATTTCCCCTCGTAGTATCGTAATATTTCAAGGAGTAACAATTATTTCCTCCTTTTCGTCCGAAGCTATGTGGCTTTCGAGCATGAAATAGAACTGATCCGGTTTGTTATTTAAGCTCGTGTAACGAACAGTGGCCTGCGTCGAGTTCACGCCGCCGGCGAGCAGACTGACGTTGCCGTTCAGACTTATCGAAGCTGCCATTACGCAGTGTATGACGTGACGGGGTCGCGCGCTCATTGTCGCCGTTATCGTGTCGGATAAATTCAGAGTCGATGCCAAATTCGCAACTCTGATGTATCGTCGCGAAGCCTCCTCTTGGCTGATCGCGTTGCCCTGCATGAGCCAGTGCTGCCTGCGAACATTCGAGGTGCTTATGTGACAAGAATTGCGTACCCGTACAACCTACCCGCTAACGTACCCGTGGCAAAAATCCAGCGTGATCAAGGTCAACAGTAGTAGCAGAGTCCTACTGGCTCTAAAGCAGTTAATCATTTTTACCACTTAGAAATCGACTTTTGTCACTCGCGAGATATCGAGAAAAATTGAAAGCTCGCATCAGCCGATGCATCGGCTGTCGATCGAACCATAGAACTAAACGATCGCTTAGCGCTATCGCAACTTGGCGGAATGCAGTGCTCGAATCAATTTGGCACAACAGATATCGTCGCCGGGGATACAAAGTTCCACATAAACTAACAAGAATTGTGTTTAGATAGTAGCACATGAAAAACAGATTATAGTCTCTCAACATCTTTATTGCGAGCAATTGAATTTACAAATAATCACACATGTTTAATCGATAGTTTAAAAAGTGAAAAAATTAAAAAAATAGCGTAACATTTCGTTGGCTAGTTATAAAAAAATTAAAAACTGCTTAATGGCGAAATCACTGGATGGTTCTCATTTTTCTTGGGCTGCTTGGCCAGATCTTGTCGATGTCAGCCGAAGCTTCCACGTTTACGAGGAACTTGTCCTCCTTTCCACTTGGGTTTTTGTACTCGAAGCTGATGCTGTTGTGTCCAACACCACCTGAGACGACTGTGAACTCTCCGTAAACGCTCTGGGCTTTGTAGTAATGAATCTTGTAACCTTCGGTGGTTGTAACTCCGAAGCCAGAATCGGCAGTTGTGGTGAAGGTGTTATTGGATTTCGACAGAGTTAAATGGCGACGGTTAGCTTCCTCGCTGCTGATGGGCATACCTTCCTCATAGAAGTGCAGTCTAGTTTGGAAAATAATAATTTTGTATAAGATTTCTTGCGTCGCTCGTATGAAGTCGGATTTATTTTCAATTCTCAACGGCTTACCCATAAGTGGAGGCCACGAAGGCTAGCACCAAGAGGGCGACGGTCGATTTGCTTCCAAACATTTTCTGCAAAGGAAAAATGAAGATTAATCTTTGCTATTAATCAGTCCTTGCATTTACAGACAGTCATAATTTTCAATAGATTTTCCTCCCAACGATTTAATTATATGATATCATCACTGTCGGCGAAAAAAAAATTACTACGACGATTTTTTTTTGCTATTATGATAAGTATCGGTTGATAAACGATAACACTTGCGACGCATGATTACTCAGCACTGGTAAATATATCATTTCTTATGAAGTTTCCCGACGCTTTACTTTCACTCGACATTTCGTTTACTCGTGCGTGAAGTTTAAAGTCGTTCACATGCAGAAATAGCCACGGGCTGAATTGCGCAGAACACAAACCGGTGCCGCGTGTACACGCTTCTGTATTACATAAGGTTCACGACCTTGTAACCTTGACCGGTTTCCGCAATGAACTCGGCGTAGTCATTTGTAACTCGATAATTGGTCCACATACGCTTTTCTCGATATCATTTGAATGTCGGCTCTCCACGTTGGTTTTCAATCGTTTTTCAAATCGATCAATTTCGGAATTAGAACGCACAATCGAGCTGCACCGTCGTAAATACCTTCCTCGTCCAATATTTCAACGTATACAGGAAGGATAGTCGGAAAAAGGGTATACGCAAGCGCTGAATGCGTGTAAACCCGTTGCTGCTGCTGCATTATGCTCTTTGTGCGAACGGCCAAGTGAAAAGCGACGCGTCGAGTTAAAACCTTGTAAGTACGTGTCCGATCGCTGGCATCGGCACACAGTGCAGCGCCACGCGAGAGTACATAAGTATGAACGTCGCGGCCTTTTTTCAATTTACAGTTATTAAATACGCACGGCGCGTTTGCATGCGCTTAAATATACCGCTCGGAAAATCGGTAACTGCATTGGCATGCAGAAGTCGTTCTTTCGAGCGCACATCATGCCCTATTATAATAAACGACGATGCGCTACGTTATCGACTTTTCAGACGAGATAAAATCGCCATGTGTGCGCGTGTGCTTTCGTAGATCCTCGTCACAGTTCGTTTCTCTCTCCACACATATATTCAAACGACGAGCGATATAAAAGTTTCACTTTTTAACGACGGGCAATGCACGAGCGCGGGTATTACGCGGCGCGCACGACGTGCAATTGATTTGCAGCACAGCAGAAATTTCTCGCGCGGCTTTAAAGTGCATTGGACCCGCGCGTGTGCAGAGCGACAGATTGTACTAGAGAAGTACACAATGTCAAAAAGAGTGAAAATTGAAAGATCTCGGGCGAGAGAGAAGAACTTCCAGCAGATTTTATGGAGCTTCGACGATGAAGCGATCGGCAGCATATGTGTGGCTCTCGATGTCGCTCACGTATACCTGAAAGCTACGATATCGCGCAGAGTCGAATTATAATGTCGCGGATTATACGAGCTTTCGCTGTACGTAGATTCCTCGAGCGAGATACCGCGTCGCTGCGGCTCCTGAACGATGACGAGCGTCAGCTGGACAGCCGCTGCACATGCTGCCCCGAGCGAGCGCACGGCATAGCTGTTTCGCGCATGTAATGGAAGGAGCTATCCTCTCGAAAATGCGAGTATCGAGGTCGATTCGCTAGTCTTCTGCCGACTGATTGATGAGAGAACATCTGCTCCTCTCTATAATTACGTATAGCAAGAGCAAAAATGCACGTATACAGTGCGATGCTTAGATTTTTTCTGCCAATATATACAGAAAATAGATTCTCGGAAGAGCATGTGCAATGATCTCACGCCAAGAGAATAAAGCAAACAAAAGAGTTCAACAGGCCATATTTCATACTTACTGGCTGACGATGAATCGGCCTGTACGAAAGAACAATACGTGTATAGTTTCGGAAGCCGTTATTTATGCCTCCAATCGAGCAGTCAAAAATCGCTCGACTTTTGTAACCCAGAGAACTTCTTAAACGGGTGCGTCGTTCACGCGCACCTAATGCAACCAGCTCACGCATCGCAATAAGCACGAGAGTGCGAAGAATTTTGCTCGCGATGCGTACGTGGACACCGCCGATCACCGGAGGACGCTAAGTAATATTATGTGGCACGAGTCGCGCAATTGGACTCTCCGGTCACGATCGGCAACAGTACTGTATTATACGTGTACACAATAATACGCGCACACTTGCATGCCACGTTCATCCTTGGCTCGGCGACTTAGCCCCAACTAAGGCCATTTTATTGCCGATCGTCGAGCTGGTAGCAGGTATATTATTTTCCCCGGGCAAAAAAGTCGGCTGGCGCAGTCCTTTACGAGGCCGCGAAAAAACAACATCGAACAAGTCTTAATTCACGAGTACTCGGGGACTGGATATAGCCTTTAATAGGGCTATCGAACGTGTGTTTTTCCTGTACGCGTACATCGATTCAACCCGACGTTCATCGAAGACTATTTTAAGGCGATAAAATTCTAACGACGCATCGTCCGTAAACCAAGTTTTTTGCGCTATCTACCGTCAAGTATTTACTGGCAGCATTCGAGTGAGTGAGGATTCGAGCGACAAACTCGAAATGTCAAAGTGCAGTTGGAAGATCGAAACGCTCGGATGAATCTAGACGACTGAGCCGCCACGAGACAATCGACAGCGCCGGCGTGAAAATAATAAGCCGAACACTGCGCCGCATCTCCGAGTCATCGGCCGAAATAATAATCGCTGGCTTACGGTCAGTGGGTCAAGCCGTCTTGTATCGGAAGTGGCGGTGGCGGTAGCCGTGGAGGAGGAGGAGGATACGAATTATGCAAGTATAATCCACGCTACATTGTTGTTGCTGTACAGAGAGAGAGAGAGAGAACAGTGCGTTTGCCTAGGCCTGGCCTGGCTTGGCAAGCGTAGCAGCGTGACCGTTTAAGCGGTGCTGCGCGCATAAATAATCACTCGCGGCCTGCTCCTGCATAGCTAAGATATCAGACGACTCCACCTCTATATAATATAGCGGCAGTGGCGAGTGCGGCTCGCAGGCATTCTTCTTTTTCGGCCTGAGCGAGCGCGAGCCATGCTCCAGGCCAACGAGCAGCAGCTACAGCAGCATCGGAGCGACGTCTTCGAGCGCGATCCATCAGTACGAAGCGGAAGCCCGACGACGCGCGAGTTCAGGGTACCGCGAATCGATCAGCGCAATCGCCGTCACAGGACCCGCTCGGCCTCGTCCTGGACCTCGTCGATCGAGCACGCGGCGGCCAACAAGCCACCTATACCACCGGGCTGCAGGAGCAGATCGGCCCAGCGATTGTCGGCCACCACCTCCGCCGTCGTCCACGAGGCACTGCCCTCGCCCCGGGTGCCGTTCGAGCACTGGATGCACCGAGCGGCCTCGAGAGCCGCCAGCATGAACGAGATCGAGGACGAGATCGAGCGGCGCTGGCCGTCGTCGTTGAGGCTCGAGCACGACGAGGAGCTCAGGCCGACGATGCAGCCCGTGCCCCGAGGATTCCCGATGGAAAGCGCCGCGGCCGCCTCCAGGTAAGAACACCGGTTCACGTATACCGATTATATACCGGTATCGAGCGGCTACCGATCTCGAGCGTTCATAATTACTCGAGCTTCCGTAACCGATCGCACAATTGCACGCAGAAATCGCAGGCGCACTTGTGGCAGCGATCTCGACGGCTCGAATCGCTCCTGCGACGACGAAGAGGATCTCGTCGAGGAAATCGTTGACTCGATAAGTCTCGTGGCCAGTCGACACGTCTATCGGCCTCAGCAGCAGCAGCAGCAGCAACTGCAACAACATCGGCACGAGCCGAGAGAGCAACGGAGAGACAGCAACGATCTCCAGGACGATTGGTGCAACGAGCTGTCGGTGGAGCGAGTCGACTCGTCGAGGGCCGACGAGCAGCCGGCGTCGAGCAACGTCAACGACAACGATACTCTGCTGATCCAGCAGAGCGAGAGGGAGACATCGAGCGCCGAAGCTGACAAGCTACATGGAAATAAGGAGCAGTTTCGAAAGATCGAGGAATGGAAAACTATGGGCATACGCTACGGCAGAGAGGAGCGGGCCGTCGACGTGCCGGACGGCGCCAGTGCCGTGTCGCTGGGCTACTGCGCCAAAGCCAAAATCGGTAAGCGACCGCGAGAACGAGTTTGAATCTAGTGCGGCAACGAATCGATTCGAGATGCCTGCAAATTTATGTCAGCGTAAAAATGTCGAACGCGCGAGTGATTTTTATAATTGTTGAGTACTCGTCTCGTCGCTCGTCGCATGGCCGTTTATTGAATCATTTTTCGCATCTGTCGTCGTTGCCCGAAAGAGAAATGCGTGCAGCGATCGGATAAACGAAATCATTAACGATTGAACCCGCTGCGAGATATACGATATAATAAGCGCGCGTACGCTTTCTAATTCATGCAGAGTGTATATTTTAGCGATGAGTTTAATGCGTCGAATCGAAGCTAGGCTTGTGCTAAACACGACACGTGTAGCGATCGATCCATTTATCGGATCTCGATTCGATAAAAAAAAAGTCGCGTGACGAGATAGGCGAAAGTAAAATCGACCGAAATTCATTTGCATGATCGTGTGTATGCGCGCTGTGTATCTGTATACGAGGAACACAAAGATCGAGCGAAATCATTTCTCGCGCATCCGGTAAATCATAAAATGCGGGCATCGAACGCTGCTTCCTATTATTCTCACCTTCCTCGACAACGACTCGCTTTCCTATAGATCGCTTCGCGTGCAATAAACGATATGCAGATCTGCCAAAGCGCAAATAACTCGATATTATTGTCAGATTATGATTGTGTAATGAATATGTCGGTGCGGTGCGGGCGTGCTTTCACGGTCCGAGTTCGCGAAACTCTGCGTATAGCTCTATGCGTGGTTCAACGTATCGTACCTATAGGTGTAGGCCGATACCTATACTCATTGTTGTTGGACTCGATACTCGCGCTGCGCGCAACACATCGCAACTAGCAATATAAGCAGCAGCAGCAAAACTGATTTATGTATTCGCCTTTTGCCGTTTGGCGCACACACTCGTATACAGCATATATTACGCGCAGCGGTAGATGCATCCTTCTTTAATAAGATGAAGATTAATGCGCGTCGGAGATACCGATCGCCGCGAATTTTTCTTTCTTACTCCTTCGCTCTCTCTCTCTCTCTCTTTCTCTCTTTCTTTTCATAATATCTATTTGCGTGAATGCATGAGCGCTCGTGGCCGATGATGATGGCGATCTATGGTGCGCGCCAACAACGAAGGACTGACCATTCTTTGCTAATTTTTACCTCCAGCTCTAGCGCGTAGAATATTTATAACGTTAGACGAAATTGAAAATTTCAAAAGAAACAAATATTATTATATAAAGTTAAAACTACGATTAAGTAATTTTCGACGCGGACTCTGAATTTCCGTTGGAATGATATCGAAAACTTAATTTTTCGATATCATTCCCCTTCATAGATGAACTAAACAAAGCTTCCCTGGTAGAAATGCAACATTTTTTTACCAATAGTGTAACGCTTTTTCTCATATAAAATGGTCATTTAATGGTCATTTGCCATGAATGGCCATTAAATGGCCATTTTATATGAGAAAAAGCGTTACACTATTGGTCAAAAAATGTTGCATTTCTACCAGGGTTCAAGCTTTCTTTTATGTGAGAAACAGGAATTATCGATCAGAGTTTAAAATGTTATTGCAGACAAGAGAAGGAATTATTATATTATCTTTACTGAAAAACAATTTTTTGTTGGGTGTATAATTTTTTTTTATATTTTAATCGAAATTCAGTTTTACCAGTAAGGCAACAGATTTTCTTTCAATTATACGTCCTATCAGTTGACAATGATTCATCGATCGCCAAGGTATTAAAACGTGTGCTCGCGACCAAACGATAAGTTCAACTTTTTTGTAAATATGGATTTTGCGGTATACAGTCATTTCATCTGTAAGGATGGCGTGCGAGAAAAAAGCCAGTGCACCGAATAGCCCTTGAGAGATTAAAACTGAGCTACATTCTTTCGAAAGCCGAGATTATAATGAAGCATAAACCGTGACATATGGTCAAGCGCTCCCTGCCTTACTTAATTGAATCGTTCTCTTGGCTTTAGCAAAAGCGAGAAACAGAAGAAGAGCAAAATCGCAACTGTGCAGAAAAAACTCGATTCCACATTTGCTTACATACAGTTTCCAAGTAGTTTTTTTTCAAAATTATATCAAATATCCGATCACATTGATTAATTCAATTTTGAAAATATTTCTATGAATGGTTAATATGTTAGTTTCAGTGCTGCACTCGTTGACGTTTTACGATTTGTTTCTTTGAATTTCCACACGAGTCGAGGGATATTGGAACAAAAATAATTTATAGTCTACGTTTGGAAGTTTTCAGACTCACATCGATCTTTACATTTCGTAATATTGACTAAAGTTATAATTCATACTACTTTATTTGAACTATTTTCCTTGAAAAAGATAATGATTGACAGCAAAACACGAGTTGGAAAAAATCATTAGATAAATTAAAAAAAAAATAGTAAATTGCGGCTTTGTAAATGCTCAAACAACATCGAATTTAAATAGCTCTCTCGGAATCGGATTAGCTACGCACGTGTATTAGAGTTGAGTGACATTTGTTTACATTGCTGCAAAACGCGAAAAATTAAATCTATGACGAAGAAGAACTCATGATTAGGACTGGAGTTTTAGCAACAAAATAAACAAACGTGAATCATCTCGTTTGAAACCGAACTCGTACACGTAATGTAACTGATAAGAGTTAAAGCCAGATACTTTGTTTCTCAATTTTTTTCGATGTACAGCTAATAAAATTACAGTGTATTGACTTCGTGTGCGAAAAAACAAGTCATGGACAAATTTTGGAATTTCAACAAAAAAAACTATTCCAAAGACACCGTGTGCAAGCACTGTCGAATTTAGCTCTGCTGCTGTTGTAATGGCAAAAGTAGGGCTCGTTGGTGGGCACTCATACTTGCAACAACAACAGCAGCAGCAGCAGCAGCAGTAGTAGAAACTGCACGACTAACTGTATATTTATCATAACGCAGCTAGACACAGACACACATATTATATATACAGAGCAACAGTTTTCGTTCGCTCTAACGACGTCGGAAAATCAGTTATGGCCACGCACTCGAGCCTCGGAGCATAAACGAAAAATCATACGTACGCGAGTACCAGGCGACAGCTGTACACGCGAAATATCGCATTAGCGCGCTTGCTCAAGACTCGGTCCATTTTACCGAGAGCACCGTTTTAACGCTTTGCACTGACCAGATAAAGTACGCGTCCGTAGGAGTTGAAGATGCTTCGTCTCTTTAGTGCAACTCCAGTATGTACACGAGAAACTAGTTCCGAGCAGCTCTACAAATAGCTTCATTCTTTTTCTTCATCAATTATTCATGGTACGGTAAATTTTATCATTTTGTTTTTCGTTGTTCTTCACCTGTATAGCCGCGAACACGCATTTAGTATAGTTATGATCACTCGCACGCTACTCACCACTTTTGATGTGCTAAAACTTCTGATTCGATCGATTGCTTCTGCTGCTTCTGCTGGCACACTCGGCTGAGTCAGAGTAGTCACTGCCTCGAAAGCTCAAAAAGAACAGAGCTATGACTGCGAGATAAGGGCGGCTTATATTTATACTGCTGCGCGCGACGATGGCGTCAGGAGTCCGTTTTGGGAAATACGCAAAAGTTCTCCACCTCTCGCGCATAGCTTTTTTTCTGACTAGTTCGATGTATATAATTGTGAGCCTATTATATATAGTTTCATCATGATTAATGATCGTATCGAAGTAGTTTTTGCTTTTTTTCAGTAAAAAAAAAAACTTAAGTAATAAACTTGAGCATTTCCAAGAATTATAAAATAATTGATAAGATAATCGAGGAGTAATGAGCTGATTTGTCGCTTGTTTTGTCATACAGATCTTGTTTTTTTACATAGTCATGAAGGTACAGTATCCAAAATTTACAATACAAAATTTGCAAGATCTTTATCAATGCTTCTGAAACGTCTGGCATAAATAAGAATCTTGGTACACTTAGAATGATGGATGATGCATTATCTCTCTCGTCTCCCAATTCATAATGAACATGCTACAAAAAATATAGCTATTAATTATTTTCATGTAGATCGACGATTAAACTTTATTGATACTATTTTCAAGCTACTTGTTTTCCTAGATTATCAAGTAGCCTATAATTTTCCGGCAGTAAAAAACGCGCAAAACTATTTTATAAAATTCGACTTAAGTACGGGTCTCTTTACTCAAAGTAAAAGCTGAAAGTGGCGTAGTTTTCTCTTTGATACCATAAAATAAAAAGTACGAGGTAGCTCCCACAACGACGCGACCATTATAGTACGATCGTCGAGGCAAATCCATCATAAATCATGCGTCGGTGCAAAACTGACACGCGCGCGAACATCTGTCGCGTGAGGTCTGCGCTGCTACTCGAGAGCGCGGATAAATCCGCAGCTGGACTGCATACGCGATGGGTGCAGTGCTAGATCCTGCGCAATGCGTGTATACATACACGTGCTCGCGCACCGCCGTAATGCATGTATAACTTTCCAAGATGCGCACCAGAAGAAACGGGGCCAAAAGCGAACCGGTATTTTCTAAACGCGATGCGCAGAGGCCACGTACTACAGCGGCACTGCGCATTTGACAAGCCGATCTGCACGTCCAGCGCAGGACTTCGTGGTCTTGGCAGTTTCAAGTAGTTTTTTTTTTTCGAATTCGAACTTTTGTCCTTAATTCAACGGACCGAAAGTTATCTACGACACCTCACTGGTGACATAATAAAAAAACCTTAGTTGAAGGGGTTTGATAAATATCATTATCAATCACACTTGTTACCGCAACAGCTCTGATTATCATTTTCTCGATCGGTGACGATTGCAGCTATTTTTTGCACTTTCATCTTAAATGACAAACTTGACCATACAGCTGAAGTTGGAAATTATTCGTTACTTCTATCATTCGTCTTCATCTCGGTGCAACTTTCGCCCAAACAGCTGAGCGTCCGAGTCTAGAATTTCTTTGTCTAGGCCGAAGAGCCTACAGCTAAATGGGCAAGTTACAGTGGCGCACTCGAGGCATATACGAATTGTGGCATATTATCAGATGGCCCATCCTAAATCTGCATTTGTATATAATACGCGCGCGGTGCAGTGCCAGCCAGTGCAGCAGTCCCTCGAGCAAAAATCGCGCAAGCGCCGCGTCGACTTTCTCGTTTTCTCGCACGGCTTATTTATCAAGCTGCATACACACACAAACATATAATAATAATAAAAGCACACACGCGCCAGGATCGGAATTAGACATAATAATCGCGCCTCTCTCTCTCATATGCCCTATCTGTCTCGGGCCTTTATAACAACGGCACGACTAATTGGGACATTATGTATACCGCTGCAGCGGCTGCTGCTGCTGCTGCTCTTGCACATATTTATATATTTTCGCTCTCGTGCGCACGTACGCGTGATGCAGCACGTTCTCTCTCGCGCAGGTAGAATCTCTGTGCCGCGGATGAGTGCAATGGCTGCTGCGGCTGCTGATTCTGCTGTGGATAACACTGCTGCTGCTGCTGCTGCTTCTCAGAGCGCCTCGTGGGCAGGGATAATGCGCTTGTTTATAACGAAAAGTTTTCACTTTATAACGGGCCGATGACCTTGAGATTTGGAACTGCTCGAGATCGCGTATAATTCTGCGTGAGATATCTCGTTGCGCGAGCCATATACGAAGAGAGGCATTTTCTGGATTTGTTTTTTTATTTGCACGAGGCTTCGAATTGCTTCGATTATTTTTGCCTTTTTTCATCTCGCTTCATGTGGTTTACCCAAGTTGGAATTCAAACTATACTTTCATAGAATTTCGGACTTTTTGTTGGGGTTTTTTCTTTGTTATACTGCTTCTATGGGGAAGAACCTAAACATGTTGCGATCTAAGTCTATGATCGTGTGTTATTGTATTCGTTGAAATTTCGATCTATATTAGTTTTTACCAAAATATAAAAACCCAACTGCTGCATCGCAATACCACTACCACTTTTAATATATCAACCAACGTTATACGATTTTCCAGATACTTTCTTTAGTCTTTATTATATTTCTTGTTATAATTAAAAATAAAAATTATTTAATAATAACCGTGTAAAGTCGAATCAAATTTCTCATTTCAATGATACAGTCAGTGCCTGAATATCGCTTTAAAAATGTCGTATCTGCTGTTCGCTGCTGAATTAATCATCGATTCTGGAAATGTCCAATTTGATCGATTAACATATTAATACATTTAGGTATATTTCACGATGAAAGATCTCGTGTCCCCACACGTGGCGCGTTGATCCAGTAACAATGACCGGAGACTCTCAAAATAACGTATGACCTTTTATTTTCGATGACACGATGAAAATTTTGTCTACTTTGTTGGAAATGACTCTTGATTCTATTAGAATTGTTTGACTCTTTGAAAAGATATTTTTGGAAGCATGAATGTGTTTATTTATTAAATTGATGTTTTTACTTAATTTGAAGTAATACCTATCAGCCCTGAATAACTTTAGAAAAAAATCTTAAAATCATTTTTTGCCTTAAATTTCTGCAAACTTGAACAATTTGACAGAGAATCGGTCGATACGTACAATGGAAGTTTCACGATGGCTCACGGCTACACATACGATATACGCAAGTGCAGGTATTATGATGATTCTCTGCATCGAGGTTTCGGAAAAAGCGAAAACTCCACTAAGGAGAAAAAAAGTGTACACCCACGCATAGACACGCATATACACAAAGGTGAGCTCTGCGTTGGCGATACGGACTCATCAGTTATACTCAACTGGAATCATGTATGTAATTTAACGCACCCGTGAACTTTTTGCACGAAGCATCGATGCCCGACCGCACATCGCCCAACTCGCCCATGTATAGCAGCGCAAAACGCGCATATAGTAATCAGGCTTGTCTCTGCTTGGCGCGCGCGCGCGCGAGCGATTCGCTCGACGTAGCGTCACGCGATCTTCTCAAATGAAAGAAAAAAAAGGAAAAAGAATCCACGCACAAAAGCATCGCGTATAATACATCGATATATGTGTGTGTGTACAATTGGAGGCGATTTGCAGCAGCGCGAATATAAGCCGTGGGGAGAAAAAAGTACACACGCGGTACAATATGTGCTAAACGCTCGCGTGAACTAGAGAAAGTTATATATAGTTTACATTTGGCAGATTTTTATCTGCACGAAAAAACAGCGTCAGCACAGCGTTGCAAAGAGATGTGTGTATGTGTTTCATTATGTAAAAAGTTTGTTCTACATCGAAATGCAACGAATCACTATTTATGTTTGTACATTTGCTTATTTCTCACTCTTACTCGCAGATACACCCATATAATACGCAGCTTATACGTTGTAAACAGCTGCAAATTTCTGATTATGCGTAGATAGCTAAGGATTGTATAATTAATTGGCACTTTTAAAGTTTATTCTGTCGGTCCGAGTGTGGAAGATTAATGATTCTGACTTCATTTCGAGAAGTAAAGTTTTTTGTTATCTCGACGTTTACAACTTCATAAATGAACAATTCGTTGGCTTTTTCAACCAACTTAATCTCTATTATTTTCCCATAAAAACGTTAATTTTATTTCGTCTAATTCTGTTCTGAATCGTTACTCTGAATAGCCTTTCTACGTGAAACACCTTTCAATTTTTACATATTCTCGGTCATTTAAATTTATGAAGCTCGAACCAAAACTCATATTGACTTGTTTACTTTCTATGCGATGCAGCAAACAACCACAATCACAATAACAATAACAACAGCACGAGCAACAACAACAACAGCAGCAGCTCGAACAACAATAACGCCGAGCACGATAAGGACAGCCTGAATGAGACGGGCAGCACGACAGGTGACACGGTGAACGGCGGCCCCGGCAACGGGGGTGGCTTAGCGTCGTCCGGACCCGGTCGAGCGGATCGTCACCTCGACGATTTGCCCGGGGGCCGATCGCACTCGCCACCCCCCAAGTCCCTGGTATCCAGGATACTCGCCAGGTCCAGGAGTCCCGACGATCTCCTCGACCATTCGGAGCCATTGTGAGTAATTCCAACAGATTTTCAGCCGATTGAGATCGACCTTTTATTAATCGTATCGTGTGATTACAGTTCACAATTATGGATCGTCTTGTCGAACGTTTACGGCGAGCTCGTTATCGTCCTAACGATGGCTCTGTGTTTGGCCGAAGTCATGGATACGCCCGTGCCACTACTCAGTCTTCAGGTAACAATTTTTTTTTTAATTCAAATTCGAAACTTGCGCTTTTCATGAAAAATTTCGCGTGGCATATTCCATCGAACGTTATTAAAAATAATCCCATCTAGTCATTAGAAACTTTCGCAATTTGAAGCGCATTCGCGTATAACAGCGCGCGACCGATTCGCAGATCATCGACCTTCCCCGTGAATCGAGGAAACATTTTCCACGTCGTGGCGCTCAACGGGCTATGATACGGCGCGGACTTTTATCAGCTGCTAAAAAATTCAACCAATTTGTTAAACGAGCGTTTGAGCAAGTGCAATATTATGCGCGCGTTGCATCGAAGAAAGTATATCGTTTGCAAAGAGGCGCGTATAATATACAAGTCATAATACGTATATTATGGCGTATACAGCTGTCGATTGGCATCATCGTGAAATCTTATGGATTTTGCATTATTCATCGGAATAAAAATCGTAACTCTCACTTTCGCGAGTCGCTGAGTCAAAAAACTCATAGACTCGGCGCCGCTGCCGCGAGATCCGCTATAATAAAATGCAGAGAGCGCCGCGCCGAGCCGGCACAAGGTTGCAGAGGAAAAGCCGCGCCCCTGCACGCAGTTCGACTGGCGATACAGCGCCGCGGCGCCGGCGCGCCATTCAGCCATATAATATTTGCGATTTCGCTCGGGCATCGTTAAAGACTCTCATTGGTATCGTGATTGGAGGCTTCGTGGATATACCTGCACGCTTACGTATCTGCATATACGTGTACGTATCGTTGTGTTGAAAGTCAAACGATATGTGCTGTATATTCTTCGAACGGATCTGCAGCGCAGCAATAAAAAAGAGCGCCGATCGTTGCACCTTTGCAACTCGTATAATTCAACTTGACAATAATAGTTTTTTCTCCGTGTTTGTTCGGACCAACTAATTCCGATTATGAATTGTATCATCTAAATTTACAATAGTTTCAAAGCAGCCAAATCGTCGCATTGTTATTGCTCGGCAAAAGACCGAATGTTCATTTCGTGGATAGAATTATACAATCATAAACTTCATAAGCATTTTTATTTTAACGTAAAAATTGCACAATATCATTAAAAAGTGCAGTGCCTATCATTATCCAATCGAGCTATTACAAATAATACATTATCGATCTCTCTCGCTACACCTTGATATGGAGAACACATAAATTCTCGTGCTCCACTTACAAGGGTAAATAAGGAACTGTTACATTTACTACTCTGAAAGAGACGCCCAATTCGTTTCGATATTAAATTCGTTAAATTGTTCTATTTTACACTCATCGTTGCATTCGTCCGATAAATTACTTAACGGAGAGAAGCAGCAAAAAACAAAAAGTATTTCAATAGAACAAACTCGAAAGTTGCATGGCGATATACATTTGCGAGACGCGTATAGTACACGTCAGTATACTTTTTTTTTATATTTTAGTGTATATTGAACCTCGTTAGAGATATTCGCACTTTTTTTATTAGATATACAGTGGTCGCCGCTTAAGAGAATTGCGCTTAATAGAATACGCCGGTTAAATGAATCAAAAATCCTAACAATGATTTTCCCGTATCCTTATACATGTAAAATTCACCGCTTAAGTGAATAAACTTTTCGCTTAATAGAATCAAATTTAGTTTGAAGACGATGTTTACATTCAATGTTGTTGTCGATTAAATACAAGTTTCATTGTCAGTACTTTCTCATAGCACCGTCGGTATTACATGCTCATAATAATTAATTGTGTTAGTGATACAAGTATGAAAAAATCATCAGCTATAGTTCATAGAAAAGGCTTAAGTGTCCTTGAAAAAAAGGAGCTACTAAAAAAATATGATTTGTTGCCAAATTTATCACAAAGTGATGCAGCGCTGTTATTAAACATATCACAAGCTACTCTTAGTAGATTATTATTAAATCGTTACGAGATAGAAAGTACCTCTTGCTCTCACGAAAATCTCAGCCGCAAGAGAAAACGATGCGGCAAAGACGAAGACGTAGAAAAAACGTTGAAGAAATGGTTTGTGGAAGTGAGAGAAAAAGGCGCTCCAATTAATGGCCCGTTACTTAAAGCAAAAGCTGAAGATTTGTCAAAGAAATTAGGCAAAGAAAATTTCAAGGCCACTGACGGTTGGCTCTCACGTTGGAGAGGCCGAGAAAATATTGTGTATCGCAAGCCACATGGTGAACAAGCCGAAGCTGATTTTACAAGTGCAAATGAGTGGTTTATACAAGAATGGCCAGAAATATCTAAAAATTATTCGCCAAGCGATATATTTAATGCTGACGAAACGGGTTTATACTACCGAGCATTACCAGAGCATACATATGCTCTAAAATCAGAAAATACGAAAGGCTTCAAAACAAGTAAGGAGCGTATAACGTTGTTATGCTGTGCCAGTATGGCAGGTGAAAAAAAAGACCTGTTTGTTATTGGAAAATTTAAGAATCCACAATGCTTCAAAGATGTGACTCAATTGCCTATTGCTTACACGGCCAACAGAAACGCGTGGATGACAAGAGACATTTTTTCTGATTGGCTACGAAATTGGGATAGACAATTAAAACGCAAAATTTTATTAACCATTGATAATTGCGGTGCACATTCAAACTTAGAGCCTATGAAAAATATTACAGTGGTTTATTTACCTGCCAACACGACGTCTCTGATACAGCCTTGCGATCAAGGTATAATTCGTACATTAAAAGCGTACTATCGAAGAACAATGAGGGAACGGATTATACAAATATTAGATAATCAACAAAATGTCAAAGCCAATGACATTGCCAAGAAGACCTCTCTGCTTGATGCGCTACATCAGATCAAAGAAGCTTGGTCTTATGTATCTAGCGAAACGATAAAAAATTGTTTTAGAAAGGCTGGGTTTGTTAACGGAACTAATGAAATATGTAATATTTCGAGCAACGTTAGCTTGAACGAAATTTATCCGGAAGATATGACACATGAGGTTTTTGACGAGTGGATAGATATTGACGAATGTCTAGAAACCTCTGGAAAGCCAACAGATGATGACATATGCCAAAAATTGGACACAGATGAATCAGAAATTGAAGAGGAAGATGATAGTATAGAACCCGCACCTAATAATCTAGAAATGTTTAACGCATTACAAGTCTTGAGACGAGGAGTTCAACATCGTTCGAAATCCTTTGAAGAGTACTACAAATTTGAAAAATTTATTTTCAAAATAATTGACCAAAAGAAAAAACAAACCAAGATAAATGACTATTTTACTAAATTATAATGGTGTCACATATGATTTGAATAAATATTTAATAATAAATAATTTATTATATAAATTATATATATATATATATTCATTTATAATAATAAATTATTTATTATAATAATGCATAATTTCTCGGATTCAAAGTTATTTATAAGTTATTGCAATCCCTATCGGATAGTAGAATCATCCGCTTAATAGAATGAAAATTTTTGTCACACAGTGATTCTCTTAAGCGGCGACCACTGTATTAATTGAACTTTTTTTTTACTATGATTGAGCGAGACAGTTTTTGGCCGAAATGCGAGGACTTTTTTAAAATTTATCATTAATTGAAAATATACTACTCCCATTTATCTTAAACATTAAACCATTGCTTTTACAATTGAGTTCCGTGTTCCCTCATCTTTCTCTGTTCATAAAGATCGATAAAGGATTTCAAACGTTTGAATAGGTCTCGTGACTCTTACTATATATGAGATAGGATCCAGTCAAAATCGACCGAGTTATTCAATTTTTTCTTAAATTTTAAAGTTTTCTGTTAAATTGAAGTGAGCTAAGATACTTCAAAGCACTGAGTTAGTCCGTAAGGATGATGAAGTTTCTGTTTCTAAAATCCAGGCAACAGTTTACTGCCAGTGCGTCAATAATGCGCTCGACTGTCTGACTTTTCCACGAATATCGGCTTGTAAATTCGCGCACCAACTTGGCACTGTTGCATATATCACACAGTTTACCGAAAACTACTCAAGTACAATACAAAGCCGTTATCCGCGTACGTTACTGCACAGGCCGCGAATAGAATCTCTATAAATAGGCGCGCGCACGCGAGATAGGTATACATATCGCAACATTAATCATCGAACTGTCAGTATATCGCGCACAATGAACTTCGATTTTTCGCCGAGATCGTAATCGCGCGAGAAAAGATTTTCACGGTATAAGGATGATTTATTAAGTTAAGCGAATACATACGTAGCTCGACTTCCACGAAACTTGCCGCGAAAGCATAATGACGATATTTTCTTTAGCAACTTTTGCTTTTCGAGACAAGGAATTGCTTTGTCGGTTCGTATATGGGCGCGCGCAAGAATACTTTGCAGGACCTTTCAGAGATGCAGAAAAGTAATTTCGCGTGGCGAGAGTATAAAAGTGAAATGGAAAATGTGTGGCGCGCAGCGATGCTTGCAAAACTGTAGTAGCTCCTAAGTATATGGAGGATCGGCCGTCTAAGCTGTAAAAAACATCGGTGTCTGAAATTGAGGAGTGTATTAGGGAAGCTCGATGTATTCCAAGCACCAGTTGAGGCACAGAAATCTGCCCAGCACACTACTTAAATGCTCTCGGAGTAGTCGGCTCGGATGCAGTAATCTCGTACATATAGTTTGGCGCGCTCTGGCGTGAGCAGCCCCCACGCATACATGCGAGAGAACTCTATGCAATAACTGCGCATACACACACACGTGTGTGTGCAGACACTGACAGATACCGATACATCATCGGACGTCTGCCGCAATTACGGATCATATGCGCTCGCGGAGCAAAACTATGTGTACAGTTGAAATTGCCCCTAAGGACTACGGACTCGTCGATTTTACTTCGAATATATATGTGTGTGTGTGTGTGTGTGTACAGCTCTGTACAGCTGCACTGCGATGCATAATATAATGGCTACGTCTGAATGCATCGTCTTTACAGACGCACATGCATTCGCGTCTATCTGAGCGAGCTCGATGCTTGCGGTGCAGCATACTCTTATCCTTCACAGTTACGTCTTCGAGTATGAATTGTAGATGCTGGAGTGGATGCTGATTCTGCCGTTGGAGATAAAAAAAAAAGACGAAAATATCTAACGACGCGTGAATTTTCTTTTCTAAAAGTGATTGGTTTCTAGGGCAATTTCGACGTGATTGTGGATACTTACCTATATTAAAAAAAATTATTCGTATCAAGGAATTTTTTTCAATTTATTTCGCAATAAATAAACTCGTTTTGAAGTTTTTTTTTAAATTAATTGTTTTAATTATATCTAAAATAAAATTATACGATTAAAAAATTTAGAGAAATCGATGAATTAAATCATTTTCAATTTATTTATTCAAATATTATAATAAACATGCAACATTAAGTAACACTGAACATAACAAAGTATTTCAAATATTCCAATGAAGCCATTACAAGCTTTGGTCTGTAATCACCAGGCAAATATGCCACAAATCTTCGTTCATAAGTTGCTCGATAATCATATCGCAGCAAAGAATAGGCAGTCGATAGCGCGTCAGCTTCAAGAATGGATCTAAGGCGCATCGTCGGAAAATTCTTCTCAACAGTATCTCACACAGATGCGCAACACAAATTTCTGATTGTCTTTCGGGAAACTTCCACAATATATTTCCGTTCTTGAAGTAGTCTACAAACGTGTATAGCTTCGCTGCCTTCTGGGTTGGTAACCGGATCAGGTCGTAGAGCGATAGATTTGGAGTCATCATCAACATTTTCGAGTGGCTCACAAACTTTGTGTTTTCAAACAAACGTGGTTGGAGATCTACCGACTTCAGGAACAATTCGTTTTTGGCGAGCAATTTCATAATCGTTTGGGCCCCGCTTTGGTCCAGTTCGTATCCTCTTTTCTCTAAGCTTCTAATGACAGCAGCAGCGCTAGATGCCAATCTCAATTTAAATTCCAGCAAAGTTTCATCATCCTGTTGTATTAATTCCTCAGCAAAGTGACTTGCTGTTGGAAAAACCAATGTAGATAGATCAGCCCCACGATTCAGCAAAATCTCGACTACATTGGGCAAGAAGTTCACCACGGCCCATTGAAGGGCTGTCCGACCCCACTTGTCCCGAGCATCAATCCTCACCGGTTCATGTTTTTCATCACTGATCTCAAATAACATTTTCACCCAGCCATCACAGTTGTTATCAAAACCTTCGCCTCTCTTACAAATAGCGTATAAAGGTGTCAATCCCTCTTCATCGGCTGAATTTGGATCAGCGCCTTTTTTCAGCAGCAATTCCGCCACTTTCTTGTTGTCGCTGACCACCGTTAAGTTTAGCGGCGTGTTACCAAACTTGTTCTGGGCATCGATCTGCACTGGCTCATATTTGTCGTTGGCGAGCTCAAATAACATATTCGCCAGGACATCACTGTGTTGAAATTTGCAAATAATATGCAGAGGAGTCGAGAAATTTTCGTCAATTAAATTCGGATTCGCGCCATATTTCAGCAACAATTTGGTCACTTGCCTTGAGCAGTGGTTCAGGGCCAAGTGCAGTGGTGATTGAGCTGTTTCCGGTACGAGGCAGTTGGGATCCTGACCAAGCTCGAGAAATTTTTCGACTACGTCGACATGGCCATACATGCAGGCCACATGAAAATGCGTTAGGCCGAACTCGTCCATGTAATTCACGTCGAATCTGTCGTATATCTTGAATAGACAATGAATAGTCCATGTTTCTTTTCTGCGTCCAAACGCATGATGCACTGGTGTTGTGCGTAGCGACGGTGGCTTGCCGTCTTCATCAACGTCGGGCATGTCCTTGTAGTCAGTGCGAGCCACAAAATCGATTATTTCTTCTCCGTCGTAGTTTAAGTCGCCAACCATGGATTCCGTAAGAAGCCAATGAATTTCTTCCTTTCGTAAAACGTTTTCCAAATGGAGATTTGGAAGTGGCCGCCTCCAATCCCTGATTAAGTAGATGAGATCGAAGATAAATTTTTTTCGTTCTTCTTCAATCTCCCAATCGGTCCGTTCGCGCATACTCTTCAATTTTTTCAAGTTTTCTTGGTTAATACGATCCATTTCCGCTGGATCATAGTCGTCGCTCCCGCGCTCGCTATGAAAACTTGCATCGGAATCATCGTCATTTTCGCCCTCGCCATAGAAATTTCCATCGAATTCTTCGCCGCTTTCACTTTCATCATAGAAAATTTCATCGAATTCATCGTAGTTTTCACCCTCGTCATGGAAATTTCCGTCGAATTCGTCGTCAGACCACACGTTGCCCATTGTTTGCGGCACTTACGCACAACACACACAATATTCTTCACTTTTTTCGTGAGGGTAATGTTCTTTCTGCGGGCGATGCGTTCTTTTTTGTTTAGACGAAGACCGTATATATATACTGTGTTAACGTACTCAAAAACTAACGTTATGTCGATGAGCGAACAACTCGCACGAACCTGCACAGCGCGAAGGAGACAGTGGAGTGTCGACAAAGTAAGGGGCCTTCCATTAATTACGTAATGACCTTTGGGAGGGGGGTGGTTGGCGAATTTCCTTACTAATAATTATGTAGGGGGGGTAGGGGGGTATTTCAAAAATATTACGTAATTTGAATATTACATTCGTATTAAATTTTTTTTTATAAAATTATACACATCAATAGTATTATGAATCAGAACTATGTTTTAGTGCACACACTGCGTGAGCACACATTTTTTACTATATATTATAAATATTTTTGAAGGATAGAGTTTGCCGCTACTGTGATATATATTTTGCGAGTATGAAAAATGTTGAAGCGCATAGAAAAGCTATTCATCCTAAAATTAAGAAAGTAAAAAAAAAAATTTCTGTCGAAGTCATTAAGCGCCGCGAAAATGAAGCTTTATGTATTGTTAAAAACAATGATTTAGAAGACGTTGAATGGTGGGATATCGAGGAGCTTATTGCGAGGGATATATTAATTCCCAATGAGCAACCTGTACCAGAAGATGATTTACCCATCATAAAGTCCATACAAGAATGGCTTGAGTGTGATTGGACTGAAGACGCTTAAAACATTAATTACTTAAAAATAATTTAAAATTATATTAAAAATTATTATTTTTATAATGTAAGAATTATTTTTGTTCAAAAATGTATTAATCAAGAGACCAAATATTGATCCAAAAATTGTTAAATCTAGAAATTAGAACACAAATAAATAATAAAAAAAGAATTCAATGTTTGAATTATAAAAAATATATTGCTCGTCAGTTTTTGTGATTTTTTTTTTTTTGATGCATCAGTTTTTTCAGTTTTTTTTCAGGAAGGGGTCATTACGATTACTACAGAGAGGGGGAGGGGGGGTATGTAGAATCTTACTATCCATTACATGGCAGGGGGGTGTATCGAAAAAATCAAAAAATACCATTACGTAATTTATGGAAGGCCCCTAATAGAGTGATCACTATTCACACGTTGCGAGTCGGCTGCCGACCGCCGCGTCCGCCGCAGCCGAGCAATCGCGTGTGCAGCGCTGACGGCTTAAATCATTGCGCGCGAAATACCCTGCCTTTGAAAAGGCCATACTAGCACGTAGATTGCGCGTAATAGCGCTTGACGTTAGTTACGAACTTCGACTAATAATTAACATCGTTAAAAAGTTTTGATTCAAAAGATTCACAAGAATATATTTAAAATTGAATGTTATTTTACAGGGCATATTTCTCATGTACATGTACGTGGGCAGCGTAGTCGTCATCCTAGCCATTTACATTTGGGTGCTGGTGGACAGTTGCGGCAGTATGCGGCGAGGAGGTCGCCGAGGCCTCGGTGACGTCGAGCTCGGGGCCGCCTCGCTCACGAGGTTCGGCTCCCTCAAGCTGGCGCACATCTCGAGATCGAGGACTACGCCCACGAGTTTTTACATTCGCGTCGGAGCTCTACGTAAGTTTTGACCTGGCCCTTAATATCGTAGGACTTTCGAAGTGAATCTTCTTTTTTACGCAACTCTCTTATCGCTTAGTTTTCGGCTTGGCTACCCTCGTGTTCAACGGCTTGGAGATGGCCATGCACACCATGATGCAGGGCGCCGAGTGTCTCACCGACGTCATCTTCGTGCATCCGGTGCTGCACGGACTTTTCACTTTCTTACAAATGCACTTTCTCTTCGTCAATTCGCAAGTAAGTGGAACCGTCGCACCTACGGGCGTCATTTCAAAATTCATATTTTTCATTGGCTTGTAATTTTAATTTCAACAGGTGTTGGTTGAGAAATTCGGTCTCGCTGCCAGATTCGGTTTCACGCATTTGGCCGCGACCAACATCGCCGTGTGGGTGCGTCTGGTCATATGGGACTCGGCCCAAGAGTGGACGTACTTCGTTCACGTCGCTCAGCGTGGACCCCTGACTTCGTCGTCGACGCTGAATTTACGAGGTTTTCCAGAGTCCCTTACCAGACAGTCCATCAATGGTAAGTTCCAATATCAAATCGTTAGTTAGAAAAGTTGAACAAACTGTAACAGTAACGTGGATTGTGTTGCACTACAGACGAAGCTCATTACGAGCACCAACGCCAAGCCGAGAGGTACGAGCCGATTTCTCAGGAGCAAATATCCCAAGTGGTGGCCCTGCAGGAGTGCCTCAATACCAACTCGCTGGGACAGCTGTGGACGTCGAGCATGCCTTTCCTCTATCCTTTCATAGTTCAATTCAGGTGAGTGGATGAAAATGGCTCACTCGTTCTTATAGGTGAAAATTATCAATAATTTACTGACGAGACACGTTGAAAACGTTGGACAGTTTGATAGCCGCAGCGGTGACCTTTGTCATGGGCCAGAACGTGGGCAAGTCGTCGCGGGCCCTCCACAAAAAGTTCCACAGCATGAAGGATCTGCCGTCGTCGAGTCGGGTCGGCTGCGACGGCTCGTCCAAGGGCCTCTTCCTCGGCATCTTGTGCATGGTGGCCGGCATCGTCGTCATCCTCATCTTCCTGGTGGTGCGCGACGACGAGAACTTCCCGGCCACGACACTCACCTGCCTCACCTGCGGCACGCTCATCGGCATCCTGGCGCTGAGCGGCGTCATGACCGCCAGCGGCCTCGTGCAGATCCGACAGATGTCCGTGGTGACGCGCTCGCCGGCCCAGCTCGACTCGATGCTCAGCAACGTGGCCCTCTTCGGGGTGCAGCTTTACTCCATTTTCACCATCGTCGTATGCGCCTGTTCTCTCTTCAATTTGCCCGTACGTTTTCTCTACACTGATCGTTAATTTTATTTGATGTTGCGGTATTCGTTTACGCTCGAGTACGTATCATTCGAAATGAAATCCTCAACGAGATGTTCATTGACAATTGCAGGACACGGGAGAAGAAATTAATAAGGATATCGAGGACATGCGACTGAGGCACACAATGTTATTGGCTACGTCCGTTTTGCAATTGTTGCAATGCTTCGCTCAGAGCACTCTGATCGGGGAAGCTTCCAAGCGATGCTGCATCACGCGATTCCAGATCTTGGCTAAGCCGGGAAGACAAGTCATCACGTTCCTGCTGTTCAGTAACAGTAAGTAATCTTACATGCGAGGCGCTTGTAGCAGATGATTTTATTTTATATTAATTACAATTTTTTCCACTAACTCATATGCAAAATGACAAATTTCAGCTGTTCTTTGGGCTTTCGACACGGTGATAACTCAAAATTGGATATCGCAGGAGCTGCAATTGAGATTCTTCGGAGTTCTGGCTTGGGGCATAATATCTCGAATCGGCTTGCCACTGCTCATCTTTTATCGTTTCCACAGCTGCATCTTGCTGCTCGAGGCATGGAACAAGTGCTATCGCTCTCTCAAGAACGATCATCCGCTCAACTGACAAAACAGAATCTCCAGTAATATTGGCTATCAGTGCGTACACCTCATACTCTCTACTTTCGGTGCAACAAAATTGCCGATATCGTTCCAAACTTATTTAACAGTTAATGCGACCATTTCTAGGTTCAAGCCGAACGTCTGGTGTCCCCGTAAAAGTAAGCCACGCCACAGTCGTTTGTACCAGCGGCAGCGTCGTCGACTGACGCATCGGCCGCCCTCGTCGTTGAGGAGTACCGACAACAATCGAAATCGCGCTCGATCGACTCTCGCGTACCTCGAGACGCCTCACGCTTATCTGCACCACCCGTACGTAGACAGCGCCAGCTGGATGTACCTCGAGCCGTCCTACGCTCTGCCGCCGCCTCCGAGGCTCCATCGTTTGCACTATCCGTCGTATCCGCCACGAGTGCCCAGCGAGCTTAGCTGTTGCGCCTCCTGGAGAAATCCACAGCCCAGAGGACCGTCCAGGGCCAAGCAGGACAGGAGGTTCATGTACTACGGTGACGACGGCAATAATTGCCGGCTGGGCGACGACGACGACTGCGAGGAGAATAGGCTCGGCCCGACCGTTCCAGCTGCCGCAACTTTTCGTAAAGTGCCATGGCACCCCAATTTGCACATGCTCAAGTTACGACAATTATGACAAAAGTTTAATCGTCACATCGTGACTAATTTATATGTACATTTTCACGGCTCGCGTGAATATTCTTCTTTTAATCTCCGACTTCAAATAATCATTCACTGGAGTCTTAAGATTCTAGTTTTTACATAGTGAAATACTCAATACGGAAATAAATTAAATTATTTTTAACCGTCCATTGATGAAATGATGATTCCCTTTTTTGACATAAATAATTTTAGAAACAATTTCATTCTATTGATCATTCTAGAGCGCAAAACTAGCTCAGTTAAAAATGCTTTAATTTTTTAACGCATGCTGATTATGAAGGATGGAATACTTATTATCTATCCCATTATTAACGATTAAATTTCTAAGTATTATAATCTAGAATCCTCGTCAAACGTTAATTATAAAACAAATTATATAAAAAAAATCATTATTTACACTTAGTAGTAGAGTTGTTTTTAATTTGTATAAAATTAAATTCATTCCAACAGCCATTAAACTAACTAATTAGGATGATTAATTTTTTATTTATGTACAATAAATTATTAATGTAAATGACATAAAGTCTTTATTTAGTGACTAAAATACTCGATACTTTGAAGCTAGAAATGTTATGTTTAATTTCATGTGTATATGTATCTTCAGTTATAGCAGTAAATAGTTAAGGACTGAAACGATCCTTTAAAGTTAAAATAAAAATTGTCTGTCATCATTTGCAAACCAGTTTATTCAGAAAAATCAATTTTATTATAGTGGTAAATACACTCTATGAATGTAAATAAACCAAAAATTAGCCAACATTCATAGATATTATTTATCAATTTGTGATCGGATCTTGTCTCTCTTTTTTTTTTAAATAAAAATCTTCATTCTCTATAATTCGAGAAAAAAAGTATCGTCTCTTATTTTATCCGAACCACTGAATTTATATGATCCACAATGCTTTATTAAAGATATTCATAATCTGTCAAACAAATCAGTGAAATACGAACTCATATAACATGCATATATATAATAATGGAATACTTTTAACATAGATTCTTGATTAAAATTTAATGGCTTCACATGAAGATTGTTATAACTCGAATTTACATTACAGCTTGCTCTAGAAAACATCACGAAATATAAGTATGGAGTGTAAATATTATTTTAAGCAAAGCGGTTCACTCTGAGTAAAAATAACAATCGACGAAAATTAAGATGACGAATTCATCAATACATTACAATGTGCCTTATTTACATGCAACTTGTTAATATTAAAAACTGTCTCTAAACAAAATTATTACGATCAATAAGTATTAAAATCAGTAAATTTTATGAATTACTCTTGTAAAAAGTTATATTTTATTCTGCAGCATATTTTTAACGATTTAATCAAGATTGAAGTCTTCAAAGTTATTGGATTTTGGTGGAGCCTTAGGACCTGCATCTGCACCCGCACCTGGAAAACCGGGCATTCCTCCCATACCTCCCATTCCACCCATACCAGGCATTCCTCCCATTCCGCCCATACCAGGCATTCCACCCATTCCGCCCATACCAGGCATTCCACCCATTCCTCCCATTCCGCCCATGTCAAATTTGCTTGAGATCTTATTAATCAATGACATGATTTTGGGATTGCTTTGGTACTTGAATAAGTTCGAAGGATTTGATGAAATGTCTTTGAAGGCTGCAGCAACTTCAGGATCCTGAAAAAGTAATGAAAAAGATTGAATTTTGTATTTAATTTTAAACTCGTTTAAAATAGTAAAATGAGCAATAATTTACCTGGAAAGCTTTCTGAATTTCTGGATCGTTTAAGAACTGACCGAATTGTCCAGCGGCACCAGGCATGCCTTCGAATTGAGCATCTGCTCCTGCCGCTTGCTGTCGCTGTTTCGCTTCTTCACTTGCCTTTGCTTGAGCTTCGCGCATTAACCGTATGCGCTCACGTCTAGCTTTTTCTTCGCGCTCTAAAGCTTTGCGTTCTTTTTTACGCTTGTGTTCTTCAATTTTACGAGCCTAAAACAAAAAATAATAATTTATGCATATTTGTCAAAACATTTACGGATATAATGAAGTGTCTAATAGAGATATTCATAAAATTAAACGTTCAACATGCCAAAAGTGAGCACAATATATTCATAACTTGTACGTTCAAGGCAAAATCTCCCGCAGTATCGATGTAAAAAAAAACTTTTTTTAGTAATATTTTATAAAAACTAATAAAACATTATCAATAAACTGGGTACAGCATGCGAATTTGTTTGCTCATTGATATTTTAATGTTCCCAATAACATTTACTGTATAGATAATGGCGCGATTTTTAAAAATAGAATCTCCATACGCAAAGCTAATTTGTGAAAGTAGCAATACTTATACCCTAATTATTATCTAATACTTAATCGTTTTTGTATAATTATATTTATTGCTCAAGCCCAACTTTGGAAATTTATCTCGATATGAAATTTACAATTTTTAATCATTAAATTTTTGCATATGTTCAAAATTTTTCATCGTCTTCGATAACCTTTAGACCGTCCAGATGCATCGTGTAGCGCTGAGGTTTGATTCGCCCACATTCACCCTTACTTGGACTATCTATTAGGTTGAGTTAATCTAAAAGACTTTAGTAAATCTTTATACAAGACGGATCAATTTTTGTTTTTGTCGAAATAGAGAAAATCTAAAAGTTATTATGAAAAAATATGAAATTTATACACAAAAACACGTTGATGGACCGATTCTTACATGGAAACTCGATATCCACTTGGAAATTTCGGCTCGATTATGTGAGAAACAATGAGAAAATTGACACATGTAAAAAATGATATTTCGAACCAACGATTGATGAAGAAAAAGTACAAAAATAATCTGATGCTTTATATAGTTATTATTATTGCGGTGAAGAGCTACCTCGTGCAGTATAAGCAGCCTAGACATCTAAATATAAAAGGCATCCAAAACACACTGCGCTCTTTCCTCATATTCATAACTGATACTTCGTTTAAATTATAACTTTTAGAATATTCCAATCTTATAAGTACATATAGGGCCGGAGATTGGCGTAAAAAAACAAGTTTAGACGCTATAAATGGATTGGGAAAAAATATGTCAATTGCGAAGAAGTCCGGCAAAGCCGTCGAATCTATAATTAAGTAGTACGACACGACGTCAAGTTGGGTTCGTAATCATTCGTTCCGATGCGGAGGCATCAGTCAAATTGAACGACGTTTCTTCTATTGATTCATCGACCAAAATAATCGTTAAAAAAACGTGTTAGTACTTTCCAAAGTTGTGCGGCGTGCAACGGCAAAATGTACGACACATTATAATAATACAGAAGCAGCAGTGGCAGTGGCAGCCAGCAGATTTATTCGCAAAGATGCGCCACATATTCAATAGCGTAGCGACGACCTTGCTCTCGTATATTTTCAAGCGTCTGAAATCACCATCGCCGTGCGAAGAACGAAAGCAAGAAGAAACTAGCGCTTATGAATATGACGCAACGAAGCTGCTGCTGCAAAAACTGCAGCTGCCACTGCTCATTTGCCGCCACTTGTCCGCGTGGAGTTGCACCGAGATTTTCGGATCTGCTCGATTTATGTCTATTCGAATGAGGCATCTGATCGTTTCAATTAACAGATCAATTTGTAGCCAAAGAAATCGGCACGCAATCGTGCATCGATCGAATTTTCACCCATGTCCTGTTGCCGAGTGACAATCACGTGTCGGAACTTTATTTCGGATGGTTTCAGGTGTCGAGCGACGATCGACATGAAAAGATCTTAGAGACCTAAGATTGCACGTCGGATAACACTTTGTGATGGATTGACTGTGTACAAACTGATGTGCACCTAAATATCGAGGGCCAAGCGCCATGTGGATTGAATTTCATTGTTGAATGAATCTGTTACTACCTCCGTTCGAGAATGAAACAGTTGGCTGAAAAATTGAAAATTGAAACGAGGCGGTATTATGAAAAATTGCTTGAAAATGAGAAAATATAAATTCAGAGTCTTGATTGCGATCCCTGGTTCGGGTGAATAAACAAGCTTTCCAAAATGTTGAATAGACAGGGAGCAAAGAGAGGGAGAGAGTGCGAAAGAGCAAGAGAGAGAGAGAACCGATGTATAGAGAACTACGCGGTGAGTACCTACGTTTTGGTATAAGCTCATAAGAGTGGTTCAGTGTCGAATCGTCGACGGGCCAGTTGGCCACTCGTCGTCTTTTACCTTTCTACAATTTTTTTACGTTCTTTCCTCTTCGTTTTTGTATTTATATTTCTAGTCTGTATTCACATATTATCTGTATATAACCTTTAGTATATATACTTGTATGTGCTTACATATATACATATGTGCAGTGAAATCGGTGCAGAAGATAGCTACCACCGCATTAAAGCGTGACACAGTCCTGGCCGCGGCCAGTGCCAGTGTGGTTTTTCAACGAGACGCGCCATGAGGGCCGCTTATGTATTGGCGGGCCTCCTCATAAGCCTTCTAGTCTTCAACTTGCCTGGTAATTCTACTTCGTCAAATTATATCGACACATTAATTAGATGACTTCGACATATTTTTGTTGTGTTCTTGTGCCCTTTTCCAAGTGAATCGGAAAAGTGATTTCGTTTAGTGTAAAAAAGATCGAGAGACTAAATTATGTGTGAGGTATCATGAATTCAAAGATAACTCATTAAGTTAAATGTCGACCAAAATTTCGAAGCAGTCAATATCGAAACTATTTTCACGTTAAAAAAAAGCACTATAACCATAGTGACGTGACAACTGATCGAGTGCTTTGACACTTTAGTTGTCGAGATTCAATGACCAAAAATTTAATCGTATATTTAATTTTTATAAATAAATTAACTTGAGCTAAATAAGAACACTTAGCGAGACTACCTGACCACCTAAAATGACTAGTTCTACTGAAAATTTGCCAATCTGATTGCCAACCAACGCTTTTCCAAAAATGTTACGAGGTCCGAATTTTTAGTTCACGCGCAAATTTAAACGGAAAATTAAATCATAATTGTGATAAATCGAATGAAAAATGTTATTAAAATTAAAAAAACTCTTGCTATATGTATGATCAATACTAATTTAACCGTAAGACAATTGAAAAAATGCAAGAGAATAAAGGATTTAAATTCATCAGCAATTTTTCGTGATAAATATACGTAATAATTTATTACTAATAAAATTTTAAATGTTGAATCATTATACTAGTAATAATCAGACAAAAAATTGAAATTAAGTGATACTACACGCTATTCCTCTCTTTCAAATTAATACACTATAAAAGTAAGTATTCTAGTTATTCGATCCAAATTGGCCGAATAATAAAATAATTGTTATCTATTATTAGTTTGGCCGAACAATTTATTATACTGAATGAATAATTACTGTAGTCTTTAAATTAATTATAAGTTCACCAAATAAATTTAAGCCCTCGTATACCAATTTAAATATCGCGAATACAAATTTTCAAAACGAAATTTTTTACTTAAAAATCCGAACAAAAAAAGTCTTGAGCGAATGTCTGCGTTCTGCAATAAAACTAAAAAAGGCCTTAATTTCCACGTGTAATCTACGGTTGAATAACCATGCCGTCCAAAATAAATTTATTTATAAATTCAAGTATACATAAAAGCTTACAACTCGAAACAAAATTACCGCATTTTCCAAGTACATTGCCGCGGGGCAAAAGCTTTCGCTTGCTCGGGGAGCCGTCGATCCCAAAACTCTATCTTTAACCCGTCCCGGCACGCGGAAACCTTGCCAAGTTCGCGCGTCAAAAGATGCGCCGTTTAAGCTCAGTGCCAAGCTAAACTCGCGCTCTTTCTCTCTGTTTCTCGCTCTCTCTTCGCCTCTTTCTCTTTTCCTCGCTATTGGTCGCTTTTTCCCATGCTCTCTCCAGAATGAGACAATTTTGACATTGGAACATTTCGCCCCCTCTCAAATGTGAGACATACCTATGAAGAACCAGGGTCAGGTTCGGCGACGTTAATTATAAAAGCGACCAAGTCCATAACGTATTTGTATACACAAACTGGAAATGCCAACGTCAGCTGCATTTGACGCATAGGGATGATATGTTTAACTACACGTGACTATAACGTATATCATGAAACGTCTCATGAGTAAAGCTTATGCTTTTTATGTAAAAGTTTAAATATTATGTTAAGGATTTACTCAATAGTTTCATTTCCCGTATCTATTTATTTAACACAATTATTTTAAATATTTTAATTATTTTTATTTTCATCTGATGATTTTTTCTACTCTAAGCTAAAATTGAGGCACTCGAATAAAAATAATTTTAATAAGTCTATTGTTTTCCATTAGAAAGTGACATGTTATGATTGAAGCTTTTAAAAGTAAAAACAACAAGAATGCTTCTGAGATATTTCCACGTGTGTAAAATGACTGAAAATTCCGCCTACCGCGATTCTAAATTTAGAAAATTCGACCTCGTCCCAGGTAACACCTATGAGCAAATAGTCGTTTTCCCCGGTTGTTGCAATCCTCTTGAATAGTTCCATAAGCAGTAGAGCTTTATAAAGTTCAGCTTTTCTTGGAATAAGTTGTTCTAATTAAAGTTTACGTCCGGTTGAATTACATTTGTACAAGAAGTGCAATGGTTCAATTTAAGAAAAAAAAATAGAAATTTGAAGACGAACTAGAAAAACTAGTAAATAATAATAATCATTATTAGCCTTACGAATATAGAACGTGGCACTGACCTGAATAAATTTGAACATTATTATTATATAATAATGCTTCTTTTCCAATATTTACATAAGAAATTTGTTACTTCGTTTTTAAAAATTAAAAAAGCGTCATGCGAACTATTATGTCGATCTTTGGCCAAGCAAATGTTTGCGTCATTGCAAGCTTAGATATTTTTGGTATTTCCGACCACATGTACCTGATGAATATGAATGAATTTTTCAGTCAATTTCATATTTTGCTGCATTTATCCATTTATTTTAGCAAAATGTATCTTTCGGGATATTTTTACTTAATTTTGCAACAGTTTATACACTGTAAATGGAAACTTCTAAGTTTACCATTAGAATCTTGTTCTAAAATATAATGTTCTTATCCGAAGGTACGCAAGGTGAGGAACTTGAAACAGTTCCATCAGAGGCACAATGTCGACCATATATCGAGAAAGCTTTAAAACATTTAGAAACAGGTATTGTTAAAAACTGAATTTTCAAAGTGTTTTTCTTAGTTATGAATAATATTAACGTTTTTACAGATGGATCTCATGAAAGTGAGAGCGCCGAAGTTATTGATCTTACCGACGAAGGAAATGAAATTATCCATGATGTAAGTTTGATAACACAATAATTTTACGCAGAATAAGAATAATTCGAAAAATTAATTTATCATTCAATTACTGTATTTTATGATCAAAGGACACAGAATCTAGTAACAAGGTTAAACGGGAAATTTCAAATGAAAATGAAAATGTTGAAACTTTGGAGAGCGAAGAACCAGAAGTTGCACCAGATCAAGAAACTGTCGAAATTACGAACGAAGTAGAAAATCCAGAACAAGAAGAGGGTGTAAATGAAGTTGAATCTGAAGTAACGGAAGAACAATCGCAAGGTATGATGAATTCAAATTTCATGATGCCATCTTATAGTTTATTAAAGTATACAAATATTTGGAATTCTTTTGTAGAAACTGAGGGGACACTTGACAAATCTGAAGATACACACGAAGCTGAAGAAATAAAGGAGGAAGAAATAAAGGAGGAAAATAGCACCGATGAGGAAGTAACTGTTCAAGATAATACTGGAGAAGAAGAAGAAGGCACTCATGAGGAAGAAGTAACTCATAGCGAAGAAGGTACTCCCGAAGAAGAAAATTCCCACAGCGAACAAGAAACTTCACACGAAGGCAGCGTTCAAGAAGAGAATGCGAGCGAACAAGACAATCTTGCCGAAAAATCAGAAGAAGCCGAAAGCACTCAACAGGAAGTTGAAGTAGAAGAAAATAAAACGGTTGAAAGTGGTACTGATAATACAATTGAAGAAGAAAATATTAATGAACAAGTTAAAAGCGATGAAGTACCAGAATCCACAGCCGACGTTGGAGAAAAAAGCGAAGAAAGTGAAAAGCCAGTACAAGAGGAAGAAGTACTAGTTGAAGATGCTAAACTTGTAGCAGAAGTACCTGAAAGTGTTGAGACTGCCGAGGTTTCGAATGAAGAAGATAAAAAAAGCCAAGAAACGGTACAAGAAACTGGTAGTACAGAAGAGATTCAATCAGGCGAAGATGGTGAGTTTTGTTCGAAAATTATACTTGACAATTTTTTTATAAAACTTTTTTTTAGCTGGTAGTGGATCGGGCAGTGGAGAAGGTGAGATTGTTGAAGACTCAAGTCCAGAAGAAGAAGAGCTCATAATGGAAATAGAAATACCCGAAGTACTCAGGCCACGAGACCATATTGGTCAATTACTGAAATTGGACGAAGATATGGAAGAAAAAGAAAAAGCAGTTGACCAGATAGCACAAGTAGTTTTGAGAGATCTGAAGAAACTTTACGACAATGCTATTAAACCTCTAGAAACTTTATACAAATACAGAGATCTCAGCAATCGGCATTTTGGAGGTAACTTTTTTATTGAAGCGAAACAAAAATTTTGCATTGTAAATGTTATTAATTATGATTAAATTAACGTACAGACCCAGAGATTTTTTCTAAACCGTTAGTACTTTTTATGGGGCCGTGGAGTGGTGGCAAATCATCCATTATAAATTATTTGTTAGATATTGAGTACAAGCCAACCTCTTTGAGGACAGGTAAATAAAATATGATCTTTAGAAATTTCCTATTGCAACAAAAAATTTTTTCAATGTATTACAGGAGCTGAACCTTCACCTGCATACTTCAATATTTTAATGCATGGAGAAGAGGAAGAAGTACTTGATGGAACGCAATTAGCTGCAGACTGGACCTTTTCTGGACTACAGAAATTCGGTCAAGGTCTGCTCGACCGTCTCAAGGGATATAAGTTAAAAAACAAATTATTAGAAAAAGTCAATATCGTTGAAATTCCTGGGATTTTGGAAATTCGCAAACAAGTCCAAAGAATGTTTCCATTTAACGACGCTTGTCAATGGTTTATCGACAGAGCAGATATCATATTTTTAGTTTATGATCCAGCTAAACTTGACGTTGGCCCGGAAACTGAAGCTATCCTAGATCAGTTGAAAGGTCGTGAATATCAGGTAAAATGATGTGTGCGACGAATATAACATAATTCTAATTATAAATTAAATAGTATTGATAGAATTTATATCATTGAAATGCCTTATTTTTCATATTAGACTAGAATTATTCTCAACAAAGCTGATCAAGTAAAACCAGAAGAATTAATGAGAGTCCAAGGGGCTCTGATCTGGAATATTTCCCCGCTTATGTCAAGCGCTGAACCACCAATAATGTATTCAGCTTCACTGTGGTCCATACCTTATGAGGCTGGTTCTCCAACGAGATTGCTCTATGCCCAGGAGCGGGCTTTTCTACGTGACCTTCGTTCCGCTATCGACAAAAGAGTCGAGCACAAAATTGCTAGCGCTCGAAGATTTGCGGTAAGATTTGAAAATAATTGAAATTAGTATTGAAAATATCATATTACTTGAAAATTAATTTTAGGTACGAGTACGTAATCATGCAAAAATGGTCGACTGTTATCTCACTACTTATTACAATCATAAGTCATTCTTTGCTAAAAGGAAAGAAGTGAGCGATAACATAATCGAAAATCCTCAAGACTATCACATTTATGAAGGACTCAGTACACTGACGAATATTTCACGCTACGATCTACCGGATCCCGATGTCTATCGCGATTTCTTCAGGCTGAACAACTTATACGATTTCCCATTACTGAGTACAACTTGTACATACTTTAAAGGTTGCCCAATCAATAGACTTGACGTCGCCATTGCCTATGATCTGCCCGAACTCGTTGGAAAATATAAAAAATCTGCGGAAGCTGCCCAACATATTCAAGAAGTTACATCCGAGCAGGTTGATGCAAAAGCACAAGCACCTCAAGCCGCAGCGCAACAACAAAATAAGCCAGCAGCTAGAAGCGGCGCGTCTAGCATATCTTTCAGATGAATTCGTATCAAGTGATTGAAATATCGAAAAACTTTTAATTTCACGGAAAAATTATTAAACTTTTAGATATTCATTAAAATTGTAAATTAGTTTAAAAAATTGAAGGGTGTAATTGGAAAATTCAATAGTTAGAACGACCCATTCGAAATATAATTAATATTATCTTCGAACATTTTCAAGCTGAACCATGATTTTGGTCTGAGTGAATGAAAATTTCACTTAAGCTAAAAATAAAAAGTATTTGAACAAATAAGTGTATGATGGTTAGCTGGCCTGCCATTGTAAGTAATGACAATTACCAAAAAAGATACATGAAACTGATAGTTGCATATACTCAAAAATTAGTATCAAAATATTGTACACAGAAAATTGATTCTTATTCATATATATTTACTTTGAGAACGTGTGTAAAAACAAAAGCAAAAATGTGAGAGAAAGAAAGAGAGAGAGAGAAAGCTAAAAATTACACATGAATCAAGTTGAAAAAAGTGCCCATAGATGTGTTTCACACAAGAAATTATGAAATTCATAAAAGAAAATTTATGCCAATCTCCAACAATCTTGTTCATTCACTACAGTAAATATTCGAACTTTACACTGTCACTGTTACCATGGATATTGCACATTTGTAGATATATTTTGATGTTTAATACATTATTTCATTTATGCTTCAAGTGATAACGAATTATAGTCAAATAATCATTAATAAATGAAAGGATTATTCAATTTATCGTGCATCCACTAACACTTTTAATTAGTTTTTTCTTTTTAAATGAGCAAAGAATCTATTGGCAGAGGCAAATTTATTAACAATAATATCAAGCATTTTTGTTGTGTTGTTTTTGCAAGTTCCTTCCCCATGAAGATTTTTAATTTAGCATATAATAGTAGGTTAATGATTTTAGGAAGAATGAAACTATCTAAGTTCTATAGTTGGTCTTATAGATGTAATAAATATAACATGTAATGCATGTTTAATCCATGCCATTACTCAACTTTAGAGTATTTACATTTCCTTAATTTGGTAAGCTTATTATAAGAAATAATAAATAAAGTATCAAGTCGCTTAATTTTATTGATACACTCTACCAATTTTAAGGAATATTTATAGTACTCTTTCAAATAAATTTTTTCTAAATATAAGGATTCTCATGGAACAAGTAATTGTTTGGTACCATTTTATCTCTATTCACTTTCAAATAATAAATCCAAATACTTTTAAATGTTATATCCTTAAATTTAATTTATATAAAAAAATGATCAAAAAGAAATTGAAAAATAAAAATTTGAATACTCACATTAGGAGTAACTTCTTTGAGCCATGCATCAGCTTGCTCATCAAAGTCAAATTTGCATGCTAGCCTAAGGTCACTTGCTGCTTCTTCCCATTTTCCTAAAAGTTGATTAGCTCTTCCACGGAACTTATGAGCAGCTGCACTATCTGGGTTCAATTCTAAAGCACGGTCACAATCACGGATGCAAGCATTTGGTTTATTAAGTAAAATGTAAGCTTGTCCTCTCTTAGCATATAAAAGAGATGCTTGTGGATTGAGTTGAATTGCTTCTGTATAAAGTTTTATTGCCTTTTCATAATCTTTTTCAACAAAAGCAGAAACAGCTTCGGATCGCTTGCTATGTGATTCTTCAATTTGTTCATCTGTGGGCTGTAAATCATAGTCGCCCATGGGTTGAGGATCATCGTTATCAGGTTCTAGAAAGTTGTACAAAAAAAATTGTTTTACTATTTTATTCTCAGTTTTATAGAAAATTTAATAACGCGCACATACCTATTACTCCAGTCATGTCTAATTCTACATCGCTTTCTTCGCTTACTGGTTCTGGCTCTTCTGCAGGTTCTTCAGCTGGTTTAGTGAAAGTTTCACTTTTTGGTTTGTCTGTGGTTTCTGATGTAATTTTAGCTCCTAATTTGACAAGGAAATTTTTAAAAAAGGCCAGCTGTGGATGGTGAATAACTGATGGTTGCTTGTCCACTAGTTCAATAAAAGCTTTCAGTTGAGCAATATGCTCAGTGCTCAATGGTAAAGACATTTTGGAAACTGTAATCAACAAAATATTTTAAAATATTAGAAATTTTTGAGTCAAGTTCATTAACTATTCAACCAACTTATAATTCTGTATTACACTAACAATTTTCCTAATTGTAAAATCAAGAAAGGTTATGTTGTACAATGATTTCCGTCAAACTACTGAAACTACAAATAAAACCTCGTTTTCATTCAATTTTTTTTTCAAATCATAAAACATTCAGTTAAATCGACTATCGCATTATTCAATTCGAATTAAATGCATAACGTATTTCATTATAAGCTGCAACTAATAAGGTAGTTATGATTTTACTGAACTTAATCGCACGATACAAAAAACGATTACATTTTTGCAAATTTCAAGTACTGTAAATGGTTCTAGAATAGTTGGATTTGATAATTTCTTAGTTAAATGTACACAAATAATAAGATATTAAATTTTAAAAATTTTATGATACGCGAACGAGAACCACTATCGATTTCCAATTTCGCGACTCTTGTTGATCCGAACGATTGCCTGCCAATATTTATCCATTGTTACATTTTTTATCAGTTCATGTAGATACAATAACGCACCCTCGATCGTTTATTATTTTGTCTATCTGAAGGATATTTGGCGAAGACTAATGGCCATAATCTTTTAATCTAGTTATATTTCAAACTGCGTCACCGGTGACACGGACACTTGCAAAAAAACATCAATCAAATATATTTACTTAGGGTAAGAAAATCATTACCTGAAAATTAGAAAACAGGTCAAATGCAAACGTAATTCTCACGTCTGTATCACGATCACGATTTGTTCTTTTTGTTCGGTCTCACAGTCGGTGTCGAGCTTGTAAACAAAGAGTTGCGGCGTTTTGCGACGTTGTGTCTCTATCTAATGGCACAATGATATTGCACGCATTTACACGTAGGCCACTTGACAAAGATGCCGGTATACTATATGTGGTAGTGGTATATCGGATGGTGGTGGTGGGTGCTCCAGAGGCTCTAGGGGCGACGAGTGTGTGTGTGTGTGTCGATTGTTCGCGCGACGGCCGACGCTACTGCTGCCGCCTCGTTCTCAATTATTTTTATGTTACTTTTTGTCATCTTCCAAATTGTTCGCGTACTTTCGAGAATCTTTTAGCTTTCGTCTTCACGCACACCCCAGTCTATATGACAAAATTTTTGTTGCGCAATCCGTAATTCAATTCTATTAGACGTCGAAGAAAATCGAACGCTTACATCCATCAGTTAAATCAGTTCGTCATTCAAATATCAATTTGTTTACGATTTCTCGCCGAACGAGCCATGAATGCTATTGATAAACATATAGCCAAATATTTATCAAAAACATTAATCTTTCAAGGTAATCAAACACGAGCCATTTAAAGGGAGATCAGGTGATTTTGGAAGAGGCAACGTCAGACCGCGGCCGGGGGGTGCAATGGGAAAGTTGAAAATAGCTTTTTCGCGCAGCCGCTGCGGCATCGGGAGACCGCCGTTGTCCGCTACTATACGGCCTGCGTGCGTACTGCATATGTGTGTGCTGTCGTCGTCGCACAGCACCCGCAATCCGCCGCCGCAAAAGCGTGCGTCTCTCTTATCCGCGGCGCACAGTAGTCGGTGAAAGGTTTCTGCTTATCATCGTATTAACATGTCTCCAGCAGCGGCGGTGGCAGCGATCAGCCGCGCTGAGAGCTGCTGCTGAACGGCATTGTAGCCACAGTTTTGCGCGGAGAGATCCCGGCTCGCGCACAAGTTGTGTATATTAATATAATCAAGAATGGCCGCCGCATTGACAAGATGTCCCGCGAGAGGACTGATCATCGGCAAGGCATTTTTCCAGCCTCAGCAGCATTCCAGCCAGATCAGGTGGGTGACGATTTAAAGAGCAACGAAAAATAGAACGATGCACGCTGCTGGGTGACAGTTGAACATCTACACGACTGACGCCTGCGAAAACAAAATATGGATCAGTCGTGTCTCATGATCATCTCGTACCCAAATAAACATTATGGCTGTAGTCACGCGTAACTCCTATTTACGCACTCGTTAATGATCTGTCCCCTTGTTTTTTTCTTCAAGATGCCTGACCAAATCGGCTGACAGGCAAGACATCAGCGATAGCTGGTTCAGTAAGTTGCTCGTGAGGAAGATCGAGCCCACCAAGGAGTCGCATTCGCGCATGCTCTCAGATAAACAAATCGTCTATGCTTTACATACGCATAACATCAGGCCCGATTCTTATGATAAATACTTGGCAAATTAGTAAGTATTCAATTGTAACTCTTTAATGCACTCTATCGTTTTATTTTATTTCCATTCAATAGTCTTTGACATTTTATCAATAGAATTTTTGTAAATGTTTTCTTTTCAAAAATGTTAATTGATTAAAATCAATTTAAAAACCTTCATAGAATGTCTTGTACACAATAACTATTTTTAGAGTATAGAGTAGAATGATGATAGCCTTGATTCTATGTGTCTATTTACACTTGTTATGCAAGTTTCAATTTATTACTCTTAATTGCAAAAATAGTAAAGAGTAAAGTTATAATTTTAATTTCAACCAAATGAATCTAGAAATCAAATTATGATAAAACATTATTCTACTGTCATATTCTTGAAAACTTTAATTATATAAATAAATAACATTTATTATAAAATTTCTACTTTATTTCATAGTTCTGCTAATGTTCAACATATACATGCTAAACCAGAACTTAATATGGAACTTGTTGGCTCTTGGACTGTTGAAGTGGGAGATATGGATCAGGCTCTTCATTTGTGGCAATATAATGGAGGATTTCAAGTTATCGATAAAGCACAATCTGAACTATCGAAAGATGATGTAAGGTTATATTAATATTGATTTATATTATTAGGTTTTAAAATCTAAATCAACTTATGCATTTATTTCAATGTGTTCAAAGGCTTATCAAAAACTTCTCAAAGAACGTGGGAATTACCTGAGATCAAGGCATTTGCAATTCTTGTTGGCATTTAGTTACTGGCCTCAGATTAATCTAAGGACTGGATCGAATAAATATGAAATAAGAAGTTATAGTTTAAAACCTGGTACAATGATAGAATGGGGAAATAACTGGGCAAGAGCTATCAACTTCAGACGGAATAATGATGAGGCATTTGCAGGTTTCTTTTCTCAAATTGGGCGACTTTACAATGTTCATCACATTTGGTGTAATTTATAATAATATTTTATAATTATTTTCATTATTTTACCAAAATATAAACAAACATTTTTTCTTTTTCTGCAGGTTATAAAGATTTGCAGTCACGTAAAGAAACTCGTGAAAGTGCATGGCGATCACCCGGCTGGGACGAGTGTGTTGCCTACACTGTACCACTAATCCGTGAAATGCATTGTCGCATCCTCAATCCAACATCTTTCTCACCCACCAAATAAATAAATTGATGTGTACATTGAAGTTGTGGTTTTAAATTCCGCACAAATATCAAATACCATGTATTTCAGAACAATGAATGAACAGAAAGCCATATTATACTTCTTACTATATAATACGTTATTTAGGAATGAAAAAAACATTCTATACTTCTTTAATTTTTATATCCTGTAAAATCGTTGATATGAATAGCACGAAAATATTGATTGGATGTATGAAGTGTTTCGTAATAATTGTAAAAAGTGACTGTAAAGCTACATAGATACATTTTCCTATCAAGAATAATGTAGATGAAGATTTTGAATATTTATTTGTTGATAATGATGATGAAGTTAAATGCGTCTAAAAAGCAGGCTAAGTGAGATTTTTAATGAAGAAACAGTCAAATTATCATGTTGAATTGTGATGCTATGCAGATTGTAATTTTTGATGCTAAGAGATCATGTGAAGAATTTACTCATACTGTCTATGTAAGTAATGCTAAATTATAAAGTATAAAAAAATGTAAAATAAATGCAAGTTACTTGGATTATTTTTGACATATCATGTATTTTTTTTAAGTCTACGGCAATTTTTAATTTTTTTTCAAATAATTATAATTCAATTAATAGGGACAAAAAAAACAAAATTATAGAAAATATTCACATCAATACAATAAACAGCTTATACACCAAAACGAAATGTATAATGCGAAAACATATAAAAACCGTTTGATTTACTGTATTTTTCAACTTTTCATTTCTGGGCTAGATGTCACTACCTTCTCGAAAGGCAGCGCGTTTGTACGATAAGTGTTTTCCACTTTGCCACTCATCGGTGTACTTGCTAGTTTTATAAATCGTTTAGTTACTTTAGATTCTAATTTATCAACGAAAAAACTTTCTTTGTGCTCTAGTACATCTTTTCATTTTTTAATTTTAATTTTTTTTTTTAACCAAAAATACTTTGATAAATCTACTCATACACACGAGTGAATTGTGGTTTAAAATTATCTATGAAAATACCAAAAAAATACCCTAGACCTGGATTTTGTCTTTCATATTTTTTAAATTTATATCGGACTGAATTCATTTTATTTAGATTTATGAACTATAGAACTAAACACGAGTTTCATTTTCAACTGACTTCATACAATCTTAGTGGACAGTGACCTTTTGTCATCGATTTTTTCAAATCGTGAAATAGAAATGAAAAAAATGATTTACAAATTTTCGATCTTACTTTTCAATGCGCAAACGAATGCCTCGTGAAAAAACTTCATTCGTCTACCACTTAGAAAAATTCGTCTACTATTTAGAAAAATAATAATTTTTCAAAGAGGGTTGTAATATGAATTCGAAATACAGTACAAAAAATAAATTATTTTGGTTATATTATATTCGTTTGGTTCATTTATTGTATGGGCTATGTTCATTTTCGTATGGATGTAACTTTATTCAGAAGTAAATTTGTTCTATTCTCAAAAAAGATTATGTTTTGTGCAATGAAACAAAAGAAATGTAAATTTATAATGCAAAGAAATCACTCTATAAAAATTAGAACCAAAAAATTAGTTGAAAAGTTGGAAATTAGTTGCCCACAACCTTTTACGTTTTTAAAAAAAAATGTCGTTTAATCTTTTCTGTGCACTTTGACCTATTCATTTTCTTAAAAAACTAAAAATGTTCCCAAGTATTCTAAAAAAGTTCATGTGTATTCTTTGATAACTTCAATTAGTATATTATATTCAATTTGCGAGTAGCACTAAAGAAATTATTATTTTTGAGGGCATTAATTGAAGGGTGTTTTTCGCTATGAGTAGTTTGGTATAGCGATAATTTCCACGGACGAGAAAGATATTACAATTTTCTCCACATACCTTGAAATTAACTCTTTGCTGCCTACTCCAGAATTAAGTTTTTTCAGGCCCATTTTAAAAAGGTGTAAAAGTTCCATATGATACATATAGAAACAACTTCAGTATTGAAAAAAATACCTTAATTTTAATGCAAATTTAAAGTAGAATCGGTTATTACAACTTGATAATCTGAGACAGCATATTATGTAAGGTAATTTTACATGAAATTCTCATTAAAGACTACGAAAATTCATGAAAAAAATTCACGTACTTCATTTTTAACATAGAAAATTAAAGAAAAGGATTCAATTTTATACTCTTATTTAAATATTTTGAGTGAAAATTAACGATTAAATGCTAATTTTTTGCAATGTATTTCTTAAAAAATGCAAGTAAATTTAATCATATAACTAAAGCACTACTTCACTACTAGATGGCGAGTATACTTATCTGAAAATCTGCAAGTGGAAAAGTAAAAATGATTACTCAAATTAAAGCTTCAAAACAATAAATAGTAATCTTTTTCCTTTCAGTGCATACAAATATTTGTAACAGTGTAATGAAGTTTGATGAGCTAATTCGCATTTGATAAGTACTACGAGTAGTAACTCGCACCAGTAATTATCGCCTTTTCTTAATAGTTTTCTCGATCTCACATATGTAGCTACAATAAAATTGAATTAACATTTTAGAAATAATTACTCGTATAAAAATTTGAACAGAAATATTAGATATTTTATTTTACATGTAAAATACAATGATTATTATGATTATCCCTTATTTTATAGTACAGTATTTTAACATTTATGGCATTAGCTTATGATTCTTTTTACTTATATCTATTTTATTGTCACCAACAGCACTTTAATTTACATTGTAGTTACTAATTGTATCAATCATATTCATAAGCTTACAATTTAAAGTAGTTTTTTACATCGATTTACTTTAGCAGTAAGATTGAATATTGTCACATAATAATATTAAAAAACTCAATACATTGAAAGTAACTTCAAACCATATACATTTCTAACTGAACTATTAATGAAAAAAAAATTGTATCTGAGAAAAAATGTACATAATCTAGCGTATAGTAAATTTTTTAAATTTTTGTATAAAAAAATAATATAACTAGATATGCGCTTTATAAAGGTTCAAAACATCATATCTTAAATCTAATATCTTAATGCTAATCAAGCCATACTATAATATAGCTTTGTATGAATCTTTTGGAAGACGTTGATTTTATTGTTTCTTAAATTTATGTCTTAAATTTGTAGTAACGTCTAAATCATGTTTTTTTTACTTACAATGAATTGTTTAATAGTATTTTTGTATTATAGTCGATTTTGCACGTCACGCCCGGTTCCAAAAAAGTTATTGCATTATACACACATTTCACACCTGCCAAGTTCACTATAATTTTTCAATTTTGACTTTAAAAACTTCAATTGATTTTGTCATTACCGTAATATTTTAGTGAACCAGGCTCAGTATTCAGTTTTAAATCTACATTAGTTAAATGAAGAGCTAGATTTTTTCATGATAATAGTGAATTAATCATATTAGCGAATAAAAAACTTGTTCTTAGCTTAAAGAATACATCACCCTGTTTACTTACTCGTATAAGTGATTAAATAATACGATATTTCCATTCTTAGAAAACTTTCAAATTGAGGATTTTGCTCTGATTTAATCAATTGATCAATCATACAAATCTAGAATAAATCGTAAACTACCCTTACATTATCGCTTTTAAGCTATTAAAGACCAAGAAATTATATATTTTCAAAATTGATTACTCGTTGAAACTGTTTGATGCGTCCCATAATTTGTAATTCTGGAACCATGATCTAACTATAGGATATGTGAATTCATTCGCTACTGCGCTTATTTTACCCACGGAAACTTTTTTTATCGCTAAATTGTGATTCGGTATTTAAATTGTATGAAAAGCAAGATAAGCATAGCTTCAAGTCAATTCAACTAATGCGTTATATTCATTGTTAAGCCCATGCCGAAACTAGTGCACGTTATGCAGAATACAGTTACAGTCTCATATTTGTAGAGAATAATTTTTAAAATAAGGCTTGGTGTAGTTATAGAGGCTTCTTTCTTGTCCTTTTCCATTGATTAGTGTATCTTGCAATGTTCATTGCTGAATTTAGCGTCATTTCTGTCCACTCTATTTTACCTTATGAAAAGGAAAAAAGTTTATTACCCATAATTTGGTTTCCCAATAATAACTTGAAAATTACAATTGCATGATCAACTTGATTATTTTTCAAGTTATTAGATAATGTTTCAAGTTGAAACATACTTACCAATTTTTAAGACTTCATTCATCACTTTTTATTAATAACTTGACAAAGCATTATAAAAACACAAACAGGGTTAACGAAGAGAAAAAAAATACTCGAAAAAAAATTTTTGTTCAAAAAGAAAAAAAAAGGCAAAAGTATCTGCTAAGTGCTTGAATGCCTACACTAAACTAACGCAGCCGTCATGAAGCGCCCCGCATGTAGCCAAGAAAAGCTCGCGCATGCCTACTGACAACGATCCCTCGTTTGTCCAGGGAGGAGGGGCTCCGGCGACACATGCACACACCCACCTGGAGCCGCTCGAGAGAGAGAGAGACTATGAACTGTGTGCAGCAGATACTCCTTCCCCGTGGCGTCATCTGAAAGAGATGGCAAATCAATACCGTGCGGAGGAATTTCCGGCTCGTCGTGCGATTTTTCTCTGTCATACTTGCGATACTTTCGAAACTGTGTAACATACATGGGGTGAGAGAGACAGAGTGAGAGGGAGAGAAAGATACATCCACGGAAATTTCATACCAAAGGTTTTATCTTATAATGGGAGTTTCGGGTAAAAAATGTTTGAGCCGATCACACTACAAACAGAACAAGTGCGAGCCTCGTGCTTTGCGCCACTGCTGACAACGAAAACGTTTTACCGTCGAATCGTAGACGCTTCAGAGGCAGGAAAAGATTGGTGAAAATTTCCCAAAACTATTACAATGCGAACTCGCACAAAATCTGCTAACAATTAATAAATACACTAAACAATTTCGCTTTCATTTCAATTAGCGTTACTTCGATGAATTGAAACTTCCAAATCCATAATTGTTATTAAATCATTTCGGAGATGAAATACAGAAGCTACCAGCGGGCATCGCTTGAAGGACGAAACTCTGTATCCTTGAAAATTGATTCTTCAGGATATACGCCGCAATTTAATCATCAAGGCTTTTCTATTGACTATATGCCCAGCTCGATGCTACGCCAGAGTGGATTATACTTTCATACAGGAATTGTATGATCCATTCAAAACCTGGCTTTGACTTATACAATCATTCTTACTTTACCAGTTGCAGATTTACTCATATGGGTACTCGCCATCTAGGGGCTATGGATGGCATTAATTACTATTCAATTCTCCTAAATTTACTAAGCAATCAACGAAAAAAATAAATCAGTATTAAAATATTCATTTTCTGAAAAAAAATTTTAGAGTATTTTGTATGAAAAATAAAGTATGATTGAGTTTTCCTGCATTTTTGTGAAGTTATAACCGAGTAAAAAAAATCTGTACTTATACATAAATTTCAACGAAGATTTCATGTACATTAGTATTTTAATTAAAATGGAGTATAAGTTATTTTAATTTTTATGTCTAATTTTATATCAAATTATGCATTAAAATGAAGGTTTTTCATGAAAATGAAATTTGAAAATAATAAAGGCTTACACATGTGGCAAGCAAGATTAATGGAATGAGGCCTATCAATTGGATGGATTCCAACACGCGTTGACTATATTACTCGAACGCGACGAAATGCATGTGCAGAATCCAAACTACTTTGCCAACTATAAGTACACCTATTCCAGATGCGAACAGATCGAAAATGGTTATAGATCTCCGAGAATCATAATGAGTCGATCAATCAAAACTTTACTATTCATTTAAAATTTAATGATAAAAGTGAATTTAGAGCCTCTTTACGGTTGGGGTACATTTTTATAAATCCAAATTTTATAATTTTATAATCTTACCAATATTTTTATTTAGCAAATCATAATGCGCAATTGATTGCAATTGAATAAGATTAATAAAGTTACCCGAAGGGATATCTTTAAGCTGAGTACGTAATACTTGTGCCGGCGGTACTTCGGGATAAGCTTCCGCTTTTCTTTTAATGCCGGACACAACCTTGATTGCTTCAGCTGCGTCAACATCAGGAATATGTGGTCACTCGCTGCACCTTTCACCAATTGTAAATCCTCTGGACCACCGATAGTCACAGCTCGGGCACAATACTGAGGGGTCTTTTTACAACGCCAGTACGCTCGTTTTCCTATAGTTCCGCCGTTTTTATAGTGCAGAAAACCTTCTCAGGATAGATGATAACTGGAACCTCGGGATTTTATCAACTCGGCCATGTTATTTATTAAAACCGTTACTTTGTTGCCTGTCGAAGAAGTTATGATGTATAATTATTAGATTCTGTTCACAAATCTGATCAGATCAGCTCTGCTGTATATACATATGTACGTATACAACGTGGTGCATACATACGTTGTATAAGTGTAAATTTATATTTATAAATTAATTTTATTATGAAAAAAGGTATTAAAAATAAATGTTTTTATAAAAATAGGTATTATAAAAAAATGGATTATAAAAATTTGAATTTATAAAAAAAAGAATTATAAATAAAATTGTATAAAAAATGTCCCCCCACCCCTCTTTACAAATGCTCTCTTTTTAATTTCTTTCAATAATTCGTCAAGTGCAGCTGCATCTAATCTATCAAAGCTGAGTGAACAATAGCGAATGGCTCATCCACTTCAAGCTTATCTCCAAAAATATTTTTCCACGGTATCTTTGATAATTTAAAGTAGAATGAAAAAAATCTTTGTATAAAAATGATAACTTTATCCTTTCGAACTTTTCGTAGTTGCAAAGCATTTTCGATAAAATTATTCAAACCAATTTCAAAGTCAAATTTTAGATTCTCAAAGTCCTATCGAAATTTGCATTTGAAAATTCGAAAAAAAGTTTTGCTCTTTATGCTAATGATACCAAAATTTTCGAGTATGAGCGAGTAGTTATTATTGCTTTTTAAATTTCCTGCGAGCACTTGAATCTATAGATACTTTTAAGAAAGAATAAACTTGAAGATATATTCAATATGCTGATGAGAAAGGAGCATCAGCTAATTAAAACTAAAAAGAGCGAGTCTTGGCAATTGTTCGTGGTCAACAAGTAAAACGACCAATCATAAAATGGCTTTACTATACTTTTGGCGTGTCTTGAATAACTTTTGGTCTCTCGACCGAATGAATGCTCAAGTAAAAATGTCTCTTCTCTCTTTCTCGCGCATCTGTATCATAATAAAAGTATGCAAATTCGCAAACGAAGGACGTAAAAAGTAAGTCTGACTCTTTCCCATGTCTCTCTTTTTGTTGCAACGAGCGAATAACGCGAGCTATAGCCTCTGGGCGGGCATTATAAATTTTACGAGAACTCGGCACGATCGCGCGTCCCTCACCCGAGCGAAGGACGAGCGCGTGCACCGAGAGCTCCCGCGAGCGGGTTATTGATTAAATCCTCCCTGAGAGCAGCCATCTTTGCTGGAGCTCTGAGGCTCTCATTGGATGCCGCCCATTTTACCACCACGCGCAGGAACCTCCGAAACTTTCGCTCCATGCGCCCAACTGAGAGGCGAAGAAATTCTTAAGTAATGTGTAGTTTACCCGTTTTTTTTTTGCCGCCGTCGTCGTCATCGTCGAGCTTGTAAGTGATATAAATCGCAGCTTTGGCCCACATAAGCTGCGAGGCAATATAATTTTTTTCTCGTCTATAAGCATATTCGTTCCAGGTAAATATTCATTTGTCCTCGAAAACTGCATTATAATGTTGACGATGCTCGTGTATGATACTCATTTTTTCACATAAAATATTAAAAAGATATAAATGGCTATTTTCCAACACGTTTACTGAGATTTTTACTGGATATCTTTCTACAAAGTTATTTAGAAGTTTAGAAATACGCAGAAAAATGGTGTTTACGTAGTTTTTACAAAAATATTTCGCAGAAAATTCGCCGGTAGAAAGCTTTGAAATGACATCTATAGTTATTGCATTGGCATCTAGAGAATGAACTGGATGAATTAAAAATAATGAGCCAAAACTAGAACTTGCCCACAATTACAATAAAAGCTAAGTTTCAGTTTTTTTAATTCTTAAAAGATTAAATTAAAGAAAATGTAGATCTCGATCGAAAAGAGCAGAGTAGAGTATTTGTTCATCCGAAGAAGTATTAAATCATGTACGATTGGCATTCATTCGTAATATTGCATCATTTGTATAATCCCGAAATGAGATTTCTACTCGAGGCCCAAAGCTCGCTCGTCAATCTTCCGCAACGCTAATCTACTCTTGGCTGGCAGCTAATTCTCCATAATGTCCGTCCAGTCGTGTTCAGTCTATCCTCTTGGCTGACTGACGTCACGGGCGTCCAGGCGTATTTGCATCATCATAATTTTGCCGCGAACGCGCGTCACTCGGAGGCGCGCGTACACACGATGCAGTCATATCCGCCTAGGGCTGCAGCAGCAGCAGCAGCAGCTTTGTGCCGAGTAACAACAACAACTACTGCAACAACAACAATGGCAAAACGATATAGAGAGAGAGAGAGAAGCCGAAACGTCATTTACGTTTGTTGCATATGCATCCCACGCCGCGAGTGAAAATTCGCTCCCAATGACGCCATTGGTTACATGGTCTCTAGCTACAGAGAGCTCGGATTCTCTCTCTCTCTCTCTCTGGTTCTCGTTTGCGCGAGAGAGTAAGAGAGGCGTCGCACATAGTGCACGGCACAGTCAAGCTCTCTCTCTCTCTCTCTCTCTGTCTGCGTCGTTGAGTACGGTTGCGCGCGCGCGTCGAGCGATGGTCCGAAACCACGCCTCCCTCGCTGGCGTCTCTCTCGCTCTCTAGGATGCCGAGCTCGAGCTCGGAGCAGAGAGAGATGGAAAATGGGTCAACAACGCGCGCGCGTACTACGCTGCCGAGGGTAAGTTTGTCGGCGTCGAGTGCGCCAGCATAGCGGCAGTCCCGCGCGAAACCACCCCACAGCCCATACACGCTCGCGCCCCAGCAGTCAGCAGAATACCCGAAAAGCTTCTGCGTTTGTTGCGCTAGAAACGAGAGCTAGCCTACCTATAACGTACGTACATGTTTATTGTAGGTACGCATAGGCAATAACGCTGTACAATCGTCACTCTCTCTCCTTCTGTAATCGCGGAAACAGTGCGTGCTTAAGAGGAACAACGTTGAAACGACAACGACGAGCTTCTTCTCGCTTTAGCTCGGGCTAAACATTCTATCCGGAGAGTAACGATTTGCGAGCTTCACCGAAGCTCCGATTCAAGCTAGCAGAAGCTTCAACGGTAGCTGCTGAGCACGGCGGGCTATTGGTATTACAGGTCAGTGCAGAGAATATTCTTCTTTTAGACTTGTTCGATTTTTCGATGTGTAGACCCTTTCTGGTTCTTGCAAGCTCGAGTTGCTGATAGTTCTTTGTACTGATGCTGACGATCAGCCGATGATTGACGTATGCAGCGATGTACTGCTTGAGTTTGACCAGAAAGGGTTGTTCATTTGATGTACGTTTATCATACTTCATCATTCCTTAAGTAAAAGCTCAGGTCCTTATGTCGTATATCGCTATAGCTAGTAACATGTATTTCATAATAGCTTTCAAGACAAAAGATTTGGCATAACGGAACTAAAATAGGCATTTTCAACCATCGTAGCTGCATTCTCGCTCCTTTATCAATATCGCCCGCAATAGATTTTACATTTTTAGATACTAGTAAACTATTCCGTGTATTCAAGCGTCAGCATTTGTGTATTCATCGCACTTGGCAATCGGCCAGCGAGTAATCTTTAATAAAAAAAAAAGAAAGAAAATGAATATATTTCGCCGTCCATGTACATCCTTACCTTTTTTTACGCTGGTTCGTGCGCATTTGAAAACTGCACAGCGATCGTATATGCAGTATATCGTCGTTTCGAAACCATAAGTTTACGTAAGTTCATGATTACATAGGAGCAGCGCTTGGGTGTATACTCGTGAATGCACAGCTATTCATCTGGCTTCTTTTGACAAAATGATAATTTCTCACGTTTTATCGAGTTATAAAAGAGAATGAGGAATCGAGCTGTTCGATAATGTCTCCTTGGTCGCTAAATATGTGTGTATTTATAAAAAAAAAAAAAATCTGCCGTGCTCCTTGACTCGACTCTGCATCTAAGTGTCTAATGTACAATTTTATAATTAAAATTCAGGGAAACTCAAAGTTAAACTTGTGCCATTTTTTATCTTCTTTGATGATGAAAAAAAAAAAATTATAAAATCTTGAAAGGAGTTGTAATTGTAGTGGAAAAATGTTGTTATTGACTGTTGTAGGGATTACCGTGCGAGGCGAAGAGCACCGCAGAGACATGGACAATGTCAATGATCAAATGCAAATGATCGGCACTAAAATCACAGCGATCAAGGATTACTTATATGTAAGGCTTATTTGTCGACGCACGAAAATTCCTTATTGCACATTTTTTTACTTAGAATCAAGTATTCAGAGATACGTAATATATATAACATGCCCGAAGTAACATACTCTCGTTCTACTGAAAAAACTCGCACTATGTGTAGCTTTCACGATATTCGACACACGCCACAACCTCGAGCTTGTATCAAACTTTATTACGTGTTCTCTCACAAAAGCACATCACTACATATACATGAAATTTTGTCTTTGTGTGTGTGTGTGTGTGTGTGTGTGTGTGTGTGTAACTTTGTGATATAAACGCATATATGCGGTTATTTTGGCTACTTTGCAGAACTTCGCCAGAACGCACTCGCCAACCAGACTCATGAGTTCCGAAAATACATACTCGCTCTCGAAAGAGCACTGTAACCTTAAATACTCGGGTAAGTTGAATCGCAACGAGCATAATAATTATGATAATTTTGCATGACATGTCCGCGGGCAGTAGTAGTAGGTAGCTCTAACGATCCAGCGAAAATCATGTACATGCTGCAATAGTTGTACAACTACACGAAGATCGCAAGCGAGAGAGAAAGAGACTCGCGCGCTTGCGCATATAGTTGCGGGTCTTCCTCCTCGGTCCTCAGCCAGAGACTCAACAACGACGAAGACGACGACGACGACGACGATGGCCTTTGCTCATTTGCCTGGCATCGTAATGGCGGCGGATGTGTGTGCGTGCCTGTGCACGCGCATTATACCATAACTATATCGAGACCTCGACCCTTTTTTCAAGGCTCTCTCTCTCTTTCTCTTGACTCATCGATAATACTTGTCGTCCGCCCGCGCGCGACCACGACCGCGACGCACCTCGCCATACTGTTATTATGATTATCTTTTTTATCGCTCGTCGACTCGGATTTTTTGGCTGAAAAATCAATATTGCCCGCACGCGACACAGATTTTATCCTTTGTGAGCTTTGACTAGAGCTGCTACTGCTACTCTTATAGGGTGCATAATAATCACTCGAGCCTCAAGAATTAACGCTGGAGCTATTATTCGCTGAGAGACACGAGATTACAACACCGCATCCGTATTGTGTATCGCGCGGAGAAAGAGAATGAGAGAGAAAGAGAAGGGTTCGTGTCGTCGGATATTTACACTGCGAGCATGTGTCGAGCAACGATAACAGGATTCCGCATAATGGCGCGAGATTGATTTTTAAAAACGTTGACTTTTGCGGGCTTATCGAGGCGTCAGACCCGTACCCGATCACTGTTATTTCAGCCGTATCGAGTGATGCGATGTATATTCGTAGCGACCAAGAAATCGATTAATTTGTTTCAAAAAATGTAAAACGCTTAATCCGAACGAAAGGACGGTGCGCAGCGTTCGCTGCTGTATACGTGGCGGATAATAATTTCCAAAGTGCAGCTTTAAGTCGAGGCACTTGTACGTCTCTGAATAAAAGAAGAAGAGGAAGAAAAAATAGAGTCGAGGAGAAAAGAAACATTAAATGAGGTTCTTTGCTTATCTGCGCGAGTATAAGCGCGTGGGCGTATATACCTTCTCCGGACGGTTAGATTGATGGGGCGAGATTAGCCTGGATCTCGTCCAAAGAAAGCCAACGGGATTTCGCCATAGTCTTGACTGACTGATCAGCCCTACTCGGCGCAACTTCCCACTCGTTTCTTTTCTCTCTCTCGCTTCTCTCTTTTTCTCTATTTAACTGATATTAGCCTGTCATAAACGTCGAGACTCGGTGCGGGGCCTCGATGCTGATATGGTAATCGCGTGTACGACTGCACTCAGCTTTTTTTCAACGAACGAAGATCGTTGGCGAGCAACAGCGAAGAGCCTCGATGGTGTCTCCCCACCAAACAAGTGAGAGTGTGTTAAATTGAGGTCTATACTTTCAATTGTTTGATGGTGCGAAGCCATCAACGATATCATCGATGTACGAGAAGAGAAGAACAATCGGCAACAATTGGTATTGGTCAATGCGCAGACACAAGTTTTCATAGAATGGCCCTCATTGCTTCCTCTCAATCTATTCTCTCTCTCTCTCTCGTTCTGCTCTATCGATTATTGCCCGCTGTTGAGCAATTTGCGAACTCGCCGTGCGTCGCTCTGTTGCAGATCTCGTCCCTCAGAATGTCGAGGGATTCCCGGCGTCCAAGGAGTTTCTCACGAAGGTCGTGGACATCCTCATCGACTACATAAAGAATCAGAACGACCGCAGCTCCAAGGTGCTGGACTTTCATCATCCACACGACATGATCAAGCTGCTGGATCTCGAGATACCCGACACGGGGGTGACACTGCAGCAGCTGCTCCTCGACTGCTCGACCACGCTCAAGTATCAAGTCAAGACCGGTGAGTACTTCTTTCTTTCTTTCTTTCTTTTTTTTTTCATACTTCTGTCGTCGAAAAACAAACGAAGCAACCCCTCGAAACGGCGGAACGATAAGCGCGCCATGATTTCATATTCAATTTAGCATATGCCGATGCGACTGCCTGTGAGACGAGAGAGAGGAGATAAGGCGAGCGAGATACCGTGCATCCGACGGGCAACTGGCCCCACATAGCTGCACAAACACTTACCGATCGTGATAAATAGTTGCGAGGGTGTAATTCACGATAATATAATACGCATATATGATACAGCCGAAGAAGAGCGCGTATCCCTTAGGCGACGTTGCATTATCGACGCCGATCGTTTATTACAACAATAATTCGCGCAACTATTTATCGGTCGAAAGAGTCGAGCAACTTTTAATCTAAAACATTACATAATATAATGGGGTAGGCGCTTCGCGTCGAGAGAGGGATGTAGGAGCGGTATCGCGTTGTCGTGCATCGTGCGCAGCGGAAATGAATGTACCACGGCGAGATAGCCATGGATGGCTGTATAATATAGGCAGCGCGCCGGAAGCCAGCCGCAAATCCCCCGCGAAACGTCTCTCCGTATCTTGGCCTGCGCTGTGGGATTCGATTACGGAATAGGCCTCGATGCTTGAATGGATGCTAATGTACAATAGAGACGGCACCCCTTGCGGCGCCACGATATGTAGGTTATCCAATAGCAGTTTGCAAAGGCGTGAGCTCGTGACACCAGCCAGCGAATAACAACAAAAAACAAGTACTATTAGATTACGCGGCGGCGACGGCTACGTTGTTGTCGTCGTCGTCACCCTCTCGTGGCAACAGCGCCAGTTCTAGGGTTGTTGTTTGTTGTTGATGATTGCGCGCACGAGGCTCGAATCCGAGAGAGCCGCCCCGAGTAGCAGCAGCCAAAGTCAAAAGAGTCCGTTAATTGAAGTAACATATTCAATTGGCAATTCGAGGGCGCTCGTGGTTATTAGCATTATTGATATATTCATGTATTCTTTTCGCTGAACGTTGTCCTCTGTACGTAATACAATTGACGAACGATGTCCCGGAAAACTTATCAAATTGATACGTAGGAAGGAAAGCCGCAGAGCTCTTGCGTTTTACACGAGCAGCAGCGAGCTTGCGATGATAAATTAGGGGGATTTCCATTTGTATGCAGAGAGAGAATAAGAAGTGTGTAGCTACACAGGGTTTAACTTTGCCTATACACTTGTATGATCAATCATAGACAGTTCTTACGTAGGCGCGCGCGTGCTTCATTCAAACGATATAAAGAAAAGAGAAAATTAAGCCCGAGCTGGCAACTCGGCAATAAAACCGAATCCGTGTATCGCTCGTCTCCTCCTCGCAGCCGAAGTATGCGTATGCAGTGTGCTTTTAGATTAGTTTACGCGCGCAGCGAGCAGCGAGCAAGATCGATTAAACTGCACAGGACGGCAGTGAAATAACGCAACGCTGCAGAGAGTCATGGCACGTCATCCTTTAAACTATCCCTCGGCCGAGCGAAGCTATCGAAATTCCAGAGAAGCATCCAACTTTTCCTCCACGTTTTTTTCATTCTTCATTTTTCAGACTCGAAAGTTGTGTGCGTGCGCACGGCCCGTAAGTATGCGCAGCGTCGAATAATGCTTATACACGCGCGTAGTAGTAGCAGCAGCAAACATTGCGATCCATACACACGTAGTCCCTTAAACGTCGCAGCTCCGCATGGGGGAGCGAGAAAATCGTGTAGAAATGGCTCTTAATTACACCGATCCCATTGAATTTGGCTGCTGCCGCTGCTGCCCCCCTTGCGCGTATAGAAAGAGAGCTGACGGAGCGAGGGTGTGCGCACGTGCGCCGCAGAAGTGTTTTTCAACTCTCGTCGTCGTCTGGCTTGCAGCAGCAGCCGCCGCGCATATATCCACTTTAGGATTTTGCCGCAAATTCCATCGAGTCCTGTGAATAATTGGCCTCTATCTGCTGGCCCCCCCTGTGAGCTACGACACGACCATATCGTGTACGTAATGTGTACGAGGATGTATCGCCGGGATTTCGCGATTTTACGTCTGGTTGAGTGGGTCATTTTGCTTCGCTCGCTCTCTCCTGCTCGTCCGCGCGCATCTTATATGATATACAAAAAATTCGGTCTATTCTGATTTCCGGGTTTGGGCTAAACCACTAGGGATGCACGGCCACTTTTTTGACGATGAAAAATAGACGTTTGCATGTGAATTCTTACACACTCGCGTATATAATATATTATTATAGTCATAAAACGTCGTAATCTCGCCGTTATATCTCTCGCTGATCCTCGCCGCGTCGAAGGGAACGAGAAAAAAAAATTGAAAAAAGGCGACCTATCACTAGGAGAGGTTTTTTACATCATTGATAATCCTTATCTATGCTACATACCGCCTACGTATAACCATCATCCACAATCTTGGGCTTCAAAGAAATATTTCATTTACGCGCGCAGCAGCAGCAGCAGCAGCTCCCGAGAGAGAGATCGATAATCGGGCAGGCTGTGTCGTCGTCGTCGTCGTCGCATTGTTACGCGCAAAAAAGAGGAGAGCGTCGCGGAAGAAGAAGCTGCTGAAAAAGAAAGTGCGCGTATTGTTGTCGCAAAAAAAAGGGCAGAGCTGGATGAAAGAGCGCAAAGACAGAGAAAAAAAAAGGAGAGAAAGGGGTGAAGCGCAGTCGTAATTTCGCCCGCTCTGCTGTCTGCGTGCATGTGCATGAAACGGTGCTTTTTTTTGCTCGGCGACGACATCGCGCGCGTTTCGTCCTCGTTGCCGATTCGAAATTGGTACGCGAAGACAAAAAAAAAACGATCAGCGAGGCTTGGAGCTTATCGGAAGCACCTTAGCGAGTGGAAAGGAGATCGATCCGCGGAGTTCGAGCGCCCGCCTAGGCGGTTACACAACTTGGCAATCAAGGGTTAACATCGGCGCGGCGCGCGCAACTCACTCAAACGTCCATCAGCGGCGTGAGAGCCAACGAGTAAGCGTGTGTAGGTGTTGAACTGGGCGTGTGTTTAATGCGGGGGGGCCGCATCCATCGGATCGCGCGAGAACAGGTGAAGCCCATTAAAATCAAGCATCTCCCCATTAATGCTATATAGTATATAGTGGCAGTTGCACACCCCTTTTGTTGAACGTATATGCCAACAAATCCTCTTACGACTATATATAGGCTCGCCGTTAGTGTGTAAATCTGCATAATGCACGTACTACAGGCTTATCTATATAGAGCTACGTGTGTGCGTATAAGTACACTTGCACATAAGCACACGCGTTACATAAAATGGAAAATGTAAAGAAAAAAATAACCTACAAGCATGAAAGGGAGATGTTTCTCCCATTCGCTTTTGGCGTGGGTGTGCACGTCTGTGTATATGTATGTACGTGAGCAAACAATCTAGTGGTGCAGCGACGCGTGTGACGTGCAAAATGTGCGGGCGGCGGCCGCCCCTATGCACAGCATCAGTCTCTCTCTCACTCTGGATACTTTCTCGGGATAATTGCGAATAACAGCGAAAGATGAGGGGATTTACTGATCGCTAGAATGCGCTTCGATGCATCTCGCAGGCCTTAGTCTACCATAAAATGTCAGAGAGAAGAAAGCTCGGCTGCTGCTGCTGCACGATCAAGGTGACTTTTCATCCTGTATCGTGCGAGGGGGTGTACACAACGCTATATAGCTGCGGTCAAATCGATTCTCGTGTATGATATACGCTTTTCCATGATTTCGTTACGCGATATCAGTCAATTATATCGCAATGACGGATAAAATGAGGGAAAAATTAATACAAGTGTACAAACGTCTACACGCTTATGTAGGCTCGAGTCCAAGGCATTAGGTACAAATGGCGCTGCCTTACGTACGAGAGATTACAAATCATTCTGAAAACTATTACACGTACACGTCGAGAGAGGAGAAACGCTATCTTACAGTACGTTAGGCGCGAAAATCCTACACATAACGGGAGCAGCGGCGCACACGTCTGCTGCCAGCTACGCTGCAATGGGGGTGAATGAGGCCGTTATTATTGAGCCTCGGCTCGAATGAGAAACCCCTTGGAATGAGAATATATACGTATATAAACGAAACGTCATACGTCAATCAGACCGGCTGCTGCTGCTACTACCGCTGCTGTTACACCGCTGCTGCCACTGCGCAAGATTAAAATACCCCGGTCGGAGGCCAAATTTGCGCGTCTGAAGCTGCTTGATTAATCTCTCTCTCTGCTCTCTTCCTTTTTTTTTCTTCTTTTTTTTACGCAAAGATCCGTTTTCCTCTATCTGTAACTGCAGCGTGGGCTACATTGCCCATTAAAAGCTTTTGACCCTCGAGGCTCTTTTGCCAACTACTGCTAGTTGTGTACGGGAATAGTCCTTTTTTTCTTCGTTGTTGCGGCGAAACGTTACGAGCTTAGAGTGAAAAATACTGCCTGAATTTCCGAAAACGACTTTAAAACAATACATTCACGGGAGCGTGCGAAAGTTAAAAATTAGTCGGCACTGCCTGGGAGAGCGAGAGAAAGAAGAAAACATCCATCCATCGATGTCTGCTGCAGAAGCTGCTCTCGAGTAGTAAGAGAAAGAGAGAGAGAGAGAGAGAGAGAGAGAGAAAAGCCAAATCATCATCGTACGCGGCGAACAACCCTCGGGAGCATTAAGCCTTGATCCGTGTTGCCTGATGCTCAGCCAAGCGAATGACAACGTACTCAGCTTAAAGCCTTCTTTTCTCTCTCTCTCTCTGTCGAGCCTCTCTCTCGTCTCAATACCCCGACGACGCAGCCTCGTGCACTTTAACCTTTTGAAGAGTACGTGTTCGTTGAGCCTGTGCAAGAGTAGTGGCCCACCCCCAGCCTGCAGCCACACGTCGTAGCTCTCCTCGCGATTAATTAGGCCGTTTCGAATCAGTTAGCGATATATCTCTCGTAATATTCTTCGGTTCCGGTGATCCACGTACACGATACGAATCGACAATTACCGTTGCAGGTCATCCGCACTTCTTCAATCAGCTGTCGTGCGGCTTGGACCTGGTCTCGATGGCCGGCGAGTGGCTCACCGCCACGGCCAACACCAACATGTTCACCTACGAGATAGCGCCGGTCTTCATCCTCATGGAGCACGTCGTGCTGCAGAAGATGCGCGAGATCATCGGCTGGCCCAACGGCCAGGGCGACTCCATCCTGGCGCCCGGCGGCTCCATCAGCAATCTCTATGCTTTCCTGGCCGCGAGGCACAAAATGTTCCCCGAGTACAAGGAGAAGGGACTGGCCACCATCGGCGGTCAGCTCGTCATGTTTACGTCCGATCAGGTGCGTAAATATAACCACTATTGTAATTGCCGCAATATGTTTGGTGCGATTTTTTGTTTGTACGTATGTAATATACAGTGTCACTACTCGGTGAAATCGTGCTCGTCGGTGTGCGGACTGGGCACGGACAATTGCGTGATGGTGCCGAGCGACGAGCGCGGCCGCATGATACCGGCTCGCCTCGAGGAGCTCATTCTGGAGCGGAAGGCCAGAGGACACTTGCCGTTCTTCGTCAACGCCACGGCCGGCACCACGGTCATCGGAGCCTTCGATCCCATTCAGGAAATTGCCGACATTTGCGAGAAATACAACTGCTGGCTGCACATCGACGTAAGTTCTTTCCTCCAGCGCAAGCACACGCATATTTTTTCTCTTCATCTTTTTGAGCTTCAATGCTCGCGATTACCAAGCAATGTACGCATGAACTTACACGCGTCTGTACGACTGACATCAATCGACGAAAGCTGCTAGTAGCTACAAGGACACGATAAGGCTTTTAAACGCGTTCGAAGCTGCGAGCGATGACGAGCGAGTATGGTATAACGTTCTGTGCCCCGTGGGCTGCTCGATGAATGCGCTTAAACTCGACGTAATCGACGAGCCGCTCTCGGCTCTCTTGGCTTTAATTATTAACGTGGGAGAAATTCGCCATCGGTCCTGCGCGCATATACCTAAACCGAACGCCGTCCAAACTTTCTGCGCTGCGCGGCATTGTCGCGCGCTCCAACTTTGCCACTTACACCTTCGCATCGCGCTATTATATCTTCTGTATACATAAATTGCATGTATTTTCTATTTGTGCAGGCGGCTTGGGGCGGCGGACTGCTATTGTCAAGAAAGTATCGACATCCAAGATTGACTGGCATCGAGCGGTAAGTTATAATGAAAAAATTCATACGTAAACAATATATGGAAAAGACAATAGCGAGTCTGAGCATTCGTTTGTTTTCTCTACTGCGGCATTGAGTCAAGTTTTTACACAATAAAGAAAAAAACGTAAATAATGCATTAAAATAATTGTCTAAAGCGTAGCCGTGGTTTTGCGCGTGAGCTCGATCCATTAGCTCGTCTTTTTCTCTCAGTCTCCTATCGCGTACAAACTCCTATATATGTACGACCCCCAGGATTGTCGAAGGCATATTGATTTTGACGCCGGTGTGCCTGCTGCACAGCTGAGAGAGAGAGAGAGAGAGAGAGAGAGAGAGATGAGAGAGACAGAGAGGCTGTTTTTCTTGAAGGACTCCATCAAACTAAGCCTACCGTCCAATAAACTATATAAGATAGGATTAAGGTCTATGTACACATGAGCAGTCGAAGTGTCTCTATCTCTTTATATGGGCATGTGCTTTCGATGTAAAAGTTATTTATGGAAAGTAGAATATCGCGCACCCCCAGTAGGGTGCTCTAATTTTAAATCTTCCCGCTTTTTTAAACCTCATATTATGTGAAAAAAGAACAGCAGTTCACTGAAACTTTAACGAAAATTACGACAAAAAAAAAATTGGAAATCCAAGCAAGTTAGCGATTCAATTAAAAACCCAAGTTAATGAGGAATTTATTTGAAAATATCATTAAAAATCAAAAAAAGTGAAATAAAATAGTTGGTATTACAAATATGCAAAATTTTTACAAATAAAATTGGAATAAAATTGGAATAAAAAATTTAAATTCAAGCAAATAAATTTATTAATTTCAATGTTTTTAAATAGATTTTAATTATAACATTTATTCCGACATAAAAAACTTGTAATTTTTATATTGATAATATTTTTGCCGTGTTTTGCTTTTAGTTTCAATATTTTTCTTCATGTGAAATAACGGTTGCAACAAATATCACTAAAGTTTTTGTCTGTGGTCGCCAAGTAAATATACCACAAATCTTTGTTCATTAGCTTTTTGATGATCAATTCGCAGCAAAGAATTGGCAGCTGGTTGCGGGTTAGCTTCAAGAAAGGATCCAGGGTCCATCGTCGAAAAAATCCTCTGGATAGTTTTTCACACACGTATACAGAACAAGTTTCATTGTCCCATTTTGGGGGCAACAAACATTTAGACGTACGCTCGAACTCCAAGTAGTCGGTAAATGTAAATAGTTGTGTCACTTTATAAGGCGGCGATTGGATCAGATCGTAGAGCGACAAACTCGAGCTCAGCGTGTGCTTTTTCGCTTCGCTCACGAACTCTTCGTCTTCGTACCAACGTTTTCCGAGGCCCACTGACTTTCCGAAGAATCGATATTTAGCGAAAAATTTCATGATCGTTGTTGCCTCGCTTCGGTCCAATTGGTATCCTTTTTCCTCGAGATGCTCGACGACGATTAAAGCGATGACTACTAATCTCACATGAAAATTATACCACGATTCATCATGTCGCGGTATATCCTTTTTCTGGTAAAAGTAACTCTCTGCGGGGAAAACGAAGCTGGATATATCAGCTCCATTATTCAAGAGTACATCGATAGTTTTGGGCAATAATTTCGCTACGGCCCATTGCAGCGGTGTCCGGCCCAATTTGTCCCGGGCGTTGACTTGTATCGGCTTATATTTGTCGTTGCTGAGCTCGAACATCATCTTGACCAAATTGTCATAGTCGTGTCTTCCGTAGCTAAGAATGTGTAGACAAGTCAATCCTTCAACATTGGCCAAATTCGGATTTGCGCCGTTGCTCAGCAGTAATTCGACAATCTCCGCCGCATCGAAAGGGTAATCCAAAATAAAGTGTAACGGCGTGTTACCCGAATTGTCCTGAGCGTTGACGTGCACCGGCTTATTCTTGATATTCATGAGCTCAAATATCATCTTCGCCAGCTCAATTTCGTCGCATTTGTTAATGTTGGATCTGTGGCAAATAATATGCAGAGGTGTCAATCCCTCCGCATTGGGTACATTCGGATTCGCGCCTCTCTTCATCAGCAATTCGAACGGCTCATTGTACTCCACATCCTCAAGGGCCAAATGTAGCGGCGTGTTACCAAATTTGTCCTGGGCATCGAGTTGCAGCGTCTGCTCAACGTCATCAATGAACTTGAAAAAGAACTCGAGTAACTCGCGTGGAGAAATAACTCCATCACGTTGGGGTTCGTACCCATCATAGTTATCTCTAATGCAAGTATGCAGAGGTGTCAATCCTTCTGCATTAGCTACATTTGGATCTGCGCCTTTTTTCAACAAAATCTCGATCATTATCGTGTCGCAGTAAAGCACAGCCAAGTGCAATGGTGTATTACCAAATTTATTGTTCTGGGCGTTGATCTGTATCGGCTGGTACTTGTCGTTGCTCAACTCGAATAATATATTTATCAAGTCATCGCGCTTATCTTCCCAATAATTGCCTCTCTGACATATTACGTGCAAAGGTGTCAATCCGTCCTTGTCAACCGTATTCGGGTCGGCGCCGTGTCTCAGCAACAATTCGACCACCTTCTCGTCTTCGTTCTTAAACGCTAAGTGAAGCGGCGATTCATTTGAATTTTGCTCGAAACAATTAGGATCCTGGCCCAGTTCGAGGAATTTCTCGACGACGTCGTTGCAACCACAGTCGCAGGCCATATGAAAATGTGTTAGCCCGGACTCATCGGTGTAATTGACGTCAAATCTGTTATATATTTTGAAAAGATCACCGACCATATCTCGATTATTCCACTTGCTTTTGCTCGCGTGGTGCAGTGGTGTGGTGCGACGCGGCGATGGCTTGGCGTCTCTATCTACCTCGGGCTCGTCCTCGTAGCCGGTCTTAACCACAAACTTGATGAACCGTTTTCCTTCGTCGTTAGACAGACGTTCAGGCGTGTCAATTGTGGACTCTGTAAGAAGCCAATCAATTTCATCCTTTCGAAAAATGTCTCGAAGATTTGGAAGTGGGCCCTGCCAATTTTTTATGATAGGATCAATTTGGCTTAGATACTCTTTTCGCATCTTTGCTCGTAGGCTCTTCAGTTGTTTTAAGCTTGAGTATTCGAAATCGAAATCACATCGCTGTTTGGACATCTTGTTGCAAACTCACACACAAACACAATCACTGATAACTTGAAATAATCGTTTATTTTTTGCACGAAAATACTTGCTGCGGTCGATGCGATTTATTTGGCTGTTGACGTTGTGGCGACGTAACGTATACTGACTATGCAGTATATGATAGAGTGTGTGCGAAGCTATAAAAGTACTATACGAGAAGCGCGACTCATATGTTCGTTTCGTTGTTTGAGCGAGTGACTCGCACGAACACGTTACAGCAAGATTGAGACAAGTGAGCGCGAGAGAGACGAGGACACACGCCGCGGCGTAGACTTTACAATATTAAAAGGCAAGCGCCGAGTACTGATACTCGCCACTAAATAGTCCGTATTATGTCCGGCAGTAGCGGGGGGCGAACTAACTCTTGAGAATCGGACGCTTTTTAGGCACAAAACTTGAAATAAAATTGTCGTGCGCGCTTGCACGAGCTTCCCTTGCTTGATTTTAGTACTTGACGCCTCTAAAGAAATTTCACTTCAAAAAAACTAAAAGAAATAAAAGAAAGTTGTTTTTGCCGATAGGATAGTTTTTACAGGTTTTCATGCACCCGTCCGAAAAAAAGAGAGAAGCGGATAATTAAAGTAGCTTAGGATTAACTTAATTCCCATTGTGCGAAAAATGTTTCTGATAAAGTGCAAAAATCCCGTGAAAAAATTTCACCTCGGCCGGTGCAAAAAAAAAAACAAAAAAAAAGAAGAAAAAAAAATGAAAATTGCTAGCGCGCGCACAGGCAAGGGAGTGAGCAAGCGGATCGCAGATGCTTTCGCGCGGATGCAAATCGGGGATTAAACTCGGACCCCATGTGCTGCCGAGTATTGTGCTCCATACGTATACACACGTGCCATTGTGTACCGTAGGTATATACGCGGCGCTTCGTACGTAAGTCACATACCCTCCATATAGGCACATGCACGCACACGTACACAGGAGCAGTGCAGTCATAAAGATTATACGACGACGCGTAAGGATTATAATTATATATACGTACTTGCAGAGGAAAATTCGCCACGTCGAAAGAGAGAGAGAGAGAAATTATGTCTTGACCGACACCTGCGACAAACTTTTCAATCATCCTCTGGCACACTTAGCAAAAAAAGCAGTAAAGTATAAAAACAATGAGAAGTGGGTACACGCATGCATCGATGCGTGAAACAATTCTCCTATGCACGCGCGGATACATATCCTTCCTTCTTTTCTTTTCCTCTCTCGTTCAAGGGCGGATGTATTGTAGATAGATACGTATATAGTGCCGCGGTTCTCTTGATTAAAATGGCAAGCATATACGCAAGGACACACGAGGCAGGAAAAAGGTCTATATATACAGCGGGGATTTAAACGCGCGAGAGCAACAGCTGGATTCGTTTTCCCTGGAGCGCATTTAGCGGCTGCGACGAGTACGTATACTACGTAGCAGTGGAGTACACTATATAACTGACGCGCTTATAACACAGAGAGCCCAGTGCTGCCGGTGCGTGCCTGCACCCACTTATCTCTCGCGCACTGTGTCTCGACAATGTTTTCTGGATTAAACTCTATCAAAGGGATGCTTCCTCCTTTTTTTCTCCTTTTTCCCTTTTTTTTCTCGCTTTGTGTATATGATATACATGCGACGAGCGCGTATACGTATTCTTTGAGATTGTTTTGTGTTGAAAATAGTAAAAAAAAATATATAAAGAAACATGGAGATGCTTTGAGAGATAGCGTGGGTGCGAGGGAATGATAATTGTGCACGAGGGAGGGTAAATATTTCGAGCGCGAGAATATTTGCACTCGAAATCTTATATCTTACGTATAAGATGTACATTTTTCAGCAGAAAGATAAGTTTTTTTTCGAGCATTGGGACGTGCATCGGAGGTCATATGCTTTCGGGTACATCGCGCAAAATGAAATAAGAAAAAGTTTGTTCATTTAAAGTTTGTCGAATCGATCGCTACGTACTATATAAAATTTATACCGTATATAGGTAGCGCTCTTGGCCCGTCAGATTTCAATTCCATTATTGCATTATCGCAGATAATCAGAACCTTTCAATTATCTTGAATTAGAATATAACCTCTTGGTTGAGGGCTGTGAGAGTAGCTACTGCGATACAGCACGGTAACTACCGCAAATCTCCTTAAGCCCACGTTTATTTACGATCCACACCGCAAGCTCGCGTAGCGTAGAGCTTTTTTTTTTTGTTATATATTCTACTCCATTGCTGAATTCGGCTCATTAATTCGGGACGTTGTGCAGGCGCTGCAGCCGAGTAAAATCTCGCTTTAATACAATAACGCAACGCGTCGGGGATAATTAGCGTATTATATATATACGGGCGCGCGGGCGTGGAGTTGGCATGGCCGAGGGTAGTCAAAGCCAGCTGCGAATCGCATTAATCAAACGCCGTTGTTATATACATGGTACGGGTAGTGCGCGAACATACTCCCTCACGCACGCACACGCATACGCTATAGAACAGGCAGGCGGGCCGAAAGAATGCAATATTAGGCTAGGTTTAATTTTACTTTTGCACGGCTGCGTTGTACGGAAAGTTCGATCATAGAGCGCACAACAACGCAAAGAGTACAATGCACTCTGTCTGGGTCGCGTAGCGTGTCTTTTACGATGCAAGCCGGGGCCGCTACTTGCGTTTATGTGCGTTGCGCAATCTCTGCGCGAAATGACGAATGTTATCGATACTTGGCGAGTGACAGCTGGAGAGAGAGAGAGAGAGAGAGAGAGCGAGAGGCTGAGTTGGAGCTTTAGCTTTGCCACTCGAGTGGTGCACGGCCTGGTATAAGCGCGCACGCCGAGTCGAGTATAATTCGTGTCAGCGACAGACACCGCGCGCGTTCTGTGTATCATACGCCAGATATCGTGCACACACTCCTGGGCTGTTTGCCTGCCGCTGCCGTTGTCGCTGTTGCTGTTACTGTTGCGCATCGCTGGGCCTACGCGAGCTCGGATTTATCATTTTTCGAGTGCGCGCGCCTATACACGCTCGCTGCTAATGCACGTTAGACCACGCACGCATATAGTTGCTACAATAATTTCGCCGGAAATTCGTAATCGTCGGAGCAATTGGCAGTTGCGGCTCCCGCGCCAGGCCAATGCCCGAGTACCGAGCGCTGTCGCGCGAGTCTAGTAGGATTAAAGGGTTACCGCAAGGGTGTGCCTCGCTCGAGAGTCTCGCAGTGGGGTGTAGGGCGCCATATCAACTCTCTCTCTCTCTCTCTCTCTCTCTCTTTAGCTGCAAATCCGATCTCGCGGGCTAATATTAATAGCCGCTCGCGCGTATATACACATGCTATCTCAAATTGATAGACCCCATTCGCACTGCGTATGTGTCGCTGCCAAGGATGCCTCTCATATTTCATCCCCCATTGCGCGCTCTCCTGGGACGCGTTCGACGAGAGCCCAAAGAGACACACACACGGCGAGAGATAGCGAGAATGTCTATAGGCCTTTTTTCGCCGACTATCGTCTTCTCGTGTGTACGCAGCGGGCAGAAATTTACAGCCTGTTTCCCCGCTAACTCGCGTCGATTGAATAGCGCGCCTTAATGTCCTCCAGGCCTATATCCATCTTTTATTAGGATATACGTTGACGAGCCAATATAGCCGAATGCCCAAGATATAATAACATGTACAGCATTTACGATCATGCGCCAATTCCTTTGGTTTTGCAGGGCCAACTCGGTCACCTGGAACCCGCACAAACTCATGGGTGCTCTGCTCCAGTGCTCAACGATCCACTTCAAGGAAGACGTGAGTTTTCGTCCTGACAATCAGCAAACATACCTTGAACACGATTATCACACATACTTACGCCAGAGTACAGAGTACAAGAACGAGATCAGCAACCCTCGCAGCGCGCGCGCGGACGAGAATACCTACAACAAAAAATATCAGGCTAGCGCGCGCGCGCGCGCTCCGATCATTATACATTCCATCCGAGTCCAGCCTCGAGAATTGCCGCGCTGCTTACGCTACAATAACGTTTATGCACGCGCGTTCTGCGGGCCTTTCCTCGTCCTGCCTTTAGGAATTTAATTAAACTAAGAGATAACATATGTTGCGCGCATAACAGGGCCACCCTCTGCCCGTAGTATTATGGTATACGTCGAGCCTAGTCGTCGGCGTCGGCGTCGGCCCGTACTCGCAACGTGTATCACTTATTGCTCTCTCGCTCGGCTACAGCCTACGACTAGTCTACGTACGCCAGACCCTAACGCGAGATATTAAAATTCCGTGTGCACCGGCTGCCGAGAGACGACTTTCGATTGTTTTTCCATAGGTTCGTCTAGTTTCGCCGTCGCATAACGCGCCGAGCGGCTGTACGCGCGAGGGGAGCTTATATTATTGACGTTGGCACACGTGGTCATCACTGACTTTTTGTCCGCGATTCGACTTTTTGTTTTTTTTTTTTTTCATGCACGGATCGCACGTGCGACCTACGCTTTGATTTCTGGTGCACGACTAATCGCGCGGTCTGACAAGTCGACGCGTTTTTTTTTGTGTGCGCATGCTGATGAAAAATGAATTGGTGCGGCAGCCATGAAAAAAAGTAATGACGAAAGGCGCTAATTACCGAATGATATGCTAATGCCCGAGTCGATCATTTATTTTTACGCGGCGATGTACAGTGTAGCAAAAAGCTCGTATAGCACGTAGAGCGTATAAAAGCTCAGCCGTGACGCCATTTTGCAAGCTCGATATTCAACCTCGACATCAGCTGCGCATGTCTTGACTCCAGCTCGCCGTGTATCGACCGAATTCACGGCGCGCTTTAAACTCCGCGAGTACCTATACCTACTCTCTCTCTGTACTTGCACTGCGGCACATTAAAAAATTTTCATTCCTTTCGGAACGTGCATCCGACCGTAAAATACCCCGCTCGATTTCAGGGACTGCTCATGAGCTGCAATCAGATGTCGGCCGATTACTTATTTATGACGGACAAACTTTATGACGTCAAGTACGATACTGGCGACAAAGTCATCCAATGCGGTCGTCACAATGATATTTTCAAGCTTTGGCTTCAGTGGCGCGCCAAGGTATTATACATGTCGGCCGATGATACAATAATATAGACGAGGAGAAATAAACGATTAAAAAAATTATCTTTGCGCTCCTGTTTAGGGAAACGAGGGCTTCGAACAACACATGGACCGATTGATGGATCTCAATCAATACATGGTACGTCGCATCAAGCAGATGCCCGACAAGTACCACCTGATCCTCGAGCCGGAGCTGGTCAATTGTTGTTTCTGGTACTTGCCGGAGCGCTTGAGGAACGTGCCGCACTCGCCCGACCGAGAGCAGGAGCTTGGAAAGGTCAGTTCTCGCGAGGCTTTATAGTTAGACGACCAACAAAAAAGAAAATATGACTCATGCAAATCTCGTGTCGACCTGTTCCAGATCTGTCCTATTCTGAAAGCTAGGATGATGGAGGCTGGCACGCTGATGGTCGGCTATCAACCGGACGATAGGAGACCCAATTTCTTTAGGAACATCATATCCAGCGCTGCTGTTACGGAATCCGATATTGATTTCTTGCTGGCGGAGATGGACCGCTTGGGTCACGATTTGTAAATTCAGACAGTACGTGTATACCTATGTAGTTCCGAGTGTCTCTAAATTGGAAAACGAGCAAGGATAAACGTGATCTTTCGTTTTATTGTCGTATCATTGAATATCGTTTATTCGTTGTTCGGTAAAATTTTTCAGTATATAAAATAGTTGCAATTCCGAGAGAAAAAGAAAAAAAATTATAATTAAACACTGTTGCATAATACGTAGAAAAAAAGTTGCTGTTTCACTGTTCTAGTTGACGAGAACTTTTGCTTACGTTCGATATTTCCATTTTACGTGAACAATTTTGCGCGACGAACGTCTGTATACGGGCTGGGGGGGTGAAATTACATATAACCAGGAATATTATCGCGAAAACATATGATAAGAATAACGTGCAATTAATTAAACGAAAAAAAACAATTATTAACGCGTAGTCGTACCTATCAAATTTTATATAAGTACCAGAAAATCAATATAATCTGTAGAGCAGATTTTGTTAAAGTTTGCCGTAAATATGTACTAAACTCAATTATATTCAAGCGTAAGTTACCTAACAATATCAATATTAACATACCAGTTGAAAGATGAATATTATTTGATTATATGATTCTATGAAAATATCTATGTATACACAAAATAACAATATTTAACGAGAAGAAAGTATGAATAAAAGACATAGTGCGGAAGTTAATCAGATGCAGTCGAGAGATAAAAGATGTTGCGTAAATTTAGGTGCTTAAGATAAACAAATGTAAATGTATAAAGCTCATTATCTCGAATGAATATTTAATAATGTGAGTTTATGATGAATCTCAACCGTAAGCTATGAGTTTTCAAATTTTAAAGAGAGAATCGCGGTGCAGGGAAACCGGCTGTAATACAAAATAATCTGCAGTGCAGAAATTCAGAAATGAGATATTTTTTAGCGACAATTATTTACAAAACAAAAGAGTTATAAGTTAATTTTATATAAGGTTATAAAAATTAACAAAAGCTTTGGATAGAGAACCTGCATGGGAAACTAATAATCATTCACGAGCTTGGGGGTGCAATATTTTTCTGTAAGAATATTTTATCACACTTGTTGTGCAAGTTCCAACGAATTGATGATAAGGACAAAACTTATTAATGTATAAAAATCAATGTCAAAGTACCAAATGAATTCAGTAAGGTAAGCTGTTTGAATTATTGAATTGATTAATTCTACAATTAAAAGTGTTAATTTCTTTAAAATTTTAGATGAATCGATACAAATGATAAAATACAAACCCGTGAAAGTACGTGCTTTTTCTCGAAGCGCTAACCCTTGGCCTTTGTATATGTATATAATTTTGTTTACGCGAACTAATTTTTACTTGCAAAAGTAGCTAGATTTTCTGTGGTTTTTTAATTTAGCCGAAAAAAGCATGCCGTCATCAAAGTCGATCCGTGCGAAGCATGCTGTTAAGCGAAGAAAAAGAGCCGAGCCTTTAAAGTGAGAGTAATACGTGTGTAGATGCGCGATTATAAATGACAGATGTGTATCGTTTTCATATAGGTATGACTGGAATATTTACTGAGACCTTAAAACCCGTAGGGGAGAGTTTAGATAAGAGATTGTAAATTGAGTCTAGTGTAAAAAGTGTCTGGTAGTAGTTGATAAACGCGCCTAAGTAAATTTTCATGTCAATATTTGATTTTGCTACTTTGAAAAATTTTTTCGGAAAAATGACGTGTTCCGAACGTTGGTGAAAATTTTCTTGACGTGTTGAGCTCCATTAATACATATGAGTAAAATACACTGAATAAATAAAAGTTTCTAAAAAGTATATGTTGTATTCGTATATAAATATACAAGAAAACAAAGTAATGCTTCCGCATAATAATATTTCAAAGAAGTTATTAATAATTTTCGAAAGCCATTACCAGTTAAGTTGCGCAGTATATCTTATGCTTCAAAAAATCTAGAGATTTTATTCAAGTCGTTGGTTTTTTAGTAAGATTACCTTGAATACGTGTCCACATAAGCTCATATAAATATGATATGAGGTTGTAATTTTAATATAGGTAAACTACTAAATATTAAACTAACAATTGCATTTTTCTGTTGGCTATGATTTATCGTACTTACATGTAAATAAAAAAAAACATGTTGCTGTGTAGGTTGCCTTCGGCAGTTACATAAGATCGAATGAAGATTGCCAGTCCAGAAAATTATTATCAATAATGCCTCACTGTGCTAAGCAATTATTCTCAAATTATATTTTCCAATTTATCGAAATGAATTGATTTAGCTCGTTCTATGCTAATCTTCCGAATAATTCAACGCTAATGAGTACAAATGTAAACTTTTTTGATTTTTTTTATTATATTATTGCAAAGTGTGCTGAAATAAGTTTCAAAAAATAAGAATAATTAATAACTAATCAAGCGATGAGCAGGTCAATCAACTGTATAAAATAACATATCTTATCTACAGCAGAAAGAATATTTTTACTGGAAGCATCTAATTTTTCACGGCGAACTACTCCCTAAAACTATTTTGAGATGTGGGGATTTCCATATGATGATTGTAATTCCGCAGGCGTAGAATTGCAACAAAAAAAGATATCAATTTAATTACATTTGGGCTGAATAAATTATTTCGTGCGCTACTGATGTACCGATTTGTTTAATCCAAGAAAAATCACGCTCTCCTTTATTTGTCTTGATGACAAACATCTGTGATAGAAAAGTAATTATTGCTTAGGCAACTTTTAATGATAACAAAGGCAAATTCTCTGTTTATATGCATACCGTCAATTTTGTGTACGCATTTTGGATAATGCCCTTTATAAAAATTATCACAAAGTTGTAAATAAATAATGAATCATTCCAAATAGCGTATTAAATATTTTAAAAGAATGTATAATAGTGTTATTTACTTGTATTATTGTTTTGTTACGCCAACATAAGTTTGAATCGAATGAAGAAAATGGCACGATCAATCTTAAGTGATGAGATATTAATGACGAAAAAATTCTACGATGCTGATTTTTAATCATCGATTGTTGTTGAATATGTACAATTAAGTAAAAAAATGTAAGTACGCGTTAGTTTTAAGAAAACAGCATGTAATCAGATAAAAACAACAAAAAAGCATAGTACAAGGACAACAAATTTTTTAGAGTTTATCCGAATTTATGTTAGTTGATCTAACGATTCGTTGATGGCTTGAATTTTCTCTTATTTGAATATATTTATATGTTTATGTACCAATGTGGAAGTGACCTGTTAGTGAAAATCTCTCGTGAAAAATAATATTATAAAAATAAATATATTATACTCTATGTACAAATTTAATCTAAAGTTGAATTAATTTTAAGTTGATGATCTTTATTGTTCTAAAAAATTTAAAAAAAAGTTTATTGTCCGGAGAAATTGAGCTAATTTGAACGTATAAAATTTGGCATGGACTAAAAAAATGGTTATTTAGTGAACTGAACCTCGTGTACGAAAAAACACTACTCCTTGACAAAAAAGATACCTATTCCTAAACTACCTTGTGTAAATCAATGTCTAATAAAAATAAACTGCTGTTATCTCGTCGAAAGTTTACTTCTTTTGCATTCTATATCTGAATGTTATTTTCCATATCCACCTAAAAAAGCTCTTATTATAGAATCAAAAAGCAGGACCCGTTTTTCCAAGTGGTAAACAGGTGAATAAATTAAATAACACGAGCCTGTTGGCCTTGGGACGAGCCCCTCGCGCGGCCAGTATTAGAGAGAATCCGAGATTACGAGAAATCGCACCAGTCGCGTCTTGCCGGCATCGCGATCGAACGTTACTTTGCAAAAATGAAGTCTTTCATGGAATACTCCAATGAGTGCGAATTTCCAATTGAAAATCTACCGTATGGTGTTTTTTCTAACGATGCAAACGTAAGTATTCGTAATACCATACTCACTGCTTTTAATTTGCTTTTTATGAATATTTGCAGTGCAGAGGTTAACGCATTCATTTGCATTTTTACAAAATTATTCTTCTGAGGCTAAAAATGTTTAACTCAAAAATTATATTGTAAAATCTTTTGCTACAACCTTATCAGGTTTAGGTAAATTTAATTTCAATTGTAAAAGGCTTCATTATTTCAAATTTTTTTTTAATGAAAATAAATGTTAGTAAAGCAAAAACAGAACGCCAAGTATTATTGCAATTATTCTTATCCTACCCGCATGCCATCTAACAAATCCGATACTCAAACTTTACTTGGTATTGCAGAGATCTACAAAATTTGTCGTATCTCGTGTATATTGTAACACGTTGATATTCGCGGTTGATATTGCCACTCTCTGCAAATATTACCACATGATAATTCAGAATTTTTGTTTTTTCATTATTTTTTCCAGCGTAAAAAAAGAATAGGCGTCGCAATTGGAGATCAAGTTTTAGATCTATCTGCAATTTCGAATCTATTTGAAGGACCACTGCTATCTGATAAACAGCATGTATTTCAACAAGAAAATCTCAATGATTTTATGGCCCTTGGACGTCCCTCGTGGCTTGAAGCAAGACATACTTTGCAAAAATTATTATCTGTTGAAAATGACGCACTGCAGAATCCTGATGTTCGGAGAAAGTAAATATTTTTATATTATTAGTCTCATTTATTTTGTATTTAATGAACATTAGTGATTAGTTTATTCGATTTTTTATTAGAGTATTTGTGCCTCAAGAAGATGTAACAATGCATTTACCAGCTAAAATAGGAGACTATACCGATTTTTATTCTTCCTTTCACCACGCAACAAACGTCGGAATTATGTTTCGTGGAAAGGAGAATGCATTATTGCCAAATTGGTAAAGTTAAAAATGATCCAAAATCCCAAACATTATTACTATTGATTAATTATTTTTTCTGCAGGAAACATCTACCAGTTGGCTATCATGGCAGATCAAGTTCCGTAGTTGTTTCTGGTACTCCGATACGTAGACCTAAAGGACAAACTTTACCTGTCGAAGGAGCTGATCCAGTTTTTGGACCAAGCAGATTGATGGACTTTGAATTGGAAGTAGCATTTTTCGTTGGTGGGTCACCCACTAAATTGGGAGAAACAGTTTTAGCTTCCGAAGCTGGAAGCCATATTTTTGGATTTGTACTCATGAACGACTGGAGTGGTGTGTATTTACGAAATTAATGAATTTTTGATGAAGGTGTAAATCGTTTTTTAAATCAAATTAGCTCGTGACATTCAAAAGTGGGAGTACGTACCGTTGGGTCCGTTCGGCGCTAAAAATTTGGGTACTTCGATCAGTCCATGGATAGTCACGATGGAAGCGTTGGAGCCTTTCAAGGTTCCTAATATGCCTCAAGACCCAAAACCTTTTCCATACCTTCAACATTCCAATTTATGTAATTTTGATATAAAATTGGAAGTTGACATTAAAAGTAAGTAATTTTTCACAGAAAAGTATAATATCTAACGATCATAAATATGAATTAACGATTATTCGAACAGCGCCAACTGGAGTAGCTACAACAGTAACTCGTAGTAATTACAAGTACATGTATTGGACTCCCCAACAACAACTGGCTCATCATACAGTTACAGGGTGTAATATTAATCCTGGCGATCTTATGGCTTCCGGTACCATAAGCGGAGAGGTTTTCTTCATAATTTAATTAAAATCGATTTTGATCATAAAACATTTTTTCATTTTGAATAATTCTTTATATAGTCCGCTGATTCATTTGGATCGATGCTTGAGTTATGTTGGAAAGGAACTAAGCCAATAGCTTTGAAGGATGGTAGTTCAAGGAAATTTTTGCAAGATCATGATGAAGTTATCATAAGAGGTAAAAGATTAAATTTTTTATTTAAGAAAATGTTTTTCAAACGAAAAAAACTAATAATAAAAATGTTATTGTTAGGCTATTGTCAAGGTAATGGATATAAAGTAGGTTTTGGCTCTTGCAAAGGAAAATTACTACCAGCAAATCATTAAAATCTACCAAGACTTGTAACATTTTTTTGAACAAATAAAAATCCTATTCAAACAAATTTTTAAAAATTTAAAACCTGTAATCGATTTACTTTCAACCCGCCCCACTGAATATTTCACAAAAAGAAAAGGAAATATGTATAGGGCAGGTAAAATATTGATCAGAGCGCATTATAGCCCCTATGGTACGCAGGTGTGCGATCAATAAGAGGCAAAACACAGGCCAGTTGTTCACCTGCATTCGTCCAGCAATGGCGAATTCTTTCCTGCGGTAAATATGTGGTTTGCCAACCATTTTCCCCCGTAATTACGCATTATTAATCGTAATCTGTTGCACGTGGATTTTTTTTCGATTTACTTGCACTTTTTCGTTCAGTAAAAATAATTGTATACGCGTGTGTATACGATACACTGTAGCATTCGATAATTTGAGATCCACTCGCAATCCTCTTTCAACGATTTAGCACTCACTTTCACGAGCACGCACAAAATTATTAAAGTGTTGGATTAAAACGATCTTGAAAACAGGAGCCTTCAGAATCTCGAGTCTGTGGGAGGTGCTCCGACAGCTCGCTGGGAAGTGCCTCTGAAGGATGGGGTGCACATTTTGGAATTTGAACACGGCACGGCAACAGGTCGCCGAGTGGTGAAAATCGATGGTAAAGTCGTACTCAATCGAGAATGGATGTTCCGATTGGTCGGAGACGAAATTATTACTTTCGGAGACACCAAATTTCACATAAGGGTCGATCCTATACCAGGTACATTTTCTAAAATAGAATGAATTTCGGAAAATTCAGAACCATGTAAAGTTGTAAATAATTTTAGGCTTAAAATATTCCTACAGCCTGTGGGTGAATGGAGAATCTTACAAGAATTTCATTCAATCGCAAAATCAAGTACTCGAAACTTGGTGCGCTCAAGTTGGACCGGACGAGTATCGAATTATTTTAGGTATTTTTTTATAAGCAATAATTCATTTGTGATGGAGAAAAACAAAAATTAAAATTTATTACAGAAAAGAGTACGCAAAACGTGTGGGTGAACGGGGAATCGATCGAGCCCCGCTTCGAGTTCATCGACAACGGAGCGGAAATAGTATTCGCTTTGGGTGATGTGCCAGCCAGCATACGCACGAGCAGTCCAGGCTGCAAAAACGCCTCGATCATCTACACCCTGTACGTGAACGGCGTCGAAATAACTCAACAAAATCTGGAGGACGGCGTGACGGAATGACGTGCGCTGCTGCGAGCACATATAGTATAGTACTCAAAAGATGTTTTAAGATTTCAAGATTACGTAATGATATTTTTGTATTAAAAATGGAAAACAATAAATACGTCTCGATTTTGCACAGCCAATATGTCTTTCGTCAGCTGACCCAACAAACAAAGCAAACTAACCTCGATCTTGGCAGTTTCGATCGACCGTCTCTCGCGTAAAATGTACCAAAATTTCAAGCGGAAAAAATGCTAACCAACGCCACGAACTTCAAAACGTGCCTGCTGGGCACGCTAAAAAATGACATCCCCTTCGAAAGTAATTATCCGAGGCTTTGTTAACGAGGCGCGAGCGCGTTGGGTAATCGCGAAGCCGATTCTCATCGGCGCGAGACAATGAGCGCGAGATCTTACGAAAATTATAATTGCAGCATGGACGGATGATCAGTTGACAATAGCTTTAGAAGATGCAGTGCTGATGAAAAAAACGTTGACCCTAGAGAACGAGGTATTCGAGCGTTACTTGCGACGCAAATATCCCGATACTATGACGAGTGAGTCGTTGTTTATAATTTTTTTTGTTGCCGCTTTATCGCTTATTCCGACAGTAAAATAAAATAGTTAAAACGTAATAAAAAAAACCCTGGCCAGAGTACGCGCAGATCACGGAATCGACGCGACAAGGCCTGCGGGCCCGCGCGGCCAGGAAGATGCGCGACTCGGACGCCACGATGAGCGGCTTGAGCATCGCACGGGCGGCTTCGCTCATGACCACGGCCGGTGGCGTGCCCCAGCCGGTCTCGGCCAAGCAGGTAGTCGCTACCGGCGGCAAGGGCCTCAGGTACGCAGCAACATAAAATCACAGGGCGAATCTCCGCTTCTGCTGCTGCTGCTCTCTCTCTTGGAGCGCGTCCCGTTATACTTGCACGCGAGCTGCTGCTGCCTTTTTCCATTCTTTTTTTTCTTGCTTTTTAGACTGACTCTGAACCATCGGATCGAATTGATAAACCAGGAGCTGGATATCATGAGGCAAGTGCGCGAGGAGATGGAAAAAAATAGCGCCAAGAAGGAGAGGGAGTGGATAGATCGGCTGAAAGAGACGGAGTTTCGTATTTGGGAGGTCGAGCAGAATTCGGCGCAGTTCGAGGCAGACGTCATAGAGCAGGCCAATCCCATAAGCAAGCAGATACCCTCGAATAAATTTTTAAAGTTGAGCGCGACGTCCGGGACGATTGAAAATTTTCTCACTAATGCTACGAATGCTCTAGGTTTTTGAGATTTCAAGACAGAATGTCGGACCACCTGCTCGACACGTTGCATTTGAAATTCACCAAGTTGAAACAAATAATCACGAACGTGCGACGCGAGATGAAGCAGAGTCGCGAGCTCGGTAGCAATCTTCGGCCGATCGACTTTGAAAAGTTAGAAATCGAAATCGGATACGTGCTGAACGACAACGAGGAAAATAATCGCACGTTCAAGGCGCTGAAATTGCTCAACGGTACGTATTATGACGCGTATCTCGTGTCTGTTTATTTACACGATCGGGAATAACGAGCTCGGTTGCGTCCATCATCATCACGCGCATAGGCGAGTATCAACTGAAGATGAAAAAACAAACGGACCTGCTGCAAGATTGCCGAGCTGAGTTGGCCCGCAACGAGTCGGATCTGGCCAAGAATCAGCTGTACAACGTGACCATCAGGCGGGACAAGCAGCGGGCGAAGCGCGAGGCCGACCGAGCCAGCGAGCTGCACGCCCGGGTCCAGGAGCTGCTGCGCTCGTACGTGGCGCCGAGCGTCGTCGAGTTCGCCTTCACGGAGAACGCCGTGCAGGAGGCCAGGCGTCACTACCGCAGGACCCAGCACGAGCGACAGGTCCAGCTGTTCAAGATACAGGCCCGCAAGCGGGAGCTGCTGAGGGCCTTCTTGGCCGGGCCGAAGCCCCTCGAAGCCAGAGCCTTGAGATGCAACGTGCCACGGAGGCCGAGCGTCGCCAGCTTCTCCTCTTGCATCGCTGTAAAAGCCATCGCGAATAAATGAAAAGTTCATCCTAATCTCGCGTACGTGTATTTGTTATGCGTGTTTATAATAGACTTTTGTACTATCCGCCTCGAGGAGGAAGAAAAAGAGAAGAAGAAGAAGAAGAAGAAGGAAGTCACGCTTCACGCACTGCATAACAGCCTGTCCCTCTTACACGCGCCGCGAAAGACGCTGCGCTGCGCTGCAGTTCGAATCGAGGCGCCGTACGAACCGCTCGATGATTGCTTAGTTACACCCCTTCTCTCTTTCTTTTACCTTTATATATACCTTACCTCGATCCACTGCGTCCATGTATACATTTTTGTATACACACTCGAGAGCCAAGTGTCATTCCACCCTCCGATGATAAGTGTTTAATCGTGCCGGTGTGCTTTTCCCTTTGATATTTAGTGGTGCGCTTGTGCTCGAGCCGGACATGAGGTTTTACAAGTGCTGTTTCTCCTTTTTGGGACTACTGTCGACGGTGCTTTTCGACAGCGGCGGCCAGGCGAGATACTTGGAAGTAAGTTCAAGTGTGTCAAGCTCTTATCAAAAGCTCTAAATCTGCACTGCTTTTTCTGCTTTTTAATCAGCGCGTCAAACGAGAACGTCTCGCACACGCGCCGTACGTACAATCGTCGCAAATGTAATTTTAACACGCTCGATCGGTCGCACACACGACGCATAATGACTAATGGGAATTACGAAAATTGACCATTTAACTCCGGCGATGAACGATGTTGGTACATAACGGCATTCGCGAAAGATGATACTATTCGATAAATAGTTGGCGTGCGTCGGCCTCTCTGTGCCGTATGCGCGTATGTTATGTGTAGTATAGCGCCGATATGCATGGCAAAACTCGCGTATACGTATACATAAGTACGCTCATTGTTCCGAGGCTCGCGCTTAGTTTTGATGTTTTCTCTCTTTCGAATGGCCAACAGCGTCGCGTACGTACGTATCCAACGACGACCATCAACTACGACCTTATTTTACGAGGCGCGCGCGCGCCTTATGGCACATTGTGAGAACGATAATTTCGTCGCGTAATCGTGCGGGGCACGTGCCACAGTTTTCGTTTTATCTTTTATTTTTCTGCTCGAGAAAAGCTGCGCGGGGACGACTCGCGCGGCCTACTTGGCCCTCTGTGCGTGACACTCATGCACACGCGCTGGTATGGCGGCGCTTTTTCTCTATTTGCGCAGGGTCTGAACGTGAATTTGGGCGAAGCTCTGCAGTTTCTGCGCGAATACGACCAGGAGGGCTCGGCCGTCTGCACCAAAGTCATGACGGCCCAGTGGAACTTCGCGACCAACATGAGCGACTACAACAGGCGCAAGATGCTCGAGGCCCAAACGATCAAGCTCAAGTTCGAGCGGGCCTCCTGGCGCAAGACCGTGAGCTTCGCTTGGAACAGAATAGCCGATCCGCTGGCCAGGAGACAATTGAAAATGATCGCCGTCAAAGGACGCAACTCTCTCACCGATGATAAATTCAACGAGGTAATATAATAAGCCGTGTAATTACAATCTCATTATTACTTACGCAACTCGTATGACGATGCACGACACGCACGCAGATGCATCATTTGACGATGGAGATGAAGGAGCTCTACAACAGAGTCAAATTGTGCCCCTACAGAAAGCTCGGAGCACCCTGCGATTTAACTTTCGACGGAGGTAATCAATTGCGATCGTACCTTAACTCTCAAAGATTCGAATCGATATTATTTTTTCCTCGTGATTGCGCAGATATCTCTAGGATAATGTCGCAATCTCGGGACTACGAGGAGCTGCTGCACTACTGGCAAGCTTGGCACGAAGCGATCGGCCCACCGCTCAAGAACAAGTACATCCGATTCGTCCAGCTGGCCAATCAAGCCGCCAAGCTAAACGGTACATACATACACGCGAGCGCGAACGAATTCCCACGATGACAATGCGATGCACTTGCTCAATCCTTTGATTCTCACTCAGGCTTCGCGGACGCCGGCGACCAGATGCGCGAGCAGTACGAGGACGACTACTTCCAGCAGAACATAGCCGAGGTCGTGTCCTCGATCACGCCCATCTACAAGCACCTTTTCACTTACGTGCGCGCCCGACTGATCGAGCGCTACGGCGATCGCATACGCAACGACGGACCCATACCGGCCCATCTGCTCGGCAACATGTGGGCCCAGAACTGGGAGGGCGTCTACGACCTCGTTCAGCCCTTTCCCGCCGTCAAGAAGCTCGACGTTACCCTCGAGCTCATCATACAGGCCTTCGGACCGCTCAGGATGTTCCAGCTCGCCGAGGAGTTCTTTACCTCGATGGGCATGAAGCCAATGCCGCCGGAATTTTGGAAGTCGTCCATGTTCGAAAAGCCGCCCAATCGAAACGTCAAGTGCAGCGCCAGTGCTTGGGACTTTTGCAACAGGGCCGATTATAGGTATATAACGCATTCTCGGTTCAGTCACCTCCTTGCGGCTCGCTTATAATCTATTGCATTCGTTTGTCCAAAGGATCAAGCAGTGCACAAAGATGAGCACGGAGTGCCTCGTGTCGACTCACCACGAGATGGCCCACGTGCAGTACTACCTCCAGTACAAGGACCAGCCGCTGCTGTTTCGCAACGAAGCCATGCCCGGCTTCCACGAGGCCGTGAGCAACGCCATCAGCCTGTCGGTCTTCACTCCGCAGCATCTGCACAGGATCGGCCTCTACAACAACGCCACCGACGACTACGAGAGCAACATCAACTTCCTCATGCTGATGGCCCTGCAGAAGGTCGTTTATCTGCCCTTCGCCTACATCGTCGATCAGTGGAGGTGGCGAGTCTTCAGCGACGGCGTGGCCGACATGACGACCAGATGGTGGGAGCTGAGATTGCAGTACCAGGGCATTCTGCCGCCGATACCCAGAACCGAGCGTGACTTCGATCCGGCTTCCAAGTACCACGTTCCTGCCGATCTTCCCTATGCCAAGTACATTTGCGTTTTACTCGCCAATCTAGACCAGTCAATTTTACTTCGATACTTATTAATTTGTACTTTTTCAGTTACTTTGTGTCAGTCATCCTGCAATTCCAATTGTTCGAGTCGCTTTGCGACATATCCGGCCACACTGGCGATCTTCATACGTGCGACCTTTACCGATCCCGCGAGGCTGGACGGCTATTGGCGTGAGTCTTTATACCGATTTCGCGAGCATGTCGAAACCTTATCATCGATGTTTCTTATTCTCTCGCAGGGACATACTCTCGGTCGGATCGTCGCAGAGCTGGCCGGACGTCATCAGACAAATGACCCGGGGTCGAACCAACCGACTGGACGCCAGCGCCATGCTACGCTACTTCGCGCCCCTCGCGCAATTTCTCAAGCGGCAAAATCAGATGGAGCCGGTGATAGGCTGGATCAGCAGCCAAGAGGACGCAGGTTGGTAGATCGCGTATCCGCGACGATCGAGTCGTGCCACGATTACCGATTTTCTCGGAACAATGACGAATAACCTCGTGATATCAGATGCGTCGACTTCATTTTCAGCCCTCTTCGCACACTGGTATCTCGGCAGCGGCGCTGCTACCACTGCTGCCTCCTCCAATTGCCTGTCCTTCGCCACGACGACGCTCCTCGTCGCTATTGTCGCTTCGTTCTGAGCGATGCCGAACCGGCGACCAACTCCTTGTACATAGCTGCAAATTTTGTCTATTTTGTAAATAATTTACTGGCTCAGATTTTGTATAGTTTACTTATATTATACGTTTTTATAGATTTTTACACAATTACGACAGTAGACAGTATTAAAATTTAACAATAAGAAATATCAAAATATAATATACGAGGTATATGAACATTCAATAAAAAATACGGTCACAGATTTAACATTGAAAATTGGCCAATCTCCGATTTACTCGACTACTTTTTTCCATATCACAATCTTGTTATTGGCCGGCATATCGATGACTTTTTGCAACTCGATGCCGTGCTCTTTAGCAACTTTCGAGAGATCGGCCAGATCTCTGATACCCCACTCGGGATCTTGCGATCTGATATTCTCATCGAACATCACGTTACTCTCGGGGGCTATGACCCCGTCGATCGCCAAGGCACCGTACGTTATCAGCAAGCCGCCGGCTTTCAAGAGTTTTCCCGCATTTCTGAACACGCCGACGGAACACTTCCACGGCGAGACGTGGAAAAGATTGCAATTGTAGACGTAGTCGAAGCTCGACTCCGGGAACTTTTCCGGCCACTGCTCGTGATCCTCGCTGACGTCGATCCGACAGGGAGGCCGAACGTTGCTCATGCCCTCGGTGTAGACCTCGATGCTGCCGAGCAGTCGTTGATCGTACTCCGAAGGGTAGAAGGCGAGCTTGGGAAAGTGCGGCGCAAAGTGAGCCACGTGCTGACCCGAGCCTGACGAGATTTCCAGTAATTTTTGGTCGCAAGCTTCGGCGTCGATGTACTGCTTGAGAACTTGCAGGATCGGCTCTTTGTTACGGTCCGCTGCCGGGTACGTGAATTTCTTTTTTTCCGACGTCATAGTTACTTACTGCGAAATACGTGGAAACTAGAGTCAAAATTTTCTTCGGTAATAGATTGATCGTTACGTGAACGAAAATGAAAAATAATTTGATTTTAAAATTGATTTTTATTTAAAGCTCTCGATAATTTAGCACTTCATCATCAAGCGATGCAAGGTTATGTTTTATAAAGCGAACAATTAAAGCATTTATTCAACAAGTACTCTTAAAAAAATTAAGTTTTAACACGAGAATAGAGTAAGATTGCACATTTATTAATTAAATATTTAATACAAACGAACCTAAATCACTCAACTTGAATTTAAATAGACCCGTGTGTATATTTACAAATTTACTGGACGGGCGTGACAACGACTACAGGTACAAGTGCTGCGTGCACGCGCTGTGTAGAACGGACAAGTGCATATTGCTCAGTTAATCACAGCAGAAACGTCATTTTTCCGCGGTCGATGTAGCTGAGCATTATAGCAAATATCGCAGCGGTATCGGAACTACAAGGAAATTACTAAAATTTAAAATGGCAATATTAATTATAATAACGCTGACTATTGCTTCTAATGATAATTCAAGCGAAATATTTGAGCACACTTGAACTTTTTGACATACATTTAAACATATTTACTTTTATCGTCGGTTCATTATTATTCATTATAGACATGCATGTAGTTTTCAAATAACATATCCACGTTGAAATACTTTACATGTTCGAATCAAGTAATTTTGATGAAATTTTTCAAGTTGAAATTTATATTTTAGATGTATCAGTGAACTATCATTTCAAGGAATGAATACAAGTCGCATCTATTTAAGATTAAGTACTTCATAAACTTTGATTAAATATTATGCATAAAGATCTACGTACACACACATAAATATTCATAACTTCAACAAACATACTAAAAATACATTTTTCCTCAGTTCAATTAATAAAAAAAAAAAAAAGCAAAAATGCCTTAAACTAACTGAATAATTGCAATTGTAAAAGCGGAAGCCATTGTGATGTAAACGCAAAAGCACAATAAACGTGCAAACGAAGTTAAAAATTATAAAAATATAATCTAACTATTGTTCTGGTTTTAATATCCAACTTTCTGCCAGATGAGTGTTTTGTTGTTGGCTGGCATATCGATCATTTGTTTCAGCTGTATGCCATTATTGAGAGCCAATTTTTTTATATCCTCCAGATCTCTGACACCCCATTCAGGGTTCTGAGATTTTAAATTTTGATCGAACCGAACATTACTCTCGGGCGTCAATACACCATTGATAGCGTAAGGACCGTAAGTGAAAAGGATACCGTTATTTTTCAACAATTGGCCAGCATTTCGAAACAGACCCTCCGTACATTTGAAGGGCGATATATGTATCATGTTGGCATTGTAAATGTAATCCAGACTGTTTTCCTTGAATCCAGCGCTCCAGGTTCGATAATCCGTTGTGATATCGATAAGCATGGGTTGTGCTACATTCATGAGACCATAAGTATGTGCTGCAATACTTTCCAAGAGATGGTTTTCGATTTCTGATGGATAGAAGGTAACTTGAGGAAAGTGCGGCGCAAAATGAGCGACATGCTGACCAGAACCGGACGATATTTCCAGGAGACTTTGGTCCGGAACACGTCGGATGTAGCGCTGCAGAACGGATAAGATAGGCTCTTTATTGCGATCAGCCGCTGGGTATATCATTTTTTTTGATGCCATAGCGGTGGTTCTGCAATATATAAATATACTATAGTTTGAATGATTTAACAAACAATTGATAAGAAGCAGAGCTTTATTTACCTATGAGATGCAGCACAATGAATAACATTCATAATTGAAAGTTCAAAAAGTTCTTAGGTGATTGTTAAAATCAATTCTGAAAAAAACCAAGTATTGTAAATGGTGCTTAAAAATTTCTCATTTGAAGTGTATTTGAATAGAACTTTTGTTTCAAAGTACTCAGAAATTATAAATAATGGGTAAAATGGAAAAAAAGCCTGATTTCAAAGGTATATTACAGGTAGTTTATTACTAAATCACAAATAATCAAAATAATAATATTTTTACAATATTTGTATAATACATTGATTGGATGATTTAACATTGTAATAAGTCTTTTGAGCAAATTTAATCACTGTCGTTCTTAGATCTGCTTTTTCCTTTGCCACTTTTTTCTGACTTTTTCACTTTCACAACTTCGGGTATGTACACAGAATGTCCAGTTTTTTTTAAATGATCAAAAAGTTTATTTTTACTGGGAAATTCTTGCTTACAACTCACACAAGTATGGTCTAAATCTTGATCAACTTCTGGTATTTTTGACATTTTCTTAGTATTGGTTTCTCTAGCTTCTCCTGCAGCTTGTCTTTGAGCTTTTCTCAGTTCTTTGGCCTTCTTGCCTTTCTTTTTACCTGGTGCTGGAGAAACAGTTTCTTGCGGAGAATCATCTTCACTTTCATCTCCTTTACCCTGATTACCTTCTGTACTATTTGATGGGGAATTAGGTGAAACAGTTTTTGAATCTGTTTCAAGACTTGGTTGCTTTTGAACAATATTGAGCTTTTCAAGAAGAAGTTTTTGCTGCTGTTGCTTTTTACGTTGCTTCTTTGACAACCCTAAAAGCATTCCCATATTGTCATCGTCATCGGTGTCTTCTGGAATAGCAGGTCTTATTGTCTTTTTACGTTTTTTCTTTTTTGATTTTGGAACAACAACATCTTCCTGATCAGATATAAGTTCTTCATCGGGAGTATCACTAGCGTAACCCTCTTCTTTACTTCTGTCATCATTGTATCCTTGACCTGGAGGTGCATCCATTGTAATATTACTCGCTGTAGACCTATTAGCTTTTTCATCTTTTTCATCATCTGAATATTTTTCTCCATCAGATGTTTTATCATCATCGTTGTCTTTGGTTATGGTAGGTGGATCAAGCAAAAAATCTGGCATACCATGTCCTGTAGCTGGTTCTGAACCATCAGGCAAATGCCTTGACCTATTAGCTTTTTCATCTTTTTCATCATCTGAATATTTTTCTCCATCAGATGTTTTATCATCATCGTTGTCTTTGCTTATGGTAGGTGGATTAAGCAAAAAATCTGGCATACCATGTCCTGTGGCTGGTTTTATATCATCAGGCAAAGATGACTTTGAGTTTGTCTTTTCAGATTCATCCTCACTACTAGGGAAGTTAATGTCATCATCTACTAAAGATGCTGTCATTTTTGCAACATTATCTTTGTGTTTCTTTGAATTTTCATGATTACTGAAAGCTTTCGATGTTTTGAAAAGTTTAGTGCATGCCACACAGTACAATGCATTAGATTCCTCAGATTCGATATCCTTATCCTCATCAGAAGTAAGCTCTTCACCAAACTCTTCTGCGAGAGAAGCTTCAATTCTTTCAAGTTCTGATTGAATATTAGAAAATTTAGACCATTCTGATTCTTTTTGATTTTTCAATTGCTCTTGGCGTTGGAGTAACTGTTGTCGTTTACGTTCTTCGTGTTTCTTTTTATTTGCTTTTGACTTTTCTTCAAGTAGTTTGGCATGAGCTTGTACTCTCTTATCTCGTTTTCTTACGAATGCTACTAGATTTCTTATTTGCTCATTTCTTTCTTTTTTAGCTGCATCTCTCACTTTTTTATTCTCTTTTTCCATCTGCCTGACAGTCCAACGATTAGGTCCTTTTGTTATATTCCATGGATCTAACCAAGAAAATGAACGCTTTGTAATGTAACTTTGCCAGAATCCATAAAACCTGTGCACATCTTCATAAACAGTGTTGGAATCACCAAAGCCAGGTGCTGGTTCCTCATCAGAATCTCCTTTGCTGAACTCTTCATCCTCAGCAGCCAATTTTTCGAAAACTTTACGATATACGGTATAAAATCCTTTTTCGTCATCGCCATATCCTTTGAAACAAGAGGACGAAAAATATGGAAATACATCGAGCGAATCGTCTTGGTAGTCTTCGCCAATGCCTCCCTTCAAAATAGCCTCTCTGTGATTGTCGTACCACGCCCTTTCGTGAGGGTCACTGAGCACTTCGTAAGCTTGTTGAACCAATTGAAACTGTTCCTTGGCCTCAGACTGATTGTCTGGATTCTTGTCGGGATGCCATTTGAGGGCCAATTTGCGATAAGACTTTTTGATTTCCTCATCGGTTGCATTTCGGGGCAACTCCAAAATTTCGTAATGGCATTTCATTTTACTTAATTACTAATTAGCACCAATGTGAGAGGGTAATTCGTTGAATAACTTTATGTATACTTATGTAAGTGACAATTAGACACTTCTTGATTTAGCACTCGTTCTGAGTGATCAATCAATTGAACATGAGGTTTCGTTCAGTAGAGTTAATAATTGGCTAAAAATTGGCGTGATCGGAAGAGATAAGATTATCATTGCATTAGCAATGCACGATTGTAACACTCGAATAGGGCTGCTCAAAAGACAAGGACTATTTGAACGAGGAGCAAAGTTGTAAGAATTAAAAAATAGCAAGGCGTGCGTGTCAGAAGTACGTATGAACTAACTATCTTAAAAAGGTTATGAACACACAGACGTTCAGCGAGTTTTTGACTCGACGACGCTGCACGGGTTAAGCACGGCAGACATTAAAAACTCGTTGCCGAGCTTTCACGCTTTTGTTATGTTATTATCGAGGTCCGGAGTATTATGCGAGAAGAGAGACTGGCCACCCGAGAGATGAAACAACAATGTCTATATAATTTTATCGTGATACATATTGCTTACCCCCGAAGGTCTAACGTTGGACTCTCCTCCCCTCCTGCGAATCATCTTCGCGAACTTTTGCTGAATATGCGCGGTGGTGTCGGGTGGTTCGCTTCAATGCTGCGCCAAACGCCGCCAGTGCGGCCTGTCGAGTCTCGAGGACGGGACGGGGAGGGGAGGTGCGGGGGTAGTGTGTATAGTTGGGGATTTGCGTACTGCAAAACAGACTGGCTGTCGAGCAGCGCCAATTTCAACTCGACTCACGGCGACGTCCAGACTTGGAACTACGAAAATAAACATACCTACAACGTTTCGCGTATGCGTATATGGATAATTTACAACTTATCCTTGAAGTCTCGCGTTGGAGAGTTATAATTCTCGCTGGCATTTCGCTCAATATTTAATTTTTCTAGGCGTGGGATGTCTAATAATTTTTTCTCACCTATCACGCACGAGTTTCGATGATAATTTCATTATTGCGGGGGTAGAACAATCGATTTATTCGTTTGGGCATTTTTAAAAATTAGAAATTATCCATTAAAGCTCGAAAAAGAATTGAAAAAGCTCGATGCCAACTCTTTCTAATTGCAATATCTGTCGATTCGAGCATTTAACTGGTTGTGCGACGCGGTAAAAGAATCGTTATGGAATTACATCACACGCATACTGATATCACGTGCTAATCATTAAAATTGTTTACTAAAAGCGCCTGATATTTATAGCAAAACGAGAAACCTAATCATCTCTCGAGCCTCTCGCGAGGCGGTGCAGGCAAGGTTCGTCGCGAGTTGCACACAAATGTGCAGTGAGCGCAGCAGCACACCGACTACCCGCAGTGATCGAGTGTAGAACGCAGCACCTACACACTTTTATACCTTCGCACAATACACGCGGGTATTTTGTACGCGTTGACGTTTAGCAGACTACGCACGCTCGATCGACGCGTTTGCACGATTGCCATTTGCCGTCATTGTGTATACGCGCTTACATATATATGTGGAGCATGTTTGCGTACGTGTATAAGTCAACACACATCATTCAGAAACGCTGAAAAAACGTCGGATCACTTGAGCGCGAGCTTGCGTATGTGTACAACGGTGCAAGCAGGCTTTTACGTGGCTGCGCTCTCGTGTGTATGCGTGCATCTCTACTGCAAAAGTGAAGTCGATCGCGCTTAGCGGTTTTGCATGTTCATATACGAGCGCGGAAATTCTCGGATTTTTGGCAGCTCCTCGCCAGTAGTGAGGCACACGATATAGCAGTCATGCAATTTCACGTATTACCTTATCGTCTGTGTTAATCGATCGAGAGGCAAGGGTACACGGAGTTCATGTGCCGAGAAGCTTAATTAACAACCACGATAATGGCTAGCTGTATTTCCCGAGTTTATTGATCCAAAGGCCACTTGTGTCTGCTCTGTCTGCGAATTTCCTTACGCCGAGGGCTGCTTTTATCAATTGGTATTAACCTTATAAGCTAGCCGTTCGCAGCTGTAGGGAACAACACTTCGCTTATATAGACAAGACTGATAAACATCTCTTGGCTGATCGTTGCTTTTCTGACTTTGCATAGTAAGTAGCCATTTTAACAATCAAAAACCATCATTCACTCGTTTGTGTCTTCGGCACAAGCTATGAGTAATGTTTGTTTTGATCGCCGTTCTGCTTTTGTAATGATCAATGCGCTTCTTGTCCAACCATCGGATAATTCTGCAATTGAACGCTAAGTGGCTGTAGGCACATTCATTTGTGTCTCATTGATTCATTTCAGTTTATTATTTTGATGCAGAATAATCAGTAATCATGCCAGCTGGTAATGGCTTGGTTATTCCAATTGTGCTATGGGGGCGGATTGCTCCTACGCACTGCATATCCTGCATATACCTATCAAGAGACCAAAAGACTTTGGTCACTGGCTGCTATGATGGTCAGATATGTCTCTGGGCCATGGATCCAGAAACTTTAAAGGTAAACTAATTATATTAATAAATAAGTAAATAATTTATACATTGACTTATTCTTGTTTAGATGACACCAAGATGTCTTCTTGTTGGCCATACAGCTCCAGTAATGTGCCTTAGTAGAGCTAGTGTTATTATGGAGCAAAATTTCATTGTTAGCAGCAGTGAAAACGGTGAAATGTGCACCTGGGACTTGGTTGATGGCAAATGTAGAGAAAATGTCAAACTCAACAATGTTCACACTCAGATGTTACCTTACGTAACTACTGGAGGAGAGGATGTTAAATTGTTTTGCTCAGGGTAGGTATACATCCTTTACTACATGAAAAATTATAACTTCAATTTATTTTCTAAAAATTATTTTTCATCAGATATTATCCTGAAGTACTGGTGATGGATCCATTTAGCTTAGAAGTACTATTTGCTTTGAGTTCTCGAATGAACCCAGATTGGATCAGTGCTTTGCATGTTCTGCGCCCGGCCAAACGGACAGGTCGGTTCTACGTACACTCAAGTTAGTTACAGTCATTCACACTTACGCTTCAACCATAACTTAATTTTTACATTATTTATTCCCTTTAGTTTTGTCTATTTATTTTCTTGTAGAGTAATTTATTAGCACTGCTCAAACTTACCTTGTGTCAAAAAATTGAAGAAAATTCTTTAACTTAATATATTGAAAGTCCATACAATATAGTATTTTGGAATAAGCTTTCTACTTTTTTGTAATTTAGTCCAAATTAATATGGATAATGTGGATAACAATGGGCTGCACTGTTTTGATCTATCAACAAGTTAAAGAAACTTGTCAATTAATATTTGAATTAAATCTAACATGGGCAAATATTTGAGGCTATTTGTATATAATTAATGGTATCTACTATGACCATTAATATTTTTTATGAACTATTCTAATGTATAATATGTACTGTTACAGCATGTAAATAAAGAGGGCTATTCTGGTGTTTGATTACTAGCAGTTGAATTTACATATATTTTTAAAAATATCTGAACTGCAGTATATCAGGGCTATATTTAAAAAAATTATACTTTAGCTCGTATTCATAAATTAGAAAAATTTGTTTTTAAGTAAACTTCAATCTTTGGGGTTTTTAACTTTCACTTTTGGGATATTATTTATTTATTCTCCATTTTCAACATTAACATCTCATATTTCTACTTATCATTACCTTTAATATTTTCACCCTACTTTTATGTTAATTTTATTTTCATCATCTCATATTTCTCATACATCTTACGTATCATTTTTTCATGCTCATTAATCATTATACACTACAATTACAATACAACACAAACACTGTAAGTATAAAAATAAAACTATAATTAAAAGGAATTCTTTTGTTAATACATAAATACATTAAAAAATTTACATTTGTGTACATTTGTCAATGATAACCAAAGAAACATTTTTTGAGCATGAGAATTCTGTTCATTTCTAGATTAAATATAGCCATTAAATATAGTATTGCTTGTTATTTATAAATATCAATATATTTATCATTTTCTAGATCATTGTATAATTTTTGAAAAATAACTAAAATTGGTTTTAAAGTACTTTTTTTTTAAATTACTATCATTCTTACTTTTGAATATAAGTATCAATTATAAACAAGTATTCATATGAACAAAAAATGGTTTTAAAAATTTTTTTTATTTTATTTAAAATTTACACAAACAATTAGTATATGACTTTGAGTTGACTTTACTTAAACTATATTTTTGGCTTTACTCAATTAAATAACTGTAGGTGACATTAATTTTAACACTAAAAAATTTTTGGAATTTGTAACAATAGAAATTGTATTGATTTGCATGTGTGGAATGTCTAAATCACTTTGGCAATTGATTTCTCTCATTTCTTTTTTAATACTATCTTTTGTTGCTTGTTGTAAGTTAAAGTAGTATCTTTCAAATGTGCATGTGTTCTGTAAAAATTTTTTGTGGAATATTGTTGAGTTTCTGTAAATAATATTATTTTTAGGATAAGCTTTTTTATTTTGAATATTAATTTCAATATAAAATTTTAAATATTTTATGAACAATAAGTTATTTAATTGAAAAGATTTTTTCTATCTGCATAATTAAGATTATGTTAATTCCTCAACTAAAGAAAATTTTTTTGAAGATGATGTGGTCTTGGCCATTACGACTGCTGGCACTGTCAAAGTTTGGACCCTTCTGGGTTCAGAAAATCGCAACAGTGAACCTTTGTTTGAGCATGAAAGCAAACAAATTCGATGTGTGAACGCTCTATGCCTGACTTGCTGCCCTTATAATCAAAGAACAGTACTCATAGTTTGTTCCAAATATTGGCAGGTAAACATTCGATTTTTGATATTTTTTTCATTTAAATGACAGTGATTCTAAATTTTACATCGGTTTAGATCTACGATGCTGGAGATTTTTCAGTATTGTGCTCTGTCGATGCACCTGTTGGAGAAAGATGGATGGCTGGTGACTTTTTATCTGCTGATCGAGTGATTGTTTGGAGTGATGAAGGACATGGTTATTTATATAAATTACCAGCTAAGTAAGTTACAAGCACAAATATATTGAAATGAAATAACTCAAATATTCCCCAATGAGTAAACTAAATATTATTAAATAAATCAATTTTTCGATTCTCAAGATTGCCCGTTACAATTATTCTCAAGTTTAATATCGGAAAATTTGATTTTAACTTTTGAATGTAATGTCTCTTATATTTTAATACACAATTGCACATCAGTTTAAAATCTAATTTAAAAAAAAATTACATCCTTGTATTTTTTTATTGGTTGTAGGGTTTTAACACAACTTGAAAGGTAGTCCTCACAAGTATTTACGACAAAATTCTTACTAAAATTTTAATCATTTATGCTCTTGTTTTATTTCTTTATAACTTTTTATTAGTAACTATTTTTATCAACTAACAGTTATGGTCTAGATTTTTTATAATCACTTATGCCTGAAAGTATTTACACGCCATTTATATAGTCTTAAAAAATTTTTCTGAATCTATATAATGCTAGATACTGACATGAATGTTTTTATATTACATTAGAACTGGCTGCTAATTATCAAGCAAAGCACTAGCAGGCTATGCACAATTTACAGTTCATACAGTATATCAGTATTTATTTTTTCAAGCATTCAGCGAGAAACATTTATAATCATAGTAACATGACATGACATAACTATCATGCATTACCAAACAGTATTGCTAGATCACAAAATTAAATTAATTCATGTGGCCTTATAATATGTATGATCTATAATAATAGAAATTCAGTTCAATCAGATTAATCTTAGTCGAAATTTCTTAAAATTTTTTAAAAGTATAAAATAATTATTGAATTTTTTAAATAAAAAATGTTAATTAATGCTCCATTGATCTTTTTCACGATGATGTTTTGTCATAAAAAAATTTAACAACTGACATAATCCATGGTGGACCTGGTGTAATAATAGCAAGCTGAAGGGCAAGGCTCTCAGCAGGTAACTCTACAAGAATTTCATATTTTATCTAGTACAAATTGTAAATTAAATGCTATTTTCTATTATTGAGCCTTTTCTAAGAATCTTCAACCATTCTTTCTTTAGAATGATTTTTAAAATCCAACAAATCTTTATAGTAAACACATTATGATTTGATATTATATTTATTGAAATCTCTATAATAAAAATTGTAGCTTGTGTAAGTAAGAAAAAGCAATTCACATTTTCAATCATGCAGCATTTTAATTTATGCTCATATCATTTTCATTTAATGTTTTTTATTATTTTTATCAAATAATTTTACTTCTTTCTAGAAGTAGGGTAACAAATCAATTCCTTTTCGTCATTGCATCAAAATATAATAATGAAATTAACTCTAAATGCTTTTATTGCTTACTGCATGTTCTTTTACTAAATCACACTTGAACAGTTTTATTTTTGATAAACTATAAATATTTTCATTACAATCAAATCACACATTTATTATTACTGTATGTGAAAATTTCTTGCAACGTTTCAAAATTTAATTCCTCAAGTAGATACTCAAGTCAGTGTAAAATGATAATTACGAAATATTTTTTCGGAGATTTTAAGCTCATGTTCTTAAAAAAAAATTATGTGTGAAAAGATATTTTGAATTGTTCATTTTTAACCTGGCTCTGATTTTATCTCAAAGAAATTAATGTTTACTGCTCATATAGTTCCATAAATTGTTGTGTTTTGTGTTATCTGTTTATTTTGGTTTTCAATTCCTAGTAAAGTCTAAAGTATTTGTTGTTTTATATGTGTAAAATAAAAGATTCAATATCATCCTTGAGTACTAAAACTTTTAACTATGATCAAGCAGCAGTGTGGCAGATAACAAGGATTTCCATACTGCAGCAATAGAATCAGATCAACCTTATTTATACTGCACTCTGACGCAACCTGGTGATAAAGTAAGATACATTTTTTCATGTTCAAATAATTCTATAATTATTTAGCTAATTGAAATTAAATTATTTCAGCCTTTATCGTGTCCACCTGCAATGCGATTGGTAACAGCACAGAGAGGTAGCCAAACCCAAAAATATCTTCTAAGAGGTGACAGTGAAGGAGTAGTGATGCTGTGGACTGTACCAGAACCTACACAACCATTGTCACAACCAGAACCTGGTCAGGACACGCCAATTCTAGCTCCTACATGTAAAACAAGTTTAACCTTGGCTTGGGAGGCTATGAAGCCCTCTCCAGTTGGTATACTGGACCAATTAGATAGTGGAGATGGCCATGGCATAAAATTGACAGCCAGTATATACTTGCCGCAACAAAGCAGATTGGTAGTCGGGAGAGAAGATGGAAGTATTATAATTGTCCCAGCTACACAAACTGTGATGTTGCAGTTGCTACACGGGAATCATCAGCAATACGACGGTATAAAAAATTTTAATTTTTTTTATAAAATTATGCGGATAAATTTTACTCATATTTTTTTTCAGATTGGCCTCCTCATCAGATTCTCATGGGCCATGCTGGTCGTGTCAACTGTTTACTTTATCCACACGGTGCTCATTCGCGATACGATAAAGCTCACTTGGTATCTGGTTCAGTTGATTTTGCAGTTTGCCTTTGGGATCTTTACGCTGGAACGCTAATCCATCGTTTTTGCGTTCATGCTGGAGAAATAACACAGCTTCTTGTTCCGCCCGATATGTGCAGCGTATGAACACTAAAATTATTATGAAACCAATTGATTTTAATTTATTGAACGTTTCGTTACTTTTAATACAGCCAAGAATACAAAAGTGCATCTGCAGTGTGGCTTCAGATCATAGTGTTACCCTATTGTCGTTGGCAGAAAGAAAATGCGTCGTTTTAGCGTCGCGTCATTTGTTCCCCGTTGTTACAATTAAATGGCGACCAGGCGACGATTTCATGATTGTCGGTTGCTCCGATGGAGCCGTATACGTCTGGCAGATGGAAACTGGCCACTTGGATCGTGTTTTACACGGTATAATTGCAGAAGAAGTTTTGTACGCTTGCGATGAGAATACCTTGGCTACGAGTGGCTCTACTGGTGGAGGAGGTGGTGAGCTAGGTTTAGCCAACCCGGCAGTACATTTTTTCAGGTATAATTCATTCAGCTCAGTATGTGAAACTGGATAGTTACTAATATTATTTGAGATTGGACTACAATTCAAAAATTTCCGCAGAGGTTTGCGACATCGAAATCTCTCTGCTATTCGTCACGCTACCCAACGTGGTCTTCATCAACTGCAGCAGCTTCACGGAGGTCACGGCAACGATCACGGCAATCAAATGAGAGCGAGAGGTGCTCCATTAAACATACAAGGCTTCCGTAGCAATCCCAAAGATCCAGAAAGCCATATATTGTTTTTCGACATCGAAGGCTTAATAGGTAAGATTTTCTTGTCTTATTGCACAAAAACGCACACTTTTTTTACAGGATTTACAAGGATTGGTGAAGTAGGACAAATACTTGAAAGATAAACTTCTCGTATTATTTTGTGATCAATCGCATTACTACAATTTTCCCATGTTTATGTAGTGTCATTATTGAGTGACGAGTACGCAGTCATGTCGCCAAATACATTAGAAGCTAAAGGATTAATCGAAGCGTCCGAATATCAAAAGGTCGCTGCGCTTACGCAATCTGTTAGTCCCGATGCCCATAAAAAAATAGCAGGTGAGATAGAGAGTTTTACGAGTATCTGGGGAAATTCTATTTTTTGAAAAATGACAAATGTTGTTTTATCAATGTAAATAATTATTCCAAAATGATCAATAACAATAATGGGAGCAAATTAGTTTTACTTACGCGCATTAACGTATTTTGCTTTCTTGGTCTTTAAAATTTTTCTTTGGAAATGGAAATTAATAATTCTATCAATCTTAAAAATGCAACAAAGAATATGCTTTAGAATAACAGAGGTTTAAACAAATACCTTAGAACAACAGTCATTAAAAATAACCCGAAACAGGAAAAATAAGCATTAATTAATCGCAAACATTTATAGACTTTTTTGGTCGCGTCAAGGATAAGGCTGGTGATTTGGAAAAGCAACTGAAGGAAAAAGATCGACATGGTACTATATTGTTGATAAATTGTTGTCTAAATTTCGTTTTGTATTTCTCATTTTATTTTTGCATGGCTCACAATAGAGCCGTGTAATTTTCATTTGTGCTTTTGTAATTAATAATTATTGATAATTCATTTATAATTGATATCGGTAGTTAGATATTTTTAGTTTAATTTATTCTTACATTTAAAACTTCAATTGTAAAGTAATAATGATTAAATCATCCATCGTCGACTGTTGGCATTTTCATCAATATCGTTTCTACAGAATAATTACAATTGATCTTTTAATTATCTCAAAATTTTATCGTAGAATCTTATGTTCGTTAGAAGTTTCGATGTCAGGACTTGCAGCTTTAATAAAACTGGAAGATCTGTACACAGAAACAGTGTAGTTCTTGAGATTTTTTTGTTGCCAGTATGCGAATTACGTCTTCGAAAGTGTTAAAACGATAAATTTTCTGCACATATAGGTATAATTGCTAAGATGAAGGAAGGAGCTGAGAATATGCAAACTAAGATTCAGGCCAAAGTGGAAAGCGTTGGCCTTAAGCCATCGAATCTAGATGGCAAAGGTTAGCAAAATTAGATTTGAAAAAGAAAAACGTATTCAATTATCAGTTTTATTTAATGCTATGCATAGTAATATTAGCACAGCCTCTTTCATAGTATACTTAGCTTATTATATAATTTTAAGTTTTATCAATTTCTCTTTTAATAATGTTAAGTTTATCATTTTATAAGTTTTAATTATTATTTTCACGTATTAGCTGCAAAAGTTCTACATTCCACGATATGCAATGATTGCTTATAATATATTTATCTGACGGCATGCCCACACGCTTCACCGTCATTAAATCAATTTCTGTCATTTTCAGTTAATCCTTATGGCAATGTTCTGAACATTCATCTTAATTCATTCACTTAATTATGTGATAGTATAAATTATAATTTTATTATATTACAACTTATGTCTTTATTTTCTATATTTAATGTACTATTTTATCACATTTACATGGTGTATCATTTTTATTTAGATCATAGCCGATTAAATCATTTACCTGTGTCAAAAATCACAACGATTATTTAAAATTTTGATGCAATAATTATCACACTCTTTGCACGTATGCTGTATCGAAAAAATTGTGTTTTTATGTTCTTTATTGATCTAAAAGAGAAAAAAATGTCTGCAGGTGATGGTTGGAACAGCGATAACGCTAAGGGCTCGCTTAAACGAAACGGTGCCTTCAGCGAGCCAAACAGCACGATGGAGATAGCTCAATTACTTCTGAGTTTGCTGCATGCCTGGGGTATGGATGCTGATCTTGACAGAGTGTGTGAGAGCAAATTAGGCCTACTGAGACCCATGGTACCGGTTTCTTTCGGCGTCATTTCTAAAGGTGGTAGTATCATTTCCAAGTTCATTTTTTAATATCATGTTGTTTATAACGTCCATTTACATAATTTCTAGGCTATATGTCATTTTTGCTACCCACTTATCAAACCCATTTGGAGAGTTGCGTAACGGAACCGATACCGCAAGGAGAGCAACGATTGCCTATGGAACTAGTCAGGCAAGAGAGACTCACTCGTGCCTTTACTAAGAGGGCTCACTGGGAACTATCTACTACACTGACTAGTAATCACTTGCTGGCTGTGGTTGCTCTTTCCAATACGCTCATGTCGATGACAAATGCAACTTTTGTCCCTGAACAAGAGAGGAATCGTAAATTGCATCGGTAAATACAGCTGCGATCGACTTGCTTCATCGACCAGCGGCCATGTCTTTATTGTATCTTTCCTATTTTCAGTTTAAATAGTAGACCGGTAAACTGGAATAAGGTCGAAGAGGAAAACGAGGAAATGTATACAGCGCACCAAGCGCAGATAAAACAGGGCTGGTCCTTGATAGCGACTTTGCATTGTGTTTTATTACCTGACAAAGTGTCTACTCAGGGCGGCTCAAGGTCATTTAAAAGACCACAAGTAGAAATGATGGCTCGTCGCTGGCAGCATCAGTGTCTCGAGGTATGAAAAATAGAAAAAGAAAATTCTAACCAGACATTCAATAATATCTTGACCTTTTCAGATAAGGGAAGCTGCACAAGCTCTCTTGCTTGCAGAGCTAGGTAGAATGGGAGTCAAAGGCCGAAAAGCTCTGGTAGACTATTGGTCACCATATTTACCACAGTATAGCACTCAAGAACCCATTGCTCAACATTCTCAAAACCATAGTCCGCCACCGGGCAGTCCACCTCCGACGCACGAACCGCACGAGCCCGAAGACGACGACGAAGAAGAACTTGCTGAGGAACTCAGCATATCTAGAAAGCCGTCGAGTGTGTCGGAACTGAGACGAAAACAAACTACTGCCGTGGTTCTACTCGGAGTAATCGGCGCCGAGTTCGGCCAAGACATTGGACCAAACCATCCGAAACGCGAAAACGACCAGCGTCGTAAGAGCTCGGTGGTTGAGGGCTTCGGTATTGGCAACAATAATCTGTCGCGTTTAACCAGTATGGCCCTCACCCACCTACTGTACTCGCCTCCTTCATCAAGAATGCCTTTGCACACGGCCCTGCGCAGATCTGCCATTGATTTGATCGGTCGCGGGTTTACCGTGTGGGAACCGTATCTCGATGTCTCTCGAGTACTTTTGAGTCTTCTCGAGATGTGCTGTGAAGCAGACAAGCTTGTTCCAACTTTGACCTACGGCTTGCCCCTAACTCCAGCTGCAGACAGTTGTAGAACTGCTAGGCACGCACTAACACTCATTGCCACTGTAAGACCGGCTGCTTTTATCACAACAATGGCTCGAGAAGTCGCTCGTTACAATACGATGGCTCAGAATGCTCAAACTTTGAATGTTAATTTGGGTCAAAGCATCTTGGCCAGAGCCAAACCAGAAATATTAAGAATTGTTGAGCAACTGATTGAAAAGATGCAAAGCGAAATGAGTGACTTGCTAGTTGAGGTACGTTGCATATGAAAATGTCAAATGAACCTATTTGATTACATGTATATTCTCTTGCAGGTCATGGATATTATTTTACATTGCTTGGATCCTGGACACTTGAAAACCAAACCTTTGAACGAAGTCTTCCCAGCTATTTGTAAATTCAATCAAGTAAGATCAATTAATATTTAATGAATTTCAAAAATCCGTTCTTCAAATCGTTTTACAATCAATTCGTGTAATTTTCAGATAAGCCACTATCCGGCTCACCGTAGAATAGCCGTTGGTAGCAAAACAGGACATATCGCTCTTTACGAATTGCGTGGTACCGTAAAGTGTCAAACGATAATTGCACATCAAGCTCCAGTAACTGCCCTAGCCTTTTCACCCGAAGGAAAATACCTCGTTAGTTACTCTGTTTCGGAAAACAAGTTGTGCTTCTGGCAGGTAGGTTCTATCAAGTTTTCATTTAAACTATTATTTTAGAAGATTGACACTGTTTTCACATTTTTTTCAACTTTCAGCAAATAAGTAGTGGAATGTTTGGCCTTGGAAACTCTCAAACAAGATGCATTAAATCATATAGTACCGCTCCAATAAATGACGTTTCCAGGCTTAATCCAATGAGATTAGCTAAACTGATCTGGATTAACAATCGCCAGGTTACCCTGATGCTAGCTGATAGCTCAGAAACTCGCTTTAACGTATAAATATATTTATCTTGTCAAGATCGCAGTTTTTGTGGTACGAAAAAGTATAGATACCAAGTTTTTTAAGCGTGCAGTAGGCATGAATGGGGTTTTACATATCTTCTGAATTGAGTTTGTGATTAGTAAAACCAAAAAATATTGAGATTCACTTCATTGCATTCTGAATTGAGAAAAAAAAATTCACGATAAATTAGAGTTCATGAAAGTACAAATAAATGATATTAACGATATCAACGTTTTTCATATTCGGTGATTCAAAGTGGATGTTTGATCCATGCAATTTTTCCATGTTTGTTGACTCTTGCGTTATAGGTAATATTGTTAATTGTTTTATCCTGTATTACAGGTATAAGAAATGTTACATTAACTTGATCTTTGCAATCTAATTTTAGAAAAAAATAACGAACCATTAAAAACCTTCTATAATATTGAATCAAATATCAATGTTATCGAAGGGTACGCAGAAAGTAAAAACTAAAACACCGCCCAGGTCTAAATGTTAACATTAATCAATAAATTATTGTTAATTAACTTATAGAAGAATAAATGCGTGAGCTTTTACGATTTTTAAAGATATTACTGAATGAAATGAAAATATGTATTTAATGTTTTGATGAGTACCATGTATTATATTTTGTTTTCTTTATAGTGCAAAGTTCACAATTTTAAATGCTTTTAAAATATGTATGAAATGTAGAATATGATTGATTGTTTTAACGTCACTCAGTTGTAGATATTAAATTATATATTTTAATTAAAACACTTCTAATACTGTCAGGAAAAAAATTTGAAGTAGTTGCAGCAAATATGAAATTTTAGATTTTATAGAGGACTCTATGAGTTGTTATTTAAATGATTATACAAATGCAATATTTTAGTTTTAGACACGTTTACTTTTTTTAGATGCTAAAGGACATACCAATTTGTGGAAAATGTTACTGTATGCACAAATTGCTTTTAATTTTGCTTCTTAAGAAAATTTTGAATGTAAACTAACACGTACTATTTTTTATAAAAAAATCTTGCACATTGCTCGATATCACATTCAACTTTGTAAGGACAAAAAGTCTTGAGAGCTACAGCAAGCAAGTTTTGAGCTGTACGATGTATGTTAAATCTCAAATTCGCTCTTATACGAAAGCCTGCGACGACAATAAAAACAGTCTAGCTTAATTTTATCACTAAATGTTACCTAATTGACGTGTATCATAATGTTGTTGTAAATTTTCTTCATTAAAATGAACGAAATCATAATTATACATTTAGTAAAATAGTATTATACGCATGCATCTAGACAAATCTAATGAGAAACACAAATGCAAACTCAATCACGCAATGGTAATAACACATATGTAATTTTTATCAATAGTAAGTAGTTGAAATCTAGCGATAAATGCCTTCCGGATCTTTGACTTGCTGGCGAGCAAAGAGTCTTTATTTCAACGAAACTGTTATATTTTTTTAAATTTTGGGTACCATTTTTTATCGAGTTTTGTTTTTGTTCATTTGTAGAAAACAATTTTGTGAACCAGAACTTGTTTGGTTAAGTAGTAAATACATTTACCACCAGATTACCAAAAAATGCAACATGAATAATGTATTAGTAGTTGTGTTAAAATTCAATTGACTAATTATGTATGAATGTGTGTGTGTAATCACGATAACAACCATTAGCTTATTCGTAATATTTAGATTATTATTGCAATTTGCACGATGAATTATAATGGCCATTCAGTCTCTGATCCTGAAGCGAAAATCACGCTTATACATTCATTGTAAATTTTAAATACCGTTGAACACGCAAGATTATCGAACTTTTCATGTAAACGATGCATCTAAGTGTCAAAAACGGCGTATACCTAATACAAGCGTAGTGAAATACTTAGTTGATATTATAAAAAAAAATTATAGGGTTATTGCATAATAGGAATATAAAGAGACGAGATATGCAATGAAATTGATATGTAATATATTCAAATGAGAAAAAAGTGGCAAACATCGTCTTTATCTTCAGATGAAAAAATACATAAATTTATATATATATTATATATTATATGCTAAGAAGCTGCATTCTCGTTACGTTAAATACTATATATTTGTTGTTATCGCTCGTACATATATTATCAAAAATGAAGGAAAAGAAGTATTAAATATATCGGAGCTCATTGATGCGAGCAAAGAAAGTATATCTAAAATGTATTACCGAGTGAATTATTGTACGATATTCTATGTATGTGTAAATAAACAAGCAAATCAACTGGATGGGCTCTGTTCATTTGTGTTGGAACGGGAATGACCGTTGAAGCGTGCCCCGTGTGTCCCTCGTCTGCATACAAAACTGCTGCACATGCCGCGGAATTCGACGTGGCGCGCTGCAGCTACTGACGTCGTGATCTCTGCACGCAATTTTTCAAAGCTCTTCGCTCGCCGCCCATGGAATGACAATGAGCCTTTCAGCGGTTCGATTGCGTAAATACCGATTCCTCGAATCTGTGTCGCACCAGCGCGTGGCGGCAAAGTAAAAAATGATGAAAATAAATAAAAAAAAAAAACGAAGCAGAAGAAATCAAGTAGCGCATCCTATCGCGCGCACCCTCGATTTTAAATGCACCCTTGTATAAGGGTTAACCACTCATGAATATCACTTTAATCGCGCAAGACGTGTGTCAAAAGCGGCCGTGAGCATTGATTCGGTATTATATTATTATCTTTGTGCGTTATATGCTTGTCCGTCTCTCTTTCTCCGCTGCTTCTCCCTTCGGCAATCGACCCCCCGCCGCCTCGCGAAAAAGTACCAGAGAGCTCATTCATAATTCACGCGTGCGGCTCGAAACGCGTACACGTATATTGCTATAGCATATCTTATATACATACAGACGTATACATATACACGAGAGACAAGCGTGACGCTCCGAGCTGAGTCGAGTGAGAGAATCGTTTCTGTGCGATTTAGCGACGAATTTGATACACGAGAGATGCATCGCTTGTTTGCTCTCGAGCAATTGAATGTGTATACATATTATATGGTACGGGCGCGAAAGCGAAAGCTTTGAGAGAGCGAGGATCGATTTTTCAGCGCAGAAATCATTTAGTCACGGACGCGAGCTCGAGCCAAATGAATGCAACGATCAGACAAGAATCGAGAGTCGCATGCATGAAGGTGTGTCGCTCGCGCGTACTTTCAATGAGCTGCAGCAGCTTCCTCGGCGTGTCCTCGACGAGTAGTATCTCAAAGTCGGTATCGATACTACTTCTTTCCAATATGTATGTTAATTTCCAGCACAAGGTACGCGCGGGCGCGATTGCAGCTCCGATGACGCGTTCTACATTTGGTAAATAGCGATCGAGATCATACCGTCGTCGTGACGTTATTCAATTCGTAATTTGTTACGATAACCAAAGTCATTACGATAAGTTAACTAATATGATCGTTAGAAGAGACGAAAAGCCGAAAAAACAATTCGGTTTTTCAGTATGGAATCAAAGAAGCTCGAAGAAACATGGATTCGAGAAAAAGATTGCGGTATTTGTGTTATTGTTTCTTACTCACGGGTAAGATAATTTAACGTTAACATTTTACGTGACAACATTTCAAGCGCAAGATCTTTTCAGTTATCCTGCTGATACCCCTCGTGATAATTTTAACCCACAAATTAACTCGGGACAAGGAATGGCTGCGAAAAAAAAACGAGGCTGACAGCACGACTCCCAAAAGTTTCGCTTTTCAAATAATAACTCAAGAAGACGATGGATACGTAGTGACCGAAGGCATGAAAAACGGGACGAAAGTGACTTACATGGAAGCTCGGAGCCTCGGCAAATCGTCGAACCACCAGAGCGAGGCATCGCCCGGCGAATTTCCCTATCACGCAGCCATCTTCGAAGGCAACGAGTACGTCTGCAGTGGAAGTTTAATAAGCAGAAGACACGTCCTTACGGCGGCGCAATGTGTCGTGGATATTAAGCAAAAAATTAAGATCCAATTGGGTCGTAATTTGAAGCGGGGCCTGCTATACGACGTCGACGGAGTGTCAAGGCATAGGCATTATCGGGGAGGAAAACGATATCACAAAGCTGATGTTGCCATTATTCGTGTAAGTGTGCACATGCTTCATCGATCTTTTTTTCGAGATTGTTTCAACTATATGTTTGACTTCTTCAGCTGAAAAAATCGATCGTGACATCGAATTTTGTGAGACCCATTGCCTTGCCAGAAGCCGAACAACCGTCGGGATTTTTTATATTTTACACGACTGGATACGGCGTTGATGTGGGTCCCGAAAGCGTCCTGAGAAAGATGCCGCTGCGCCTGGTACCAAACAGCGACTGCTATAACGCTTCTACGGACAACGAAGAATTACAATTCGCCAATGACATCATTTGTACCAGGATACTCACCGAATACGATAGTTGCGAAGTACGTAATATATTTTTGTTTTGGTAAATAAATATTACATCACTGTGACTTTAAATTTTTGTCTATCGCAGGGCGACATCGGTAGTGCACTGGTCGATGGGAGGAAAAACGTCATAAGAGGAATCGCCTCCTCGGGCGACGACTTCTGCAACCATCCAGATATTTTTATCAACGTGACGGACTATCTGGATTACATAAAGATGGAAATTTCATCGGATAAGTTTAGCGGCCAACATCCGTCGATGGTATTCAACGAGCGCATTGGAGCACCGCCGGTAGATCGGAACGATCGAGTTGAGGGCGAAAAAAACGAAGATGACGATAGTTGGTCGCCCTTATGGGTCAAAGTACTGACGACGATATTCGGTGGAATGAGATAGAAGCTTCGGAGGTGCCTCTGATTTCTTCTAATTTACTGCACATTGCAATTATTTAGAGTGGAATTAGTCGTTTTATCACGAGTCGCGCGCCTATGGCATTAGAGATATTAATGGTCATTGCACGATATCTGTTTTTAATAACAGAAAACTTCTTATCTACGTTAACACAGATCGATAAATGCGCTAAGAAAATTTAACGAAACACAATTCTATGAAATTTACACGTGTTTTTTTCTACTATTGATCTATTGTATATTCTAAGCTACAGTTGACGAATTCAAAGGCAAAATCATTCGCGAATTAGCATATCCACATGCGTCGCGTTGGTCAAACGATTCGCGTTTCTTTGATGTGGGCGACCGAACCACAAGTTTGTATAATATTGTCGACATGAAAGTCGTGTCTCGAGAAGTCACTGTCATTTTGACTTCAGTTAGTTCTATAAGTGCGAAAGTTGTTTGTTTTCGAGGGAAATTTTAACAAGGCTGTTAAAATGAATCGTGTGAGTAAATTTATGTAGATAATTGTTTAAATAATAACTATTAAGCTATTATTATAGTTCAATCCTTCGTTTTAAATAGAATAATATCTTGTATTTATAACTCTTGATTTAAGAGAAAAGCAGTGAATAAGTAAATATGATGAAATTTTACTAAATCTGACGTAAAATCGAATTATTTTGTAAATCGTGTTAAATTAAATGTCAAATAGAATCAAAGACTGAATATACTCTAGCGATAAAATTGATTGAAGATCGATATATTAGAAAATGTTATTGCTGCTGCAGCAGCTGACGGAATTCAAAAAGGTCGCGAAAGATTTGATCGATCAGTCCTTTGAGAATAAAACGCGCGGGATCGGATTAGTAACGAGATTACACTAAAAATAAAATTATGCTTCGTTATTGTATAGATATAGATTGGTTTATAAATAGTGAACAAAGCGAAACTGTCAATTTGTACAGAAATACACGATGTTCTTCTGCGAGCGAAACAAAACATTTGTGAGATTAATAAATAGTTGACTTATGGAAAAAAGGAGCACGTGTGTAGCGTCTTTATAGCTGCGTCACTGTCCAAGCGTCGTGTCGCGCGATGACTATACTCTAATTCGGATGTGCGAGCACCGCTGCAAAACGTGCAATTTTCGCGGAACGAGACTCGACGTAGTAGCGTAAAAATGATTCATTGCGAGGCGCTCGCTCGAGTGCAGTCGAAACGCAGTCGCGAATCTTCGCCTCCCGAAAGTATGAAAGTCCTCCTCGTTGTCGTCGTCGTCGTCGTCTTGCTGCTTCCGAGCTTGATCCAGACAGTCGTGGCCGCGGGCACTCACTCGAAAATCTACCAAGGCGAGGCCGCGGCCAAGGGTGAATTTCCCTACCAGGTCAGCATAACCGTGGGCGGGCGACACATTTGCGGAGGCTCGCTCGTGTCGGCCAAGCACGTCCTGACCGCGGCTCACTGCGTCGAGGAGATCGTCCTATCGAGGAGAAACTTCACTCGGGGGGTCGCTGTGAGGACCGGCTCGGTCATGCTCGGCAAGGGTCGCAATTACCTCATAAGGAGAATCTCCTATCACAACGGATTCAGAGACAGCTATAGACTTTTCCTACCCAACGACATCGCCGTTGTACAGGTACTACTTTTTATCCCTTCGAGCAACGTGTGCACGAGAGAGCATCGGATATCAATGTTTTAATTGAATTTTGTAGTTGCAAAAGCCAGTGGAACTGGGCGATTACGTTAAACCTATCAATCTGCCCGAGTACCGAGCCGAGTTGCCGGAAGGATCGAAGGTAATCGTCACTGGGTTCGGCACGACCATCAGCAACGACTTGTCGCCGGTACTCAAAAAGCTCGTCACCGAGACCTTTTCCAATACCAAATGCGGCAATTACTTCTTGAGACTGACCGGCCGCAGAGTCATGACTTCGCAAATCTGCGCGGAAAAGAAACGCGGCGACGGCACGTGTACCGTAAGTATAGAAGAAAAACATCGTCGTCGCGATATTGCGCGGCTAATTCACACGTGGAACATTTGTTTTCGAATAAGGGCGACAGCGGAGGTGCACTGGTGGATCTCGACAAGACCACGATCTACGGCATCGTCTCCGGAGGCGGCTACTCCTGCGACGGAGCCGATCCCACGGTTTACACCAAAGTCTCGTACTACGTGCCTTACATACAGCGAGAGATGACGTACTTCACTCGCGAGCCCACTGCCATTGGCCCCAATCCCGCCGTCGTCTTTTACTGAATCGATTCCATCATTGTGAATGAATTTTTTATCTAATAAATAAGTGCTCTTTTTAATAACAAGTACATCGATGTACGGCGCGTTGTTTTTATTTAAAAACAAAACAAAATGAAAAAAAAATAGGCGACGCATCGCCAAGCGAGAAAGGTCGCGCACGAGCGACATGTCGCCTGTAATTGACTTACCCGGTTATTTTGAATTGAAGGCAAAACACATGGCTTATCTAACAACGCGCTCGATGTTGTATTTATACACATACGCACGCGTTTCCTGCCACCTCGCTCTAAAACACGAATAATCCATTCGATACTATTTGCTCGGCGAATTTTCGGTATCTTGGCAATTATGCTCCACTAAATATTCAATTCTGTAAAGCAGACACGTTTGCCAAACAATGGGTCATCGCACCTGTTTCGCGTCTCGTTATCGTCAGCAACAGCTTTTTAATAAATTGTATCAGCACTACCTTTTTTATATCGATGGGCTTGTACCAATCGACGATGATTCAATGGAAAATATTTGCCGATGCGTGCTTAGCATTGACATCGAAATTAGACGTCGGTTTTTCGATTTTAATCTTAATTATCAGTCAAATTGGCTCGCTGTTTTGAGTCGATATCAAAAATTTGCAAGAGACGTTCAAAGTGTATAAAATCGTCTGAAAGTTTGTATTCGACATCAGTCAAATTTTTGCAGTGCAAAAGTTAACAATGCTGAGTCCTGAGGCAAATTTACTTTTATTGGGCTGCCTAGTCCTAGGTAAACACCAGTACTCCGATCAGTGTGTTCGTGAATTTTCACCTATTCGTTTTATTTTTTAGCTGCCACTCTGGTGTCTGCCGATCCCAAAGATGCTCATGTATCGATTTTGAGAAGAAACAAAGTTTTGTGTGGAGGCTCATTAGTTGCCAATAGAAATGTCATCACAGCTGCCAGTTGCTTGGATTACCTATTCACACTGAGGCCCGAAGATCCAAAATTAACTGTGAGGTTTGACCAAACTGGCCAACGCGTCAAAGTCGAAAGGGTGTCGATCATCAATAGATTCAAAAGTGACAGTGACAAGTATGCATCGTACGACGATATCGCCATGCTTTTGGTAAGTCAACCGCATGATTATAATTATAATTAAAGTAATAACAATTTCGGAGCATCGTCACAGCAAAAATCTATATTTTTATTTAGTTGGCGGAAGAAGTGAAAAAAGCAACTCCCTTGAAACTGCCAATCAAGGACTTGGAAGTCGAGCCCTACGTGGAGTACGAATTGACGAAAAACACGCCGAATTTGACGACGATTGCGGCATTCAGCGAGACCGAGGCGGATTGCGACCTCGATCTTTCGATCGCCAAAACCGAGCGAGAGCTGAAGAAAGACACGTCGTTCTGCACGAAATCGGCCGACTGCAAGGCCGCGCGCCTCGGTGATCCTGTGACGAAAGACGACGTCGTCCTCGGCGTGGTCTCCCGCCTGCCAACTGGCGAGGACTGCCTCACCGAGCCCATGGTTAACACTCGGGTGTCCAAGTTCCTGGACTACGTCAACGAGGAGCTGACGACGTTCACGCAGAATCCAGCCGACAAGTCGAAACTGGCCAAATCGATTTACATCGAGAACGACGGCGAGCAGACGCTCTGCCAGTACTTCTTCGGTTGGCTCCTCGGCGAGGACAGCGAAGAGGACGATGACGAGAACGAAGTCGATGGCAACGAAGACGCCGAAGACGAAGACAGCGAAGAAGATTATTTGGATATTTTCGGACTGTTCGGCAATGCCTTGAGAAGACCTTAGGTTTAAGAACATTGTAATTTCATATGACTAAGCTCTAACTTAGTTTTATCGTAAAATTTTGTGAAATATGTAGTTTAATCTTTGCCATTTACATTGATTTGTAAATGTTGTTTAAGATATCATTCTATAACTAGTCGGTAATAAAATTATTTTTCAAAGTACAAGATATACGTGGTCTGAATTTACCATCATACGCATATTGAAACGAAGCTGCACTTTCTGCCCGATCATCGGGTTTCATTAAGATCGCCAAGAGGATATATAGATCGAGTCCACCTCGAGTTTAAATCGACGACACACCCAGTCGATGGTCTCTCTCTTTAATTTTTTCTTTCTTTCTTTTCCTCGCGATTCAGCGATTTCCACCTCTTTCTCTACATATATCTATCTCTCTCTCGAGTTGCTTTGCCAATACACATACGCGTGTGGCCAAAGTAAACGACTCGTTAACACTCAATTAATATTCACGACTGATTTACAGTCTCGTTTATTTCTGGACTTTGCGATTGCATACATTCCGAAAATACATAGTATACAGCTCGTGTACGGCGTAAAAGCTTCTAGCCAATAATATCGGCCAACATGTTTGTGTGTATACTATTCCCAATTAGCCGCAAATAAGAGAAGATTAAATCGCATCGAAATCGTTGCAGAAATGCGAAAACAGCTAGATGGCAATTACGTATTATACGCGCACCGATTTAGCCGGCCGCGTGTCGTGTGCGATCTCTGGGCAGCAGCTCGTATAAATAAATAAGTCGGAATAATATCACGAGCTTGGAAACGTATAGAGTTGAAAGCGCGGTGCGCGATGCTGACTAAGAAATCCCCGAGAGCTGGTCCGTTCTCTTTCTCTCTCTTGGCTGCGTGGAAATAGCTCCACCCACTTGATCCCCGATTTCACACGTATAAGCTTTTCTCCGGGTCTCGTGGCACTTGCAGCGCAGAAGAGGAAGAGATAAAGAGACTCGCGCAAAGTAATAAAAAACATTCCAGTCAGCGGGGCGTGGTGGATATATGCCGAAAAGTCTCCGGGTCGTTGCGGCCGCTATATTGTACCCTCGCACACACACATATCCAGGCGCGCGTCCAGCGGCAATTGTCTTGCGCCAAACCTGTGACATTTAAAACTGTATACGGACGAACACGCGCGCACACACGCTAACAAGGGAAGGCAGAGAGAGCGAGAGAGAAAAAAAAAACCGTCGAGCGACGAGCTTTTTTAGTGCGGCGTTGCATTCGCGCGCGAACCTCGAAAAGGAGTGTCGATCGAGATAAATTTCGCACCGCTGACGTTGGCGTTGATTTTTGTATCGACAAAAAGCTCGAAGAAGCCGATGAAAGATATCCCGCGAAGATGCCAGCCTACAGGAACAATGAGATAGGTGTGAAAAATATCGATTATAAGTGCCATATAAGCTTCGGATACATTGTGTGCAGTGGAGAGGAAAAAAAAATCAAAGACGAAAGCGAATAAAAGAAAAAGGCCGAGAGCGAAGGCCACCAGGGCCTATCAACGCTACTGATATAACTCTCGATTTCATAAAGAGTAATATGTTCGAGGGAAAAGTGAGAGGAAGCAGCTCACCGAGAGCACATCACTGGTTGTAATCAGTGAGCCACGCCCAAAAGTCGCTAAGCACAGACGCTCACGCAGACTCTCGCACTCTCGTACATGCACACACACGAATACACACACACACGTGCGTACTGCACATAGACAAAGTTGCGCGCGTACCCGCCCATCGCAATTACACCCACGCGCGAAATCCTCACCATCGCCGCCGCCGCCGCCGCCGCATGCAGTGCTGCGAGGGCCATGATGAAGCCGCAGCGAGTGAACACGTAGTATACAAATATACATGTATATATTTCGAGCCTCACTTACCAGCGTAATGAATATATGAATTTCGAGAATCGTGTGCGCAGGTCGTTGGTGTGCGCAGTTAGTAGGCCTGCGCCGATTTCTCATTTAAACAAAGAATGTATAACTTAATTTCTCCCTTCAATCAGGCGAATAAATCTTTTTTCTTTCTTTTTTTTTTGCCCGCTTAATTTGTCACATTGAACGGGCTCGTACTTACTTGCACTTTTTTCACCCCGAAGGCAGTGTTTTTTCTCTCTCTCTCTCTCTCTCTCCCGACGACTCTGCCCCTGGCTGTTTTTTTCTTTTTTGGCAATCGGCTCGATAATCGATTCGAGCGATCCCCCAGTAACACGACGGCGGACGATCATCATGCGGTCATTCAGTCGCTTCTTTCGGCAAATGTCGTTTCGAGCTACATGTTTATTTTGATTAAATTTTCAGGCGCGGAAACACGAGAAAATACTCAATGCCGCTGTACTCGCAGATTAATTTGTACAACACGCGGCGCTTGTCGGCTGCATTATTCAAACGAACAGATCGTCGTCGTTGGCCAATTGAGAAACGGGAAAAGGATATTTTATGAATTAGAATAAACCGATAGCTCGTTCAAATAAATATAGAGCGTAGCGAGCTATTTTAAAGCCGCTGTAACAGTCGAATTCAATTGATCGATTGTCTTGGCTTTTCGACGTCGATAAAAGCTTTTATGTAGAAGCTGCATAAGTGCCATGCATTATTAAATCAGCTGCCGCAATGTATGCGCACCGCCGCGGCTGACCTTCTTACACGCGTTAAAAAGCTCATCCTGCATAAGTCAACATTTTTTTTTGTCCAATTTACACGTACAAACGAGCTCGCAGTTTATATAAAAGCTATAGCACTCGATTTCACGGATACTTATATTCCGAGCAATTATTATTCGGCACTGTGGGAAAGAGACGGCTTCGAGAGCTCCCGGAACGATTGAAATTATCGTGCCCATAAAGTCGAGGGGATTTTTTCGCGCTCGATGCACGGGACGAGCTACTAAACGTTTGTTTTGACTTCGAGCGCGTGAAGAATGTTAATGAACTTGGCTCTCTTGTGACTTACCGCATCCCTTTTATTAAAAATCGAGAGTAAAAGTGATTCATCCATTAGGCGCAGTTACAGGCGACACGCATCCTCGGACGCCTCTCTCGGCACTACAGCTTTGCAGTCTTGGCTTCTGCACGGGATCCATTGTGTACATATAGAAACGATCCGCGCGCCAGCGCTAAGTCATCGATGACAAATGACCCTCGTAAAAGTTTTCCCTTACACACATATAGGCACAGAGATCGAGAGCGAGAGAACCAGACACGTGTCCGGGACAAACCGCAGGAAATGCGGAGAGCCGAACTTTTTCTTTATATCGCGCGGTTTGTCCCGTACTCGCCCAAGACACGGCCCAATTGAATTCGAAAGGCCACGCGCGCGGGCTTCGAGTCGTTCTCAGCGAGAGATATTTATACCGCGTGATTTTATGAAAAATTAATCTCTGTAACTGCTAACGTTCAGGATCTCGATTTTGCAAATATAGCCCGATTCCGATATGAATGAACGAAAGGTTCTCGGGCCAATCGACTTATCCGTTATCGATATTGCCTGATTAATTGATACAAGACTTCCTTAGAACTGCCACTGTTTGTCCATTAAAGTTTAGTCAACTTTTTACGATTCCAAGGGCGGATATAACTCGTCCAAATTAAGCAGCGAATTATGTCATTCGAATTGTGCATAATTTTCTAAAATAAAGTGTTTATTTACTCAAGAGTCTCATGCATTTTACTACTACATTTTAATATTTCCGCGAGGTAAGTTGGTTAAGTTTAGAAACACGATCAATTATAGAAAGATTGCAATATGAATTTCAACAGTGCATGTAAAATTTAAAGTAACGATCAGAAAATTCGGTAATTTCGAATAGATTCCTGGTAATAAATACACATGCGCTTTCAATAGAATTATCTGACTTTAATTTTTTATAAAATCATCCATTTTTGCAATCCATGAGATGTATTTTTACATCGTATCGCTTGTTTCCAAGACGAACTCTAATTGACAAGCCATAATGAATCTACATTGTCAGAAGAGTAATCATAAAATTCAGTGCAGCGCTTTCATTAAAATTAGTAGCCAATCAATTCAACGTTCCTGACGTATCCACTGAAACATATCATTTATTCATTCAACCTGTTTTTCACTCGGTGAAGCTCTGCTTCTCTCTAATCGATGACGCGAAATGACAATCGGATGAAAATTCGCTACATTTTCTATTTCATAATTCGATAATTTGAGAAACAGAAATAAAAAAAAACCTCGATCATAATACACGAACAATTATTGCCACATATAAGCGTTGCGACGTCGACAAAAAAAAGTGGAAAACGTCAACGTTTTTTTCTCTCAGCAACTACGATACACAGAGAGAGAGAGAGAGGCATGATCCCCGCAAGCATCGAGACAGAAATTATATGATTTCACTGTGCGTTGCTCTTTTGTATACGCTATTATACACGTACACGGGAGAGAAATTTCATACCCGCTCAGGGTGAGCGCTAGGGTGGAGGGAGGGGGGGTTGACTTTTAGTAGGAGGCGTGTCGGCCGGCATTAGAAGAGCAAAGAATGATTTATCCTTGATAGCTCGCAACTATTAAGCCTTAATGCACTTGGACATTGTAAAAACTAGCTCGCTCGTACATGTAGGTAGATTTTTGCTCCCTTTTGTACGAGACGAGAAGCGAGATCAGCGCACGAGTCGCGCAGTAGGGAGCTTACACACATGCCTCGCATTATTGTTACGAAGGTTTTTTTAATGATGCCAGAAGCAGCTCGCGCGCGAAATTTGCGGTGTATTTTCGTCTCACCGCGTGGTCGTTACCGCGCGAGCTTTTAATCGCTTTAGCCGATTTCTTTGGTTATTTTTGCGCTCTTATGCGCGTCTAAGGAGGATCGCTCGCAGATGATACGTGTCCTGCGCACTCTGTCACTCGCGTGTATCGAAATTCAATTATCGTCTCGTCACAGCGTGATAAAATCAAAAAACATACATCTTGAGATTTAAAGCTTGGAGCTCGACTCGTTGTTTATATGTCGTAAAAAGCAGCAGCAGTAATAGTAGTACAACTAGTAGTCGGTTAAATTCATTTCTACATACAGTAGAAATAATATCATGCCCACCGAATTACGATTATTTTTTTCCACCGCGAGCATGAAAAGCGTCAGCAGTTCTACCCGCAGTCCCCCACGTATACAGAGCATTTATAGATGTGTAAGAGCAAAACGCCTACTTTTAACTGTGTACGTCCATGTGTGTGTGTATATGATACACATTTATAATGCGCGTAAACGAATTAGCGAGTGCAGGACTTGAGCTTTCTCGCGTAATTACGTTTTCTATTATACATACATCGCGCATGTACATATAACCAGATAGGGGGGTAAAGCTCGGATACATGTAGTATTATTTATATACATGCGCGCGTGTGCACGTGAGTTGTCGAACGAATTACGTCGACCAGGATCGCGCATATACATAGCCAAGCGATAAGCAGCAGCATCGGCGAGAAAAAGTACGAGCATTCGCCAAAATAGTTTCGTCAATGAGGTAAGACTGATCGAATTAAGCTCTCCCCAGCGCGCGAGTCTTTTAGCCGAATGGAATCGATGCGCGAGAAAAAGGATTAATTGCATTGGAAGGTGCGGCATTTGGAAGCGACGCCGGATCATCGTCGCGTTTTCGACCATATGACAGTTCGGCTCCTGCGATAAAATTACGTTAGCTGCTATACATAAGTATGCTCGCGCGCGCAGTCACCTATGTCATGTACGCGTATAGGCGATACAGAACAAATGTGCCAGAGGCACATATGGGCGGTCACGCCCACGAAGGTGTTTCGCAGTACCTTTATGTGTACGTTGCTGCACGAGGACACTGTTTCTACCGCTGCTTCTGTGTGTGTGTGCCAGCGTCGTATACGCATTGTAATAATACGTAATCGAGGGTCTGGGCATTAATTTCATAGCTCATCGTTTTTTTTTCAACCCCGCTGGGACCGACGTAAAGAGAGAGAAAGAGAGAAGAGTCATCTCCGCGACAAATTGTCAAAATATACCGAAGCCTCGCCAGTGTATACGTCTCACGCCTATTTACGCGATACATCTTTTACCTATAGGATGCTACATACAGCAGGAGGTATATCTCTACGTGTCGTGTCAACGGCATACACACACACGCGCGCGCACGAAAGCAATAACGGCAGATACACGGCACATTATAGGCGTTACAACCGAGACAATAGCTTCGATTTTTCGGCTACTTACCCTTGCAATTCTCGCCTATGTCTGACTCTCTCTCTCTCTCTCTCTCTCTCTATACCAAATCGGGAGAGCATATAATACTCGTGTCTCAGTGTCTGCGTTGTACGTTTAAGTATCGATCTTTTCTTCTTCCTTTTTGCCTTCGACTTGTATTATATAGCTGTGGGATCTTATGCCTGAGTACTATTGACACTGGAAAATTTTCAGCGGAATAATATCATGCTCCATAATTCATAGCTTTGAAATTGCATACTCCTGTGTGTAAGTGTATTATGTACGATGAAATATTGAATATATTCTCGATAATGGACGCGACAAAAGAGAGAATGAGAGAGAGAGAGAGAAAGAAAGAGAGAAATATTGTGGTATCAATAATTCTAAATAAATAAATGATTAGGCACTTACAATTGGTATTCGTATATAGCATTCGTTTATTGCATTTTCTTTATCACCATATATCATTATACACAGTCGGTACGATCGTAAAATTAATTGTCAAAATTGTATGCTATATTAAACTGGTTCCGTAGAGAACTTTTTCGACGATGTGAGTGCACAGTGAATCGAGCCGAGCTGCAGTCGGATGCATATAGGTAGCACACGCGTACACGGAAAGAGATTCGAATTGAATTTGTGATCCTTTGTACGGGAATGAATTTTATATTCATTTAATGTCGACAATTAAAAGCCACAAAGTGAACGCTGAGCGAATTCTCATTTTGTCGCGCAAAACTTTTTTCCACTCATGGGACGTATTTTTGACAAGGTCTAAAACAATAACATTTTTTTGCATTTGACTCTTGCGTAACGTTATACGTAGTAAAGTTGAGATGGGGCATCATACATGTACGGTCGTCGTTCGTGTTTGACGAGGTCGGGAAATCGTCCCACGAGTGGAAAAAAATTACAAACGATATGCCAAAAATCGAAAGCAAAGCCACTCACTCATGATCTTATGTCAAAACCATTAAGATTGTGGTTTATACATATGTACAAGTCCACAGTTGGTCACAAATTCAATTGACAATTTTTTCCGTGCAAGCGTGTGTCAAAGGAGTGTGTTTATGTGTTACATGTCTGTGTGAGTGTGCACGCGAATCCTAATTCGTACGGCACGACCGAGCGCAGTCCGGCCAGCGCCGTCGGATATCAATATGCAGAAGCTCGAGAAATCGAACTCGCATGGGCGATATATAATATAATAAATGCGCGTTCTGCTCGCGATTATCTCCCTTATTATTATGTTCCGTGTGTACTCACACACATGTACACACATACACACACACACACAGACATATATTTATGCAGTATGCATTATGTACACGAAAGCGCGCATCGATCGTTTATGTCACGTTACTTATACGCGGGCGAATGTTCTCTTCGTTCCCTTCCCACCTGCACCAACTCGCAGCTCGAGCTTTATTTATAAATAAAACATCGTTTGCTTTCCGTTATATGTACAAGATTATATAGCCGCGCCACGAGTCTTATTGAGCTACGGATTGTTTGCGTGAAAAGATATTTGTAAAAAAAAGCATCGATTATTGCGGATTTACATACTGCATTATATGTATAAATGTACAGATCGGCTGGAACCTATTTCGAGGAGCTGTTTATTTACACGAATAAAAAAGTCGAGCGATCGGCTAGACGACACCGAGACTCGATGCATGAAAAAAGAAAAAAAAAGAAAAACAGTGTGGCATAAAAGGGCTTGATTAAGCTTTCGTTAAAAAGCCAATCGGCCGTTCTCGGCGCGTGCATTATTAACGAAACAATTACGCGTCACAGACACGCGAACGATATAGATGCGATACACATATATTCATGCATCGCATATCGACTGAAAAATTCAACGCGTTTATTTCGCAGTATGAACACGTCCACGTGCATACGAATCGCGAACCTTACGTATTGCTCATCTATAAGCGCGCGGGTGTAATAATCGAGGCTTTGTCAAAAGTTTGGGCGCCGCCGCAGCAGCGACCCTCGTCGACGCGACTCGACGTTCTCTAGCATGTCACCGTTGTGTATCGCGCATATGGCTGATATATGCAACGCGAAATCTCAGCGGTGTACAAGAGTCGTCCATTAAAATCTAGAATGGCAATTTGCGGTTGGCTTATATTGAAACGTAGAAATTGCTCTATAGCCGTCACTCAAGCTGCGATATAATATCATAATCCCCAAAGTCTCTCTAGGCGCTTTTCTGTGTGCCTGTGTGTGTATGTGTGTGAGTGTGCGGGAGTTGTTGTGTACCAGCGCCAACTTAATCTATGCACATTTATACGCGGATAATGGTTAATTTTTCCGCGCAAAGGCGAGGGTGGTGATCTTGAGCTCGTGTATATAATACATGCTGGCGAATGTATCGTACGCTCGAAGAAGAAACAAGTTGGCGCGTGCGTGTTATTTACATTTTTATTGACGCGTCAATAATTGATTCGATGATTCCGTGAATGTGGCGCGTTGAAAGGTGAAAAATTGAAAAATTGCTTCATTACTTTCCGGGAACTAGCATTTTTCCTTTTGTATAATATTATAATATACTAAGCCTGCAATGCACGTCGCTTATTGTCCGTTCACAGACTAGTTCGATTACATGCTACATCGATATAATATATATAATACGATGACGCGTCTTTACGTCCCGCGAAGAAATTTCATTTCCTCGCACGCGCTATATACCGTCGAACAACAAAACTTACATCCTACGAACAATATATTTACAATAATTATCGAGTTCTATAAATATTTTCTATACTAGGCTAGTGAGATTCCTAAACGGTAATTAATCGCTAATCATATTTGGCACTTCTATTCGGTATGTATAAACAGGATGATAAAGTCTCTCTCAGGCTGTCAACGATAACAAAGCGAGTGGCCGAGTCTAGGGCGGCGCGGGCTACCTGGCGGAGCTCGTGGCGTTCGAGGGCCGAGGCGTCGTGAAGGCCCTCAGAGCCCCGGGCGTGCCTAGGCTCAGAGCCGCGGCGCTTGGCACCGGCGCGACTATGGGTATCTTCGCGCAACCCGACAGATTCAAGCCCGTCTTCTGATGCTGCTGCTGCTGCTGCTGTTGTTGCTGCTGCTGCGACTGCTGCTGAGTCGTCGCGGGCTGCGGACACTTTTCCAGGTGATGATGATGCGATCGCACGGCCAGACGACTGACGTGCACGGGTATGGGCACGACGATGCGCGGACCGCTGCTCTGGCTCGACGAGGACGACGAGCCGTTGACGTGGTGACGAGCCGCGGGGTTGCTGCCACCGCTGCTGGTCAGGCCGGCCTTCACTCGTTTCCATTTGGCGCGCCGGTTTTGAAACCAGATTTTCACCTGAAACAGCGGCAAACGGTTGTTTTCTTTTTATTCCGTGCGCACATCGTCTGTGTGTACGATTATTCAAGCATTTTATCGCTTGGCAATTATCCGTAGGCTATAATTTTTAAATTGCATTCTACACTACTTCTATTAACTACTATAAACATTAATTTTTATCGCGTCGAAATAAAAAGATCGAGCGTCGCGAAGAAAATTGGCAGTTGCAATTTAAATGACTAGGACGATGTTCGGGAAATACGTGCTTCTCTTGGTTTTCGTACTTTTGGCCGTGGCTAATGGGCAGCTGGATCAGCAAACATTACAGACACGACCTAAATTAAATATTATACGATCGGGCATAAAAGTAATGATTGATTGGAAAAATAATCTCAGTCAATTTTCAATACGACTTGTTTTTTTGTTGCAGTTCAAATATTTCGTTTCAGTAGCTGCGGAATGGTTAAAAAGTTTAGCACTTAGACATTGCCCTACGGAAGAATGGGATATAAGAGCATTCGTCGAATGTGGTGTAAGCATTTACAAGAAAATATAATCGAACATTCAATTACAGCTCATTTATCCGTGTATAACTATGCATATTTTCAGAAAAACATTATGGTAGCACTGAAGCCGAAAATTTGTGGTAATACTCTCGGTGCCGGACTTATGAGCGGACTAGTTGGTGCCAACAGTCAACAGTCACCAGTTGGAAAAAAGAAATGAAAAACAAAATTAAAAAAAAATTTTTTTTAATATGAATATATGAAGGCAGATCTTTGAAAATACCATCGAGCTTGTGTAATTTTTCAGAATTTTGAATCTGCAAACGTAAGTAACCAAATCGATCCAGCTCGTGAATTGTTTTGATAATTTAATATACGAACTTAGATAACTTTAAGTAATCCAAGTTACCCAATAAATCAAACTCATGCATTTTTCAAATAATCAAATATGTAAACCCAAATAGTCCCAAGTAATACAAGTAACCTGAGTCCAAATCAGCCCAGCTTGTGTACTTTTTATCTCGTTCAGTGTATAAGTAAGGGTTTATAGGTATCTTAAAATTGAAAAAATGTATTCAATTATTAGTATAGTATATTTTGCACCTAGGGAGTGAAAAACTGAAAGGCATGATTATCACGTGCTCTGAGACTTTCATTTTTGGAGGTCCTTGAGGTTACTCGAAGTTGCATATTTAATTTTTAAAAAACGCTAGAGTTTGATCGATTTGAATTGTTGGGGCTTGAATATTCGAAGCTCAAAAAAATTGATCACTCGTCTCAAGTGGGCCTTCGCAACAACTCCGCCTGTGGGCCTTTAAAAAGTAAATCTGATTTTGGCTACTTTATAAGATATTGTATTGTTTCTAACAAAAAAAAAAGGCAGGAAAGAAAAAAATTGATTCGTTCATTCTCGACTCGTACTTGTACGCGACTCACCTGCACTTCGGACAACTTGAGCGCGTGAGCAATGTGGGACCTCTCGGTCAAGCTCAGATACTTTTTGGCGTGAAACTCGCGCTCGAGCTCCAACAGTTGCTCGGACGTGAAGGCAGTCCTTCGTCGTCTGGCTTTGTTGGCGGCGCTGCTGCTGCTGTTGCTTGTGCTGCTGCCGCCGCCGCCGCTCACCCCGTTGTTGTTGGCTGCGGCGTTGTTCGAAGCGGAGCCTTGACTCGAGCTGCCTCCCCCGCTGGTAGCGCCCGAGACGACCAGGCCGTCTTTGCACTCGTCCTCGCTGTTGTCCTCGACGGATGCCCGGCCGCTCTCGGAACCTACACGGCGCCGGCAACATGAAAAAAATAAAAAACGCCCAGCATGATATTATAATGAAAACGAAAAACACGAGTTAAGGCGGAGGCGTGAAACGAATGGCTAATTCGGCCCTGGCGCCAGAGGGACAAGCGCTTTTCGCGTTGAATATTGATCGCGCAGTCCGAGCGCCCAAATATCCTGCAGTCCCCGAAACTTGTCCTCGGCTCTTTCCTTTTTTATTCAACAAAAGCAACGGAAATCTGTCCCCCCCGAATCTCCGACGGTATATTACACTCGCCAGGCGCAGAGCTTACACGGAAACAAATAAGAAGAAGAAAAAAAGTTACTCGGCTAACTTGTGTACGTACTTGTCGTACTCTCTTGGCGGCGGCAGAAAAAAGCAAAAGTAAGTAAGTAGTCGCGCCGAGCGATAATAAGAGGGCAAAAATAGAAACGAAAAGCCGATTGCTCCTATTACGGAAAATAAAGATTTTAGGATAGTTTCGCTGATAATTGCAAGTTTGCGCGCCGTTGGCCGTCTTTACACGCGGCTATATACTCTAGACGCGCCTATAAATATATGCAGGCGGCCACTTATCCATTGTTTGTATCGGCTAGAAACTGGTCATTGTACCCTCGTACATATATATCGAGGTACACCTACATGTCATGCTCGCGGCTCCGCTGCTAATGCCTTATATAGTGAAAAATAAAACCTACGGCGAAGTTTGTCGCTTTTAATTGGCCTATACAGCAGTCCGTTACAAGGTTGTGCCCCGCACGGGTGTATAGAGCTGCAACAAGGATGATTGCAGTGCTGCGTGTAAAGTCTAAAAGTATAATCACTGCTAACATAGTTGCAGCACGTACACATGTATCGCGAGAAATATGGGGCGATAATAAGCCTCGATTTTCCGTAATAGCATCGCGTCGGGCTGTCGTCGACTTTTCTTTGTCATTTTGCAAAAATGTATATATTTTCTTGCTCGACGTACATAAATGCACGTATTGATGAGCGAGTGAATATTTAAAGAAGGGCGACACTCGAACCGAGCTCGTATACATATTGCTGCAGCTGGCCCAACACATTCGTTCGAGTCTCGAGCTTTTCAGCTTTTCCAACTGCGAGTCGTCGCCACGTCTTATACATGCACCGACCTATACGCGTACGCGCGCGAACGCTAAAATACGTCACAGCTGCAGTCCCGTATATGTATGATCTAAAAATAAAATCGAATTATCTTAAGCTCGAATCGAGCGGCTCGAAGAAGTAGCGAGGAATCGATGACCCGCATATATATGAGCCGCGCGATATACGAGTCCGAAGCACCAATTCGACCAAGTCGACGTCTATCTATATCCTATATGTATACTTTCGATACGACGTCGACTACGACGGTGGCAGCGGTGCACATGGACGTGTACGTGCTGTATCCATGTAAGCATTGCATAATGCATTAGAATATCTGCACACACACACATGTAGACGAGCGAGAGAGGGTAGCGCGTCGATGTCGTGCGCGCAATAGACCGCGATACGCATCGATCGGGGAAGACGCTTCGCTGAGCTCTCCTCGTGCCTCGATATCATACTTTCATCGGAAGTAATTTAGCCTCGTGAAAGATCGTTAAACGGCTGCATATTTCAGCGATAGCCGATCGCACGCACCTACATCTTGTTTTCTCAGTTGTATATTATGCGCGCGGATCAATGCGCTTAATCGAGCGCGCGTCTCTACGCTGCATCGATTTCTGCTCCCTCTTTCTTTTCCTCGAAGCGAGCTTGCATGGCGCATAATAATTTACTACTGTATTTTTCGGCCGCTCACGATACGTATGTATTGCGACGTAGTACACGTACAGACGACGACGACGCGTCGCGGTAGGTAGGTAGGATGGCGATTCGTCGCGAGGCTCGCGCGTGATTGAAATTTCGTGTCTGGCCGCCAGCAGTACCTGCACGTATAATATAATATACACCTGCATGTGCGGCTGCAGCGTCGCGCACGTGCACAAAGCCGAGAGAGAGACCACCACCTTGCACGAGCTGTGTGCATGTGATATACACGTCGGGAAAAGCCCAGGATAATTCGAGCTTCGTTAAATTTTTAAAATATAAATATAAGTAATTAGTAGCTTTTATTTCTAAAGCACACGATTATCTCCCTCGTGTGATCGCGGCTTGCTCGCGCGAGCGATATATTTTTAGCTTCGCTGCTCCCCCCGTGGGCGCTTAAAAAATTCATCGACTTGTCGTCGAGCTTAAATCTCTCCCTCCTTCAATGCTGCTCGTCGTTTGCTCGTCGCGCGTTTCATTCGATTGAATTTAACGAGTATTTAAATTGCCTCGTTCGGCCGGCCGCAGAGGCGAGACTTCGTTACACGGCAAAAGGCTGCCGTTGTTGCGTTATTCGATCGATCGATTTTTCTAATGCCAAAGATCGACACCGCCTGAGCTAGACGCTACGATCGTCGTGTTATTGAAATTTCATGGCACGTAGCCCGATTAACGCGAATAAGAGCCCCCCGACCGCACACACAAGTGCGTAATTCGAGAAACAATGCGGCAATTAAAATACAAGCGACGATCGGCCGCCGCCGCAGTGCAGTCGAAGAGAATCGAAAAATTGCGATGTCTACGTACGTACGTGTGTGTGTGTGTGTGTGTTAATTCCACTGCCACCGGCCGCACATAATATGCCGCTATACACATACGCGGGCCTAACGACGATCGATTACACCATATGTGTAGAGGCAGCGCACATAATGTATATTATAACGACGTAAAAGGGCTACGACGACGACGCTGTGCATGTGACATATTCCTCGACGCCGAATCAATTGTTAATTAGCTTCTTATATATGTACGCGGGCGGGCGCACTTATTTATGCCTCAGCCAAGTCATCTTACGTAAACCCCAGAGCGTATGAATTACCGTACGTCAGATACGTGTCTTTAATTAATCATAGCCGCGGCTTTCGAGAGCTTCATAATCGTTCCGATGTATGTATCCTATGTATGCACACATACATATATATAAATATGTATAAATGTACAAGTCGAGCGCATTGTGCGCTAAATTTAACAATATAAAAACGGCCCCGAGTAGCTTAATCACCGTCGCTTACATATCTATAACAATTGTACTATAACCCATTACTACTATTATATTCGAGTCGACGCAATTCGTCCTTTATTATATTCCATTTCCTGCGCCATCTGCGATCCTGTCACTGATTCTATTATCTAATTATGTGAACAAAGTGTTATCGCAGAGCTTGCTTTATCTATATCATACTCATTGCTCGAACGAGCTTTACAATGATTAATTAACTCGTGATATGATCATAACTCATTTATTTAATTTTACTAAAATATCGATTCAGTGTACAGATTTATCGTCATTATCCTTCGATGAGACATTCGGTTAACTTCCCGGTGAATAAGTCATTCTGCGAAACACATGTAAATTAATAATTCGATACGTCTCGCTCGAGTCCGAGGATTCAATCGTATACAAATATACTCACGGCACATTTGATGAGCTTTTTCGGATTGTACCACTTTTTGGCGCACTGCTTGGCCGCCTCCTTCAGGCACTTTTCGCTGGTTCTGAAGTGCTTTTTCAGGATTTTCAAGGCCTTGTCACGGAGTTTGCTCCACTGTTCATTTATTTATTTTTTTTATAGTTCAGAGTTATATAACTGGGGCAATTTTTAATTGGAAGAAAAAATTTGGCTTACGAAATCGTATGTTTCGATGGAGACAGAGTTGCCCTCGTCGTCTAGCCTCGACAGCGAATTATCCTCAATTTCGTCGCTAAATGCACCGCAATTAACCGAGTAAATTACCGCGAAGGTAATTGCCAAAATGACCACTAAGCGACGGAAATCCATGATTTTTGCTTTTCGTGAGCTCTCGCGTTTGTTCGACTGCGAAATTGATTTTCTATACCGACGTATTTATATTGGTTTATTGACAGCGAGTATCGCGGATGCATCAAACTGATAATCTTCGAGATCAGATTGATAAAATCAATTAAGCGATTCTAATGAAAATTATAAATAAATTTCACTTGAATTGTGCGCAAAAAAGAATCGAGGAAAATTGATTTATAAAGGAATGTTTGTTGCAATAACGTTTTGGCGAATGGTCATGAATTTTTGACGCGTTAATCGTCCAATTTTGAAAATCGGAATTTTGTTTTGAATTTTTCATCTGTGGTAGATGCGTTTATTCGCTACGTTTGCGACGTAACTCAATTAAGTGAAGTTTTCAAATAAATTGCTCGAAATTTTGTCGCATGATAATAAAAAATTTACAATCACGATCGATTATCCGACGACAAATAATTCTTCACTCGTGAATCCCCCAATTTTATCAAAGATAACAGTCACACTCGAAGCACTCGAACTCGTTATCGCAACAAGATGATTTTTGCAACGAATCAATATATAAAAGCTCCGACCGGACCAAAGGAAGACAGTTGAATTTTCTGAGTGTTTGTCGACGAGTAATTCAAAGATTTTTAAAATGCAGTCACGCTACATCTTGATCGCTTGTATCTTTGCCATCTCAATGGCAGTGGCTTATTCCGCAGTAGTGCCATCCGAGAACTCAGACGAGAGCGAAGTCAACTTTTTAGAGTTTGACGAGACTTTGAACGAGATCGAAACACGTGACTTCGTAAGTATACTACATTTTTTGCGTCATTTTTCAAATATACAATGAGCAACGTCCATTTTAAAACAGTGGAGCAAGCTGAGGGACAAGGCTTTAAAAATCATAAAAAATCACTTCAAGGGTGCCACCGAGGAATGCCTCAAGAAAGCCGCTAACAAGTGCAAAAAGCACTGGCATAATCCGGCCAAAGTAATCAAATGCGCCGTAAGTAAACAAACACACACAGTTTGACGCTATTGAAGGAAAAAAAAACGAAAGGCTATTAATGCGCATTTGCAATTTGCAGACTGACTTTTTCACCGGGGAAATGATTGGCTGCATCGTCACTGGCTAGACGCCCAATTACAACTGTATTTAGTTTAATTATCGCCAATAAATTCAGTCTTTAATTAAATAAAAAAAACCGAACTTTTCACTTGACAAAAAACCAAAAAAACCAATTAAATGGCCAAAACTCACCATGCTGCGACTTGGACAAGTCGTGGACGGAGGACGCGGGCGACAGGCTGCGATCGTCCTCGCTCTCGTCCGTGTTGTAATTAGCCGTTGCCGCTGCGGCGGCCGCCGCTACGGCGCACAGATGCGCTGCCGCGGCTCTGTGGTCGGGATAGGCCGCGGCGCTTTGCAAATGATCCAGAGTAAATTGTTGTTGTTGCTGCTGCTGCTGCTGCTGTTGTTGCTGCTGTTGACTAGCCTCGCTGGGCAAGTGCGACATGTGCTGAAGATTCGAGGGTGGACTGGCGCCGCTGTAAATTCGCTGCATGGGCTGCTGGAGCCAGGCACCGTACAAGCTCAGCGGCATGGGGAAACCTGTCCGAATTTTCACGCACGGTCATATAGACGAAGAGAGAAAAAAGACACGTCTGTCGGGTGGGTGACAGATGTCACGATTACGAACCTGGTATCACACCGCTGGCCAGGCAATGCTGCTGATAAAAAAAGTCCCTCTGGCTGAGACTGTCCTGGATGTTCTTTTTGACGGTGTCGTGGCTCGTCCTGCCGCTGCCAATGAGGCTCTCGATGGTGAAGGGCTTGGGATTCGAGCGAATCTTCAGGTCCATCGTCTCGTCGTTGACCGCCACGACGTCCGTTATCTCTTGCTCCATCATCGTATCGATTTCCTTCATGATAAGGACGATTGATTTTTGCCGACGTATAGCGAGCACTTTTATTGCAACACATTTGACATCACGAGCACACAAGTGTTGAAACGGGACACACCGATCTCACGACGGACAAAAATAACAAAACAAACGAAACGTGCAATCACACGAGCCGAGGGGGGAGCCAAATAAATTCACTCTCGGATTAACGTAGCGCACGATACACGATGGATGTTGAAGGTAACCGAGTCGTCGCTCGACTGATGTACTTTGCTGAAATTGCACGAGCATACAGCCGCGGCGGCGGTGGCAGCGACGGTGGCAGGGTGCAATCGCTGGGCGGGGCTTGGCACGCCGACTTATTGGTCGGAGCTCGTCCAATGGTTGGCTCTAGACCAAGCATCCCGAAAGGGAATTCGCCATCTTGAGCGGCGAGTCGGCGCTGCGGGAAGGGTGGGGGCAACTGATGCTGCTGCACACAGATACACACACTCGCCTGGCATTGTCTTCCGATTAACTTTTTCAAAGCTTCGCCCGTTTTGACAAGCGCGAATTAATTCGCTAATTATCATAGGCTGCTATTTGCATTTTTCGATCTTTGACGCTTCTTGCTTTTTTTCCTTTTTCACGGAAGGAAAAAAATAAAGTAGGCTTGAAAATCTCCCCAAGTTCCTTTGTTTTTGATATAATTAAAGCACACGCAAATAGCAAAACGCAAATAATTGATTTTCGAATTCGATACTTGGACTCGTCAAATTTCTACAGTTTATAGTTTCTATCAGACTTTGTTAATGAGCAATCCAATAAATGGACTTTGTATACGAAACGGAAATCGTCGATGGCAAATTAAACTTTAATTGCGACACAGTGGCTGTCGAAGCGTGACAAACTTCAGCACTTCTTGTCGGCATTCAACGTCGCAAGAAATTCATTGGAAAGGCTGTAAGTGGCCTGCAAGCGGTCAAATTTACTTATGGAAGTCTGAAAATAATCTTCCGAAGATAATAATCCAGACACTTGCGAGCGACGCGGACGGGCTATAAAACGTCTCGAGGCACAAAAGTCCATATATCGATCGGCGATTCGCGCGCTCACGTTCCACTCCATACGTTTCTCGTTATAAGCATTACAGACACGCCGAGAAATTAAGGAAAAAATGTCGAGTCTCGTTATTAAGAGGCTAATTCTAATTGGGCCCGATGAGTGGAATGCGTCACTTATATATTCTGCTGCTTCTGTAGCGTTGCTAGATCAAGCTTCTTCTAAAGTTAAACGAGCTTCTCTTTCATCGGTCAGGCAATCTGCCAGGAATTTTCATAGGGTAATTGAGATATCCGAGAGAGAAAGAGCAGCTAGCCGCGCGCCGAGTGACGAAAATATATCCCCCCGCACACGGCTATTGTCGAGCTTTTGTGTATACAAGACGAGTCGAAACGTCGTTCACGAGTCGGGAGCTTTTCTTTCCATTGTACAGGGATAGATATCGCATAAGATACGATTCGATACAATTACCGTATCGCAGCTCGAGCCGCATGAAAAAATAAAGAGATCCAATGTGTAAAGACGACGATGCTGAGGCTTGGTAAATGCTGGGGCCGCATTGCTATCGCCTCGCGCCGAGCTCAATTCGCATAAAACGTCGGAGAAAAAAAGCCGTCTTTGCGGCGCATTTATAAGCGCGCGGCAAGAAAAAATGCAAATAGTCGTGTACGTCGGGGCTACTTACAGACGACAAATTGGACTCTCTCGTTCTCTTTCTCTCTCTCTCTCTCCCTTTCTCAGCGGTTTGTAAGCGTTTAGCGCATAGCGCAAAGCATCGCAAAAAGAAAGAAAAGAACGTCGACTCGCGCTGCACTCCGGGATGCTCAGACGGCATTAAATCTTGGGCTCGTGTGCAGAGAGATAGAGGCTGTACACTGCGTCGAACACCACTGCCACGTTCGGCTGCTTTTTCGGGGCTGCACGCACGTGTGAGCTTCGCAGAAGACGAAGAAGAAGAAGAAAGTTAGTCGTCGTCCCTCGCAGCTCCCGCGCGCCCAGGCCGCTTTAATTACCCGTTGCTTTATTAACTTGACACGAGCGAGCTTACGAGAGGATGTACTTTACGAGCTTTATCACCTCTGTGTGTGGTGTAATTTTCGTTCGCTTCGTGCATGCACTTCTTCTTTCTTTTTTCGTCCGTTTATATAAGCAGCGGGTGCGTGTGTATTGTGCGATAAAATCGATGGAGCAAGCTGCGCAGAAATTATTTACGACTAATAGAGCTGTTTTTTCATCGGAACGGATGTAGTAATAATTTAATTTTGTGTGACCGAAGATTGAATTCCATACGCGATAGGGCAATTCTCTGTATTAGAAAAACTTCAAAACGACACTTCGACTAAAAGCTCTAAAACTTCAAAAGTCGTTAAAACTATACATCGTTGGCTGAAGTTTGCAAAGATCCAGTTGAAGTTGAAAAGAAACGAAAAAAAATTCAGTCGATGTGGCTCGTTGGCAAAAGTACGGGTAGAGAAAGACAGAGAAAGAGAGAGAGAGAGAGAGGCCGGTCCCGTAAGTGACTTTATGCATCGTCACTTTCATTTCACGCGCAATCGCCACACTTTCCGAAGATAGCTCCTGCGCAACCGTATACATACTTACTGCAGGGTGCTTAACTTGATTTATCAAGCCCCGTCGCTGCACGACTTTACTAGACTGCCGTTTAGCACGAGCATACTCGTTTCTTTTTTTAAAATCTTCCTCCAACATTTCCCTGAAACAGATCGATGATCGGTTCGCACGGGAAAGCACCGACTTGATAAATCAAGTACGAAAATTAATCATCGCTTCTACTCGTGCTAATTCCAGAAAAACCAATTAAACAAACTCGCTCGTTGTGATAATACGAAAGAAGCGAGGCTGCTGAAAAATACGCCGACTGTAAAGAATGCCATCCTCGCGCCTAGAACGAGCTACGAAGTTTCTTTTCAAACGAGGCGTGCCCCGAGAGTATATTCGATGCTGCGCGTCGACGGCGACGAGCGATGCCGACTGGAGCGAGCCGACCGAACGCCAACAAGAGAGAGACACTTCGGCCGCAAATAGCTACATACGCGCGGCCCACAGCCAATTTGTCGTTCGGTACAAAACACGTCTTTGTTGGGGCTTTTCGTTAATTCGTTCGTCATTACTCGTGTTCGCCTGTCAAGAGCGCGTCAAACGTTTTTGACATCGACACAGAGCAACGATCCGTGCGTCAACGCCTGGATGAATTTTCCAACGAGGGCCGGAAAAAAAAAATTGAAAATGGGCGGATTTTTCTCTCTATAAACGCGATAACAGCTAGCGAGCGTAGCGATCGCGTGTATAAGCGCACACATACACGCAGCCGAGGAATTCCAAAGCACACGTGTGCGGCTCGGCAGATTGTGCTGCAGCGATCGTGTGTGTATGGTATGCATCGGAGCACACACACCCAACCCATACGCCCTTTTGAAGTCACCGCAGTAGTCACCTCTTTTTTTGCTGCTGCTGCGGCTTATATCGATGACAGTTAGACACGCTATTTCTGGACATTATTTATTTTCGACGAATGCCGTATAAATTAGAATGGAAAAAGTTGCCAGAGAAAAATTTCGTCTACATATAGGAACGTAGCGTGGCGCGTACGTGCGCGGATTTGCATGTAGTTTTCAAAAATCGACAAGATGAGCCAGAAGCCATAATTTATTGGACGCTCGCGAGCACTCGCGCGCATCGAGGAAAATTTTTTGGCACCGAGATCCTGCGCCGAATGTATAAGTATTGAACATTTTTCAGCAAAGAAGCGAATGATTTATTTCGTAAGACTGATTACTTTTACGATTCTCGTTCAAAGTAATAATAAATATTTAGCTGGGCGTGAGAAGTTTGAAGTTTTGTAAAACATTAGAATTAGGGTGGCTAAGTGTATGATAATAAAAGTTATTTGAGGACAAACCCAAGCTGTACCACAAGAAGGAAATAAGTTTATTGCTCGTAAAAAACGTCGTTATGGAGTAACGCAACTAAATCGCAACGAACAGAGACTCGTGATTCCAGAAAATATTATGATGACCCAAGCGATATGCCGAGCACAATACTTGGCTTGATTGATGTAACTCGAGAAGTCGTGAAAAAATCAGGAGAAAAAAAATCGACATATTGTCAAGTGGACTATACACGCAGCCACAGCTATTAGAGTTTATAAGCTTTTAATAATTCAATTTTAAACGACGAATATGATCGAAAAGGAGCGAAATTGAAATGTTACGTGGAAGCATTCAATCTATCGGCGCGTTGTATTGATATTATGGATTTTCGACTCGCTCGACTCCGCTTATCGCTTATTTAGTCGCTATGTACAGGCCGAGCATTGAAAAGCTGCCGTCGCCGCCTTATACTACTGCACATAGTATAAAGCAATATATATGTGTTGTAAGCGGCCGCTACGAAGTGCAAACAAAAGGGCCGCGTGAAAAATCAAGCCAAAGCGCGTTGAAATGTAAAAAAAAGCGCACATTTGAAAGTTAAATACGACTATATTCTCCGGGGCTGCCGCCGCTGCTGTTGGTGTGTACGCGCGGATGCACAAAAGTGAGGCAGATGAAGGGTGACTTTTTTTTTGGGATGTTTCGTGCACAATCCCCCCCGCGCACCGTAAAATTATCGATTCTCGCCTGTAATGCATCGATGCATCGACGAGTGATTCACAAGCTGCGAGATCCGCGGCGACGTCTCCAAGTTGGAGCGACGGCCGAGTTATACATCCATTTCGCACATTGCCACGAACGAGAAAAGGAAAATAATTCATTAGAATATTTAAGGCACAGCAAGAAGAAAAACATCCACGACGTCGTTTATATTTCCGTAATAAGGATGCAGTCCTTAACATCCGTGCGGCAAAAATTACACGCGCCGTTATATGCGACACGCTCAAGCGCACTCGCGGGAGGGCAAAGAAAAGGAAAAAAAAATAAAAATAAATTAACGATAGGAGGAGGAGGAGGAAGAAAAGTGACGAATGGCCGATGGGATCTCTTTTGATGTTGCGGGTTATCGACGCGTGCAAAGCGCACACCACTACACGCGTACAAGTACACGCAAACCACATGCGGACAAAAAAGCGGAAGAAGCTGCGAAGGAGTCTCGATGGGCGGTCCCTTTCAAATTAACGCGATACATGCTGCAGAGCACACGCGCGCTTACATCTCTGGATTAATTTTCGTATTAATAGTTTCTCGTGGTCGCCGCTCGATGGGATTTTTTTTCTCTCTCTCTCTCTCCGCTTGCTTGAGAGGGGTAATGTCGCACGCGTTACGCTACTTACGTTCGAAAATATAATACAGAGTGTATGTGCGTACTGTGCGAGATCGCGGGCGGGGATATATACAAAAATTTGTACTTAACCAGTGTGCGATCGATATCGTGGCACCTCTATCATAAGTGCGAGTTCGAAAGAGCAGCGACGACGACCAAAACGCATAGAGAAATTTTGACGTCAATTATCATAAATAATTGGCATGACGAGAGCTTGACAGGCTTTATATACACCGAGCAGTAGTAGTAGTAGTGCGCGCACCCCCTTACGTCCCACACGGCCCTGTGTTGGCGGAATACGAGTAGTCACCAACGCCACCGCCGCCGCCGTCGGAGTGCGAAAGATTGACGGGCATGGCGAATTCCGTTGTTATAATCGCATATAATACCCGGGGGAATTATTGTTTTGTATTTATGGAGATTCGCCTTCGAGTTTCCAATGTTTTCGGCGAGAAAAAAATCGACCGATTGTGGCTTTGTTACGCGATCTCTGCTCGCGAGAATTTAAATCTCGAGGATATGATTTTCGAATTTCTTGCGTATACGATTTAAGGCATTATAATTCATTGCAACTAGGCGAATTACGAGCAAAAGGCAAACATTACGAGGCGTGTATAATAATAATGACGATGATGATAAACGCAGCGCTTCGCAGTCGAGTGGCTGCCTTTCGAGCTTTGGGAGACTACAATGAGAAATATCCTGCGAGCGGATATATATTTGCTCGTCAGCATAATCACGTCACCGAGTCATTTGCCTCGAGATAGTCGACGACGTCGTTCGTCGTTTTCTCAGTATAATAGACATTATACCCCATCGGCTTTTACTGGGATTTCATGGCTGGTTTCCTTCGCGAGCTACTCTCCGCGCGGTATTATTATGGCACGTATTATATTTATAAGCCGACAGAAATTCATCGTCTCGTGTCGTCCGCATTTTTGCATTGTTCGGCTTGTAACGATAGCCCATTATGACGACAAAGACGATAACGATGATGATGATGATCGAGTGCCCGACGACGTGATCAATGACGCTTTTGGTTTTACATACGAGGGCTGCTGATGCTGCTGCTCCGTGGCAGAATATTTTTTTTTTTTTTTTTTTTGGCACGATATTTCCAAAGTAAATTAGTTGACTTTGAGATTTTACTCAAGTGTTTTAGAATTTTTTCCCTTGCCCCCGCCCAACTTCACCATAGCGCTCGACTATGAATACGCGGATAGGGTAATGCAAAAAATCACTTTAGCCTTACCCTCCAAATCAAAGTCAAAATATGACAGTTATTCGGGCTGTTGCTCCGCTATTCTCTTTCTCTCTCTGCTTCTCTTTCTCCTTTTCCTTTTACGGCGAAGGGGAGAGACTGGAAAATCACGAGTTTTTAAAGTATTCTCGTCTTTCTTGTAACCATTGATAAAGCTTTAATTATTTTTTCATTCGATTTTCAATGCTTAAGTCATGAATTCAACTTCAGTAAAATAATAAAAATTTAAAAATTGATGCATATATTTTTTGTCTTTGTCAGTTAGAAATAAAAAAAAACATGGTAAATTAAAATAAGCTAGTCGATATCAAATTATTCGATTTGATGAAAGAATATATACTGCAACTAGAAAAATTACATTTGACTTTGAAAAATGTGCGCATAGTGCCACCTAGTAATTGAAATAGAAACTATTATGTAGATATCTACCTTAGTGATGAAATGTACACAATTTCATAAAATTTCTTTTTATATAAAAATGTTCAATCATTATATTTTATATTTTATAAATGAATAACTAAAAAATACTTATCTATAACTTTAAAAATAATACAACGGCTTATTAAAATTATAATTGTATTACGTTGATTTCATATTTGGCTTAACAATATGATGATAATTTGGTAGTATTTTCACTAGGTAATCTAATTGACCCATCTGAGGCTGAAATTTAATTAAAGTGATTAAATACACATTGAAAATTTTATGTTGTAAACATTGTGTAATAAATATTCATCTACGACTTACATTTGGTCTATCTCTCATTTCTCTTCTCAGATGTTGATCACTGTAAACTATGGTATTTTCTGGTACTACTTCATGTTCTGTCATAGAACATCCTACTCCTACAACACATCCATTTGATAGTTCTACTTCTTTACCAACAAATGCTGTAAAACCCATATCATTTTCATTAATGTTCAAAAAACCACTGCAAAAAATTGATCAATTATTCTTACATTTGCATTCAAGAATGTTATTATCCCCAACTTTTGAAGCTTCGCATGTAGAATCAACTTCAAAAATATTATAATTTCCAATAATTTGTACAGGAGTAGTAGTAAGATCACCTGAGCCTCTAAAATAGAAGAAAAAATTGATTAAAATGATAAAAAAATTTCTTCTAAGTTGAAATAAAAATTACCTGTTAATAATAGTACACATTTCTTCAATTATATTTCCATCTCCAATAATTATAGGTCCAGCTTCAGCAATAATATTTGCTCGAGGATGTATCACAGTAAGGCGACCAATTGTTATATCTCCTTTAAGAACTGCTTCATCACAAACAATTGCTCCCTCAGCAACTTTAAGACTATAAATAGAGAATAAATCAAAGTTAATTTAAAAAATGCAGAGAAACTTAAAAAATACAGTAACTTTGTATGTACACAAAAACATAACCAAACTTATTTTCAAAGTACGAGATACTTATGAACGTAAATTACTTACTTGCTTCTTCTATTAGATGAAGCCATGGTCGAAAAATATTTTAACGTAAAATGTAATTCGTTTAAATTACTACGTCTTGATCAGATCATTTATCATGAATAGATTCGGTTTGCTTTGACGGCACAAGTAAACGTCACTGGTGACTGATCCAGCAAAACAGTCTGCTACATGCTGCAACCTGCAATGCAAGGTCGATTGCTTTTTAGAAGACTTTTCAAATATTTTATGTATTAAAATTTAATGTAATGAGTAATGAAGTCAAGGTCAATTTTATGGATTTTCATATAATCTTATACAAAACAGCAGGAAAAAAATAAATATTAGAGTAGCTTTGTCGACGTCTCATAAAATTTGTGTCAAACATATCACTTGTAAATATGACCCGTTGCCATGTCATAGGCGCCTCACAGATCGGTTCGTTGCTTCAGTTAGTATCAAGTACAATTTTTTCACTTATACATGATATATTATTGCACACATAATTGTTCAAATTCATAATCTTTTCGAAATTATTTTGAATAATAAGTGTCCCCGATCTCTTGTAGATATCAGTTACCTGCCAAACAATGAAGTTGAAATGAAAAAAAAGGGGAGTATATTGTGTTCGTATCTTGGAAATAAAAATTCAAAGATAAGGTTTATTATTTTAAATTTTAACAATACATTGATTCATTTTTGATTATCAATAAGATACATTTATTGCTTAATATTTGAGTATATTTGTGAATCATATCTAGTTGCGATTAATAATTCGTTTGCGATCCACTTTATTCCGGATAAATAATTCATTGGCCCAAAGAGTTATGGCGACTACAATAGTTCCTGCAGCCTATCGATAAAAAAACGCCAATCATTCAATTAGACGATCGTTCAATACCGCGTCAAAAAATTTTTTCGTATGATATTAAAAAAATGATAAGACATTAATTTATGAGAGAAGCGAGCGATAAAACGTGGCCAAAAGATAGCGAGGATATTTTCTCTTTTCCTCCGTCTCCTGTTTTCAGAAAACTATTGTACACCCGTCATTGTGCCGATTAGCATGATAAATAATAAGGCGCAAAAGATTCGATACCACAAAACGACTCATATACTATATAGGTATAGACTAGTGGGTCGCTCATCGCATGCGATACGCGAGACAATAAAATCGGCGGCTGCTAGGCTCGCGACGTTATGTAGCACACTATGAGGACTTAAAATCTATCCATGGGAATGTGTATAAGTATACAGATTCCACAATGGATAAATTTCATGTCTGCGCAGTGTACGGCTCGTCACTGCCACACTAGCCATGATCGTCCCGCGGATCGGTATACACTGCGTTGCTCATATAATATACTTACACATGTATTTCGCAACGTTAACAATCATAATTAAAATGCACGACGAATAATTTACAAGGCGTTTATAATGCCACACGAACGTGGCCTCTTGTCGCTCTCTCGAGTATAAGAGAGGCAGACGCGCTCGCGCGACAGTGTAACATTGTTATCTGCACCTTAATAATAATCTCCTTACGGCGTGTGTTTGCTGTCTGGTGCCAGCTCACTGATATATACACGAACGTATGTACAGCTCTCGGCGTGCGCCAACACGACTCGCCTAATTATTACATTGTTCTTATTCTTTTTTTTTCATTTTTATTTCTTTCTTTTTAGAGTCACCTACACAGTGAATGAAAGGTTTCAAAAAAGTTTGCTTAAATTTAGCTCAAATCAACGTTTTTAATAAATTAAAGGCTATTATTCAGATGAATTATAATAGTAAATGTCTTTCCCTAATGAATAGAATTTTTGCAGAATTTTCACTTTCAACTTTCATTAATAAAATAACATATAAGGGAAACGATGCACCAGTGAATGAAACATTTTTACCAGTAAATGAAACCATTATAATTAATGATAATATATTCAAAAAGTTGTTAAAAACTATTGAAATATTTAGTATTAATGCTCAATTATATTATAAAATGTCACTACCGATGAATTAGTTCAGTATAATTAAATTATATCAATTTATAAATAAAGTTTCATTCACTGATGCGTTTTCAAACACTGGGGAGGTGACTCTATACGAACAAAAAAATGTCTGGTGAGTTGAAAAAAAAATAATTCAGACATGCTTTGCGGCCTGCGCGGGACTGCAGGAAACGGCGAGAGGTGCGTATATCGGGTGAATCGGGCGCACAGCTAAGCGGCAGCTTATGGACTTTTATCCTTGGCAGGCTTGCATGGCGGTTCTAATCAACGGCCTGCAGGGTTCAACGGACCTCGTGCTGCGCTGCCGCAGTCGAGTTGTTTGCTCAGCTCGCAGCCACATAAGCGAAGGCGAAGCTCGACTCTCGTGAACTTTACGATTTACAATGTAAATCCTGTGCAGCTCCCTTCCTCTTCGCCTCTTTCCTTCGCCGCAACGCTGCACTCCTTCATATACAGTGATATTACGAGCGAAAATTCATAAACGTGACTCGTGCTGGCTACAGTTGAACTAAGCGACGTCCAAAAAGAGAGCAAGTCCATGACAGTGTTTCTAACTCATACTGTCGATGGAAAGCTCTCTTTACAGCATTCGCTTTTTTTTTCTTTATTCGCAGCTTCCAGTCCCATCTTCGCCTTGGTAATCTATTTAGAAAGAAAACAAGCAAAGTCGATAATGGTTCACGTGTGTGCACGCTTAAAATCTTGAATGAAACTTAGATGAATGCTTGATGACTTGACACGAGTCCAAGAAAGGACAATTGTGTCGACGAAATTGTTACAATGAGAGATGACACGACTTATTATTACAAATAATCAGCGTGAAATGTGCTAAATCGCTGCTAACTCAATAATACAATAAAAGGTTTGTTAAACCGATGCGGAGAACACGTTTTGCCGACACGTATGGTATACGTATAATGTTTTTTTCCCATTCCATCCTCTTTTCATTTTCTCCTCTTTTTACTCGACTTTGCCTCGTACAGCGAGCGATATATTACACTTGTTATTGCGCGCAGGCGTTATTACTTTGAACTACCGAAAGATGCAAGCACGCGCGGCGTTTTTTATTTTTCCAACCGTCGATGGAGAAACGAGAGACGTCGTAACGTGCACGCGCACACACGCACGCGCACACACACACACTTACGCGCGGCTAGAGCAGTTATCGGTCAGGTGCTACGAGACACGAGACGAGGCGACGCAGGCGGTAGGCTTTTCAATACTTAGCACCTGTGAACATAGAAGAAAAAAAATTATGAAGAAAAATAACGCCGGAGCCTCTCTGGATTTGCTTCTTGTATGCAACTTACGATCCTCGCTCTAACCGAGCCAACACGATACAAGGATTGCTCCCAAAAAAAAATGAGGCTCGATCGGGCCTTACGCCTTATCTCTCTGCCACACCGGTGACTGTGCTCGAGCTCGTATCGGAGAATGGAAGGGTAAAAATTGAAAAGAAGCGAGGAGCTTATCGGAGAATAGATAAAATCATCGAGCGGCTTGTGACCGTGTGGGTGGATGTGTGTGTGTGTAATACATCCGTTATGTTTACTACGCGCACACAGGTGCGCGACACGTATGTCGAGGAAAAGAAAAGACGAGATCGCGAGTCCTATTTTCCCAGATCTCCGCAGCTCGACCGGTCTCTCTCGAGCAACTATTGAATTCTCGCCCGAGCTGTATAGATACGCGTTACCACTTGTGCCCCCGGTTCCGCATTATCAGGCACTCCCTAAATTTTTAAACAAATACCAAAAAAAAAACTCGAAGAAAGAGAGGGCGATTAGTGCCTGTGTATCAGTGCTCGGCAGACATATTTACCTGCATATATTTCAACTGTTTGTTCAGTTGATCAGTTCTCCTCTCTTTTTTTTTGTCAGAGATACGTGTTACAATAATGAACATCTGATCAAACAACAGCATGATGAAACAGCCGTTGATTTTGGTAAATTCTCATTTCGATGCGATTCGTGGCGTTTTACAGCGCGAGCTAATGAACGCGCGCACCGTATTTTTAGATAGCCTAATTTTTTCGCGTGTGCATAATTCGTTCTCATTAACCGGCGCGCGAGTCGCCGAGTCCAAGCTGATTATGCTAATGAAGGCCTAGGAAAATTTATTAATTAGAGATAAACCACCAAGCAAGCACGAGAATTCACGCGACGATCCCAAGCCACATTAAATATATGTTTTATTAATATATCGACCGATCGGCTAATAAATCGCGCAGAAACACGTGTTTTTATGGCCTTATTAGAAGCGATACGACGACGAAATTTATAATCGCGCTCGCAAGCTCAATAATAATAATGAAACAGAAAAATAACGGAGAAAAAAAGCGACGAATTTTTGCGAAAGAATATTCTTTTCTTGGCGGTTCGTGGTGATAAAATCGTTATCGCGCTATACCGAGGCAGCGTTACGCGCTCTCACCTACGCCGCGAGTGATAAACGATAAAGCGAAGCGCCGCCGTCGCCGCTGCTGCTGTTCGCCATGAGCTCGCGATATCTTACACATATTGCAACGATGCAGGTATAAACATTATTATGTGTGCGCAACTTTGAAAAAAAACCCAAGCCAAGTGATAAAGACTCTACGGGAGAAACGATCCTCGTCGTTTGTTTTTTCAACCACGCGCGCGACTGCAATTTTTCTCCTTTTCGTTTTCTCTCTTCGATACCGCAGCCAATGAGCGTTACGTAATGAAACAAGGCGCAATTGGTATGTGGCATCAGGTGCGCGATATGTTTCAAGAGTAAAAGAAAAAAAAGTTAAACGAGTCGCTTCAGGTTGATCTATTTAATACACATATTGGCACGTCGTCGCGTCGTTGTCGTCAGCGTTGTCGCGCAATCGTTATTTATTTACACATGAAAAGAAGAAAACGTGTACTGTTACACACCCGCACGCACCTCTACGCGAACGTTCAATTGGATGACGCGAAAGTGTAACGTTAAAAAATTGATGCTCCGCTTTTAAAATTAATTACTTTTATCACAACGCGATCTCTGGCAAATAAAAACATAATAACACTGAACTTACTTTGAGCAAAAATAAACCATCACTTCTGTATCACACTCGATATCGATTATCTAACAACTTCGGCAATTGGAATATTTTCCGCGTCAATTTGACGAATGAAAAAAAAAAGAAGAAATCGTGGTGAAAATGACTGAAAAGTGAGCTCTCAAGTGGCTGTCCGAAAAAGAAGATGCTTAAGGCACGAATGACGTGAAACACTGTGCCGCCGACGACTCATATACTAGCTCTGACGTCACATTTTTCGTACCCACCCGCACACCGGCGGTTCTCTTATCAGCCTATATACACATCGCATACACATACGCAAGAACGAGAGAGAGAGAGAGAGAAAAAGTGAGAAAAAGTATGTGCTAGAGAGAGAGAAACACACACTTGTTATAGACGTGTGCATACGCGACTCCGTTTGAATTTTTTCGAAAAAAAAAGAAAGTACACGAAACTTTTTACGAATACATATGCTGCAAAATAATCGGAGTCGCAGAAAAAATGCAGCAGGCTCTAAACAACTAAGCGAAAAACGCGTCAATTAATGCGAACGCGACTTCGAGAGTCGCGATGTCGCGGAAGGTGCATAGCACGGCGGTGGAGTAGGCGCGAGACTGGGGACTCGCGAGCCGTCGGCAGGTAAAATACGAAAGGTAGGCAGGCAGGCAGGCAGGAGAGGCCTCGGAAGACTTTTCGAAGACCCACAAAATATCCGGCATGCTGACCGCAGAGCGAATCCCTTCAATGTATGTATAATCGTGCGTGTGCCTATACCGCGTCCAGCAATGAAACAAACCCCCGAGTCCAGTCGCGCGAACTACAATCGATAATTTTGTCTCTCTCTCTCTTTCTCGCTTACCTTTTTTTTGTCGATGAAGAGCACCTGAATTCATCACACCTATGGCAATAATGAGCTTTGCGGGACGAGCAGCAGCGATAGAAGCAACAGTAGTCGGTCAACTAAGCATTGTACGCGCGTAATGCGTTTCGATTATCGAGTAAATAAGAAATATCTCGGAGCCTGGACCAAGTTCCCTGACTCTATTGCAGGCAGTTTATTATAGTTGGGCGCGATATATGTGCAGGGTGCCATAGGCACTGCCTCTCGGCTCTTCTTTTATTTTCCTCGTAACGCTGCTACGTTCATTGGAATCGCTCCAGCTTCGTTTTTGTTTTTCTCCTTATTTCTCTGCATCTGCCTCCCTCTCAATAATACAAAAAAACTATTTCGCAATTATCGCTCGAATAATACTTACGCGCCTTTCGAGGCGCTCGGATATATAGAGGCTGCTGCAGCACCGCGTACAAAAGGACTCTAATGCGCGCAATCTTTAGAAACGGCAAACAAAGCGAATAATTTACCTGCGCCGCGTACACGGCATACGTAGCGTTGCCTATATTACTGTAAAAAAAAAAAGAGAAGAAAAAAAATTCTCGAGCTCTGCGTACATATGCGCGACGATGAATTTACGGCGTTGTGATATGCGTGGCAGTATATATACGTGTGTACACGACGCCGAGCGCTCGCGCACGCACAAACATAATCTATATGGAGAGCTTACATAAAAAGTTGGGAAGAGGTGAAGAAAAAAAAAACGCCGAAGGAAACGTTTTCGCCTTGCCATGCACTTGTCGGCTTATCGCAATTTCTTTCTTTTTTTTCGATTGCGTAATTTCTCGTAGAGCAGGATTATTATCGGACAAAAAGAAGAAATTCGAAAAATGTTTTGTTTATTGTCGTTGAGCTTTCGTATCATTATATCGTTAGAGCTGAGTGACAGCCGATGCCATTCGACACTTTTCCCCTGCAAAGAAATCGAAAAAGTTGTCGTCAATCGATTCGTCGATCAAACTCGATGGAAGTTATACCTGTAAGCATCTTTGAATATTTTCCTCGTTTGATCGAGGGTCCGCCGGAAAGTCAAAAGATCGGCGCTTTTGTCCTTTCGCAGCGTAGCCAGGCGCGTCTTCAGCGTCAGGCATTCCTCCTGCAGCAGCTCGTACTTCAATCGCATCTCCTCGGGATCGACGTCGTCCTTGCTGCTGCCGTCCGGCGCTGCGCTGCAGATCCTCGGAGCTTTCGACCGGTAGGAATTGACCCTCGCCAGACCGACTCGTTCCAGCTCCAGCTTTTGCAGCTTCGCGTTCAGTTTGGCCGATTTTTCGCGTTCCCTCTTGAACGACTCCTGCGAGCGCGACCAACGTTTATTGTTTCTCTTTCGAACGCATGAAAAGTACTCGAGTGATCGCGCATTGGAATTTCAGCTCACGTTCAATTGCTCGTAATCGTTTTTCTCCCGGTCCAATCTTCTGTTCAGCACCGTGACCAATTCCAGCAGCCTTTCCCTTTCTGCTTCGGCGGCGATGCTAATAGCCAAGCACTCGTTCGTGTCCACGACCGTCGAGCTTCTCGCACTCTCAACGGGGCTGGTTCTACAGGTCGTCGCCAGGGCTTGCTCCGATCTCGCCAGAGATTGACTTCCACTTTTGCATCTCAGCTGCTCCAGTTCTCTCTCTTTGGCCTCCATTTGACGCCTCAAACTGTTCAAATGCAAATGAGAAGCTTCGAGCTCGCTCTGCACCAACACGACCTCTCGCTTGTGCTTGTCCGTCTGGTGCGCCGCTATCGTTTCTCGCTCTTGGGACTTTAGTTTGACTTGTTTCAATTCTTCCTGCGGAAAAAAGGACAGCCGAGCTACAGCTTACGAGGGAAAATTGTCACTGCGATTTTACAAAAAGTTCGTAACCTGTAGAGCTTCGATTAACTGATCGTCGTGGTTGGACTTTGCGCTCAATGCACTCATGGCCCTTTTCGTGGAGTTGGTCTCGCTCTCTAGAACTGCCACACGAGCCCTGCTGATTTCCAGTTTCTTTTTCGCATTATTCAGCGCGTTTTCCATCTCCTTCAATTCGTGCGTCAGATTCTCGATTTGCTGCTTCTTTTCCCGATCTGGTAGTCTGCTGGCGCTGTTTCTTCTCAAAACCAATGACCTTTTGGGGCCCAGTTCGCTCGCGGGCAGCTTCATTTGCAGCTCCGAGACTTTTTGCTGCAATTGCCGAATCTGCTCGGCTCTGCCACGCCAACCAGCGTTGGCCTGACTCGATAAACTGGCCACACTCACGTTTTCGCCGACTTCGCTGCACAATAACTACATTAAATTGAACGAGTATTTATTAAGCAAACGGCGATTTAAATTAATTTCGATACTTTTTGAGCTTTGTTGAAATCTTGTTTCAGGGCCGTATAAGCATTTTTCGATTCATATAGTTTCGACTTTGTCTGATGTAATCTCTCGGTTAGAGTTTTTATTTGTTCATCTTTTGTGCTCAATTGTGCCTCGAAATTCAAGATTCCTAAAGAAGAAAATTTATTATGTTAGAAGAATGATTTTTTTATAGGAAAATTTTTCATTGATCAAATTTTTACCTTCATCTCCAATTTGAGTCTCCACCGACCGACTTTTACGTTTTTTTTGAATATCAATTTTAAACTCCGGTAACTGGCTACCATCGTCAGACGTGCTCTACAAAGCAATCAAATTGCTGCAATTAAGTCACTGAATTCCTATCAAAAATAAAATTATTAGTACTTACGTCATAATTTGACAAAGACGTTTCATTTTTGGAATCCTCGTTTCTATGTCGTCGCTTTTTGGGTTTCTTGGACTTTTTTATAACTTCCATCATCACCGGATTTCAATTTTGAACATTATTCTAGGTATTTTAGGCAAATACGTGACTAATAACGAGATTATACACGATAAGTCGAGTTAAAAGAATATTTCACTAATCAAGAAATTATGAACTAGCGTTTACACCATAGGTTATAAAAATGTAAACAGTTATGTATATATTTTATTCTATTTCTAATCTGATAATATACATAGCTCCAAAAGCAGATCGATATTTTTCCACGATAACAATAAAATTCTATTTCGCAGGAACTTTGTTTTCGTTTTTGATTCATTATTAATTTCTTTTTATATGATTTTAATAGTCAATAGTTAATAGTTAATATTTATTCAATTACTAACTTAAGGTGGACCTAAGTCCTTAGCCTTAACTAAATAAATATTAACTATTGACAATATGATTTTAAATAAGGAAAAGGTGATTTTTTTCTATACATTATAATTGAAATTGTAATATTTGAAAAATCTCGAAAAAGTTAATAAATTGTTTGTTCACTCAGACTTTCGTACAAATTTTAGTCTTTGAAATCTTATATAAAATAATTTGTCGTTTATTTTACTTGAAAGTAATGGATTTTCGCCCTTTATACATAATGTATTGAATTACAGCAAATTATTTGTATAGAGATGGCGCTACAAGTTGGTAAAACAGATTCTGAATAATCGGAGCTCTTCTCATCGCCCCTGTGGCCTAATGGATAAGGCATCGGTCTCCTAAACCGGGGATTGTGGGTTCGAGTCCCACCAGGGGTACATCTCTTCTTTTGGACTTTATTTTCGTAAAACGCCAAGCTCATGTAGTTGAATTGTTAGGCAAATGGAAGATAATTTTTTTGAGCCTCTAAAACTCCTTTCTGATCACATAGATTTTTCAGTATTCCATAAATTTATAAGTAGCTTATGGTAAACGTAGATTTGATTCAATTTGGTCATCTTTACTAAATTCAAGGTTGCATATAATCTATGTTAAAGGCTTAGCATTTATTAACATTTATTCAAGTAAATATGTATTCAATCTCTTTTCTTCTATTCATGGACTTCTTTCAAATTCAAAATTGTTCACTTCTCATTGGCCCGCAGCTATGGGTGGGAGCTTTTTTAAATACCATTGTTATTGAATTTTGTCATTCTTGTATATTATTGAAAGCATTGAAAGATTTTCTGGAATTTATCATTATGTGGTTGCAACAATTATCTGATTTTGCATACTTCTTTGAGATTTCAATGAAGTCAGGTTCAACTACTTTTGAAGTCAACCCATTAAGTGACTTGATTAAAAAAATATAGATGGTGAACTGCTTGTATCAAGGATTCTGAGCCTGTTGATGTCCCGAAAAATGTACAAATATAGTGTTTTGGGACATAATTCGCTCTCAAATTTTTAACGAGTTGAGAAACTCTTTAAAAAAATTTACTTAAAAAACTTTATCCCAGGAAAAATTCAAAATTTTCGGACCTCATAATCAATCTCAAGGGTAGGAAAAATTATAAAGAAATCTAGTAATAAGCATTTTCTATTTCAAGCTCTCTTCTCAGCTTTTGGCGGTGGACGTTAAAGAGTCCACTAATCGTGTGCTTTACACGAGTTATACACATTACATTAAGAACTTTTTCAGGTAAAATTAACTTCTGCAGTTAATCAACTTTTAAACCTTCACAAATTAGATACCAGAAATAACTTCGTTTATTTCCTATTCTTATTAATCGGTGTATGAAAGTTATCCAATTAATAATATAAATTATTAAGTTCTTTAATGTTTAAATTAGAGTGACCAGCACCACTTTCAGAGGAAATGTAATGAACTTGAAAAGTTGAGAAATGAAAAAAAAATTATTTTCATAAGTAATTTTTTATTACATGTAACTAATATACATGTCAAATATTATATTTAAATGATCATTTTTGTTGAAGTTCGTAAGATTGAAAAATGGTTCTACATTTTATTATGTACATACTTAGGAATGCCAAAAAATTGACACAGATATAGTGCAGCTATAAAAATTAACACTTATTATTATAATAAAAAAGTGTGTGTAGAAAAAATAAAAAAAGTTGAGACAAAAATTCCATTGCTAATAATCATTGCGTCAACTTAAACTTATTGGTTTTGGGCCTTATTTCTTCGGAAACTACGTTTTTGGGTATCTTTCTGACTTCCTTGCAAAGCACCCGCCTTACGCATAGAATGAAGTTTTTTATTTTTAGCTTGAATTTCTGAATTTCTACCCGCATTCTTAGAGCCTCCTTTTGTGTATTGAACACGGATTTGTCTTCCATTTAAGAATGTTTCATGCATGGACAATGCTCTCTAAAAGAAGAAAGTAATTCAAGTAAAGAAAATGAAACATGATGTATCAAAAAAAAAAAAAAGATTTTAACACTTTACCTCATAGTCTGAAGCATTATCAAATTCAACATAGGCAAATCCTCTGGGAGTATTTTTTTCTGGTGCTAGAGGAATTCTAACATGCTTGATTGCTTCGCATTTAGTCAAGAAATGATTTTTTAAATCATTAGTAGTCGTCCTATAACATACATCAAAGTTTTCAATACAGTTTATCTGTAAGCAAAAAATTTGTAATTTAAAAATTTATTTTCTTTACTCACTCATAACTTATGTTTCCAACAAACAAAACAAATCTGGTTTTTTTGCCTTGAGCTTCATCTCCTTTCTTATTCTTTTCCTTTTTGTTTTCTTTTTCAACAGGTTTCTTCACAGGCTCCTCAATCTTTTCATCTTCTTCATCTTTGTCTTCTTCTTCTTCTTCCTCCTCCTCTTCTTCTTCGTCATCTTCATCGTCCTCTTCTTCCTCAACCTTACTTTCTTCATTTTCATCACTGTTTGAAGCACCATTGCTTACATTTGCTTCTTCTTCATCAGAATCTTCTTCAGATTCATCTAGCGCCAAGTTGGACATATCACCTTCTTTGTCTTCAGTAAAACTGGGCTTAGCTTGGTCTTCTTTCTGATTTTTTTTCTGTTGTTTTTGTTGTTTCTTACTTAATTTTTTTTCTGGTGATTGAGCGACTTTTTTTGGAACCACTTCTTTTTTTTCAACGGCTTTGACCAATTTTGTTTTTTCAACTGGCTTGTCAGTGCTCTCAGTTTCCATTGGTGTTTCTTCACTAACAGATTCATTTGCAGTTCCTTCCATGATTCCTACTTTCTTTTTCAGCACTCTCAATTTTCTTACTGCTGTTTTAGATATAGTTTCACGACTTTCAATTTCAGCAATTTTTTGTTTCATTTCTTCTAGTGACATTTTCTCAACCTTATTTTTGCCTCCCTCTTGTTTGATGTTTTCTTTGAGAGCTTGGATTTTTTCTTCCTTCTTTTCCTTCAATTTGGCAATTTTAGCATCTTTCTTTTTGTCTTGGTTGGCAGCTGGTTTTTCCTGTCCAGATTTTTTATTATTTTTTACATCTTTTTTGTTGTTTTGCTTAGCGGCAGGTTTATCCTGCTCGGATTTTTTAGCATTTACTGCATCTTTTTTGTTGTTTTGTTTAGCAGCTGGTTTTTCTTCTTCAGTCATGGAAGCATCAGCAGTATCAGTTGTTGCATTGCTTAAAGCAGGCTTCTTCTTATTCTGTAAATAAATTTGAGTTAAAAATGTACAAAAATTTCTTGTAATGTCATGTAACTTATAGATCATAGAAGAGCATTCAAATTAGTAAATTTTTTAAGGTTACAGTTACACGTACCTTGTTCTTATTCTTTTTCTTTGGAGACTTGTTTTGAACATTTTCAGCAGAGCCATTTTCAGTAGTTTTCTTTGGAGCTGGTGTGTTTTCGGCTTTGGGAGTTTCAACTTTAGGAGCATCAACTTTTTTTACTGCTTCGGCAGTTTGATTCTTCTTCTGCATCAATGGAGCCTTAGCTTCACCATTACCAGTAGAAGCATTGGGTTTGTTTTTGTTTTTTTTTTGTTTTTTGTTAACTTGTTCAACTTTAGTTTCGGCCTGCTTTTGGAGCTTTTGCTTTTTAACAGGTGAACCTTCGTCAACTGGAGTTTTTTTCATTTCTACTTTCTTTTCCTCGGACTTGACCTCGGACATGGTTCTTTTTTTTGAGATTTTTGCCATTTTGGAAATGTTTGAACTAAATAAACCAAAAGTTACAATAGTTGAATTAAGAGTCAATTATTTTTATCTTAATTATGATTTTATTTCATGCCTACCTTGAGATTCACGTGGTCGAAATACTCGAAAAATTTAGAAGGCTTCTGCTGCGGTTACCGGCTAGAATGCTAGTAAAGAATGCTAGAATGCGAGGGGGTTATGTGGGACTCAGATACCATGTGTTAATATATGTGCGGCAAAATTGCGCACCATCGCCTCGGCGCCATCAGTGTGTCTGTGTGTGGCACAAACCGGAAACGGTCGTTAGCGCGCCAACTATAATGTCTTCAAAACAAAAATTTTATTTTAAATTGTAAAATTATATATAGTTTTATAAAAGGCAAAGAAAATTTTGACTTGTTTTTACAAATTAAAAATCACTTCAAAAAATATTTTTAATTGTAATATAATAAATGATAGACTACAATGATGACATACAAAAATAAAAAACAAATATATTGTGCTTAAAAAAGAATAATTTAAATATATCACTTTTATCAACTATTGAAATGAGACCATAAAGTAAAGAAAATGTATTTTTTATTAATAATTGTATCCACCCTCATATTTTTACTGGTGAGAATTGAACTTTGTAGCACATTTACGAAATTTGCACAGAAAACATTCAAGTTTTTGTGATAAAATTTTTTATATATTATTTTTAATTTTTAATACAGACAAGTTGGATTGAAAAAAAGTTTCATTAAAATATATCATGTTCATATATTAATCAAAATATACAGTTTGTATTTACAATTTGTACAAGCTTAAATTTTATTTTAAAATGTCAAAGAGGTATTTTGAAAAGTTAAATTACTTTTCGTTCAAATTAATAAAGTTATAAAACATTCATTTATTTTGAGCTTTAGCCCAATTTTGCGCAATCGACAAAATTTTAAGGTGTGGTTTCTTAGCCTCATCTTCTGGGAAAATGAACTCCATAACTTCTTCCCATCCTTCATCAGTCTATAAATGAATAAATAATATTTAATATTTATGTACAAAAATATAAAATCGTTGCGTAAAAAACTGTTAACTCTTACCCCGTCATCGGAAACAATACGTCTCCTCTGTTTAACTCTTCGTGGCATTTTCGATGCAATATCAGCTTGGCTTTTTTCGTCACCATATTCGTTTTCAAAATCTCGCCAAGCTTCCAAAAGTAAAGCTCTGCTTTCTTTATCTTTGCTTAATTTTAAAGCATCGTTACCACGTTCATACACTCTTCTCGCTAAGTTAACGTTATTCACGTCTTCTTCTTTACAAGTATTCGCCATTTCAAAATTTGCATATGCTATCCAAACCTGAGAATAAATATCATCTCTTCATTAGTACCTGAACAAATAAATCTCTCTAACAATACCAAACACTTGATTAAAATTACCTTAACGTGGAGCGTTTTTTCTAACAGCCTTTCGTAAAGCTGCCTAGCTTTTTCAGGCTCTTCCTGTGATATTTCAAAATCTATATAAGCTTTCCACAGGACTTCGGGCATATCTATCCTAGGTTGACTTATGGCTATTTCATAAATGGCTCTGGCCCTTTCTGTATCGCCTAAGAAAGCCTCGAGCTCTGCAAACTAAAATAAAAGTAGATTTCAATGGTGAAAAACTAATTTTAATAAAATCAACATAAAGTTTTTAAATATATATTTTTACCTTGAGCCATGTTGTGCAATTTTCTGGCCCAAATTCGATGAATTTTTTATACAGTGTTCTACATCTATCAAATTCTCGTAACTGAATTTCGAGGTCGATGTAACCGCGATATAATTTATCTCTAGGGCACACTCCCAAAGCCATACCCTAAAAAAATGAGTTATAAATATTTGTTCAAAATCATGTGTACAATGATTGAATATAAAGAATACTAACCAATGTCTTCCTGGCCACAGTTAAATTTTTTTGACGTATCTCAAATTGCGCATAATATAGCCACATTTTAGAAAATGTGAATATTTTGTGAGGGATAAGATCCAAGCACACCCTAAAAATGGAATTGCATAATAATTACAAAGTAAAACTAAAAATGTAGCTGATCTTGAAAAATAATTCAACTTACTTATAAACTTGACGAGTTCTTTCTACATCTTCAGCTTCAAGTTCTTCATATAAAGCGTAGTTTATCCAAAGATAAACATACCGTCTCCAAAACTCTTTATCTTTAGTAGGAGGTACATTTGCAATGGCTCTTTCGTAAGTTTCACGAATAACATCAACATTACCTTCAGATTCGACCAATCGCAAATAATCAAACCAAGCATCATAATTTGAAGGATTATCTTTAACTTCGTTTTCATATTGCGCTTTTCTTTTGCTAACAATTACGTCTTCAATTCCTGGATTAGAGTTGGATGTTGTATTAGTATTAAATAAGTTGAAAATTCTCTGTTCAATAGTTAAGACAAAAAGTCTTTTATTTTTTCACTTACCCGACCTATCACCATATTTCTTCTCATGAATTGTATACGCTTTGTAAATATCTTGCGTTTTTTCTTTCGGTATATGAGCTAACGCATACTTGTAAATAGCTTTGGCTCGATCATGCTGTATTAATACAAATTAAATAATAAAATAATCAAACTATGCTATAAGCCTATATTAAAAAAAGTATCTTACAAAAACTTACCTCTCTTTGTCCTTCTTCAAATTTAGCAAAGGCAATGATTAGTTTTTCGTCCAAATATTCATCCCCATAAAATTCGACAGCCCTTTCAAAAACTTCTCGTGCTCCGTTTATGAAACCGTGATTTTCCTCAAACCTAGCCCATTTAATCCAATGTTTTACTTCGGGATGAACCATAACAAAACGCCGATGAATCTCTCTGGCTCTTTCGAGTTCTTTATAGCGCAACTCGAAATTGATATATGTTTGCCATGCCTGCTCATGTGGTTCCCATTCCATCCATCTTTCAAAAACTTGTCTGGCAGCTGCTATATTTTCAAGCATTTCTTCCATATATGTGTACTTGTACCAAAATTGGTTTACTCTGGGAAGAATAGTCACAACTCTGTCCCACAAATTTCGGGCATGATTCACTTGCCTATTTCTCATTTCCATTTCCGTGTATTTAATCCATAATACTGGATTTCGATGATCTACATCTAATGCTCTTTCATATATTGATCTAAAAACACAAAGAACTTAAGTACATTGATTCTTTATAATTACGTCAAAGTTATATGGTTGAAAAGTACCTTGCTCGATCAATTTGCTTTTGCTCCTCTTCCCACCGAGCATATTTAATCCAATTGGCAATGGACAACCTATTTTTTCTAATACTATCTTCAAAAGCTTTACGCTTTCTATGTTGGTAGTCTGCGAGCTCATGAGGGTCAGATATTTTTTGTTTTGGTGGCTAAAATAAAGAAAAATTTTAGTTAGGACCATGAACAATTTATATTATTAGTTAAAGAAATAATTTTTTCTCTTACTGGTGGTAAAATCTCAAGGTCACGTTCCTTAGCTTCTCTCAAAAGCTGCTCAGCAGTGATTTGGATTTCTGCCGGAGCTTTATTTTTTACCTAAAAATTAAAATATTATTATTGATGTGAGTTTTTAAAGTTTTTAAGGGTGCTGTTTAGTGTAAAAAATATGGTTTTCAATTATATTCATGAACTTTGCAAAATTTCTTAGACATCATACATCATAATTATCAATTAAAGTATGTGATGTTTGTTTAGAACAAAACGTGACATATAAATGGAGTTGTGAAAATGTTTAAGCATTTCTAATTTGCAATAGATAGCATATAACATTCTCATAATTAAAGGAAAGAAAGATAATTTGGCATGAAAGAGTTTGTAAACAAACGAAAAGGAGGTTAAATTAAAGGTATGGAAATCAATACAGTCGTAGATAAATCCTTATTTACCTTGGCCACCTTCGGCATTTTTTGAGGTCGCTCCATTTTCTGCAGTTATATAACGTCACTGATCCTTGAATTAAATCTCAATTGATTGCCACAAAAATTATTACTTTGCACAAAATTGCAGATGCAACAGAAATGTCTACACTCTACAGTATTTGAAGAGAAGATTCCCACTCATTCACCTCTAGCGGCTAGCGGCTAAACTGATGCCGCTATTGGTTGGGCCGTGGGCAAACAGTTGCTGACTTGTAAAGCTTATTATTTGCCAGGTTGATTAAAAACTATTCAGATGAAGGGTGTTTTAACACCCACGTTAACAATAATGAAAGAAAGACAAGTAAAGGCTAAAAGGTTCAGTGAACTGACTGACTTTATTTACTAGAGATGAATTCGCGTTAGCAATCCGGACGGTGGTGCTGCCACGCGAGTCGGATAACGCTAATAAGTTAGAAAGAGAGCGCGTGGCTATCGTTTTCGCAAGTTACCACGGCGGCAGCAGCATTCGCGCGCTCATTTGCTATGGCAAAATATATACGATATATTTTGGGCCACTGATAGCTAGCGACATCATTTGTTGTGAATTATAATTCGATCGTTTTTTCTGATGAAAAAGTATTAAAATAAAAATTTTTGCGATGAATAAAATGGCACGTATAATAATATTTACTTAACTTAATTCTAAGAAATTTCAATGATATGTAATTTTTTTGGCATAATTAAATTATTACGTGTTTTTCCATTATACTTTCTCGAAGAGGAAACTATATGATGTCTAAGTGACATTTTCACTTAAAGATCATAGAAAAGTTCTGTTTACAAATGTAATGACTAGATCGGATTTCTGACAGATGCTTGTACTTATGCATATGTGTGTGTAGATCGCTATCTCGTAAATCGTAATTGGATTATTTAATAATCGTAAAGTTACCAAGTGCATTTATTGTCAATTGCTATGAAGATGAAGCTTAAATAACTTATTTTGAGATTAAAAAAGGAAACAATTTTTTTTTTGATTATTTTTAGAATCGAAGTGACTGTAATGAAGTGATTGTGAGAAAAAAGTAGATGCATGAGCTTTAGTTACGACCAAAAATTTAAGGACTCTACTTTACTACTTAAGGACTTTGTTTTGAAAGTTATATCTTGAAAAGAAAAATTTTCTTTTTTTAATTTTTCAAAAATTATAACTCATATGGTTATTGTGTAGGTTGAAGGGGTTTTTTGGAACATCTGCGTAGTAAAATGGTAGGAATTCGAATAATATTTAAAATCTTAGATTTTGGAAGCGAATTTTTTTTTTAATTTTTAGGAAATTCTTGCTATTCCGATTTTGTTAGCAGAGTTTTAGTATAAATTTCAATAACATTTACATTCCTGCATGAATGTAAGAAAATAATAAATGTTGGAGTTGGTGTAGAACATTTTTTATTTACATCTCCAAAATAGAAAAATGTCTTCTTTGTCAGCAATCATATTTTAACCATGCCATTATGCTTTGGTAGCTGTCTGAGTGTAGGATTTGATTATTTAGTCTTATTCTCTATCAAACATTTTAAATTTACGGTTGGGTAAGCTGACAGAGAATCACCCCATGTGTGCTAAAAATGAAAATTTTGTTTTGTTCAATTTTTGGAATTTTTTATATTTTTTGTTCTTTTGCAGCGCTTATTTGGTGAAATAAAAATGAGTTGAATGTGGTTTTTACGGCTCTTTGACAATGAATAATTGGCATACGTTATTATTACACGATAATGAACATTTTGCGAGATTTGACTTGAATTTTTGAAAAGGTCTCATAAATTTCTAGTCGATCGAGTGATTAGTTATTCAATTATCAATTAGAGAATGCCCATACTTCGTAAAATGATCCAAAAAGACGATAATCATCAACAACGTTACTACATGAAATATTAGATAATCAATGCATTATTAAAAATACCTCGTTAAGACCTCGGTTAATTGTGTCAATCAATTGCCTTAAGTTGCTGCGTAGACGCTACAGTCGCAACACTTACAGTGTAACTTGACGCAAGCTTATCGAGAACCCCATTATTATTTCTTCCAAAAATTTTCACTCTCAGTGAACGAAGATGAACGAGCTGAAACTAACTCGCGAGTTCGACAATCATTTTTTCTTGACGAAAATCTGCATGATTTACATTGGACTGTGGCCTTTGGACGGCGCTTGCAATGACTTGAAGAGAAACTTGAAAGTCTTCACGGGGTACTTTTTCGTCGTGAGTTTGATCCTGGTCGAGCTGTACGACATATACTTTTACTCTTCGGGTAGTATCGAGGCTACCGCCGAAATAGTCATAACGATGACTTATGCGTTTGGCGGTCTCATGAAAATAAGCCATTTTTTGAAAGAGTTCGGTGTCTTCAAGGTGAAGTAACAATCGAGAGCATTGAGCCAATTTAATAGCTGCCTTCTGTCCTATAATGTTATCAGGACATGTGGCACACGATGCACGTCGACTGGACCGGCGTGCTCGGGAACGACCAAGAGAGATCGTACAGGAGTCATGTGATGCGTCGAATAACCATCAAGACGCGGAAGTATTGCCGCCAGTACGCCCTGCTGACGCTCGGCGCGGCCGTCATGTACATGACCATGCCGTTCATCGGCAACCAAGCTCATCGAGTCAGGAAGTATCCTTTCTTCGGCAGGTATTACTACGATGATCAATCCGACCTCGTCTACATCCTTTGCTATTTCAGTCAGGTACTCTATTGATTTACCCGGTACTTTTTTACAATGTTTAAATTATCCTTTACTTATTCGAAGGTAATAACGGGCACATTTTGCGCTACAACCAATTACGCTTTAGATACTTTATTTCTCATCTGTTCGTATCACATGTGTGCACAGTTAAAAATTTTAAAGCACGATTTGATAAAAATGAGCAAGGAAAATGTGGCCCAGCGACTGACGTGCTTGATTCGTCGACATCAGAGAGAAATAAGGTAAACTAAATCGTAATAATTTTGATTATAGAGATTTCATGGAAATTAGATCTTTATTTTCAAGAAACGTCAAGAAATTACAGAAAGTTTTTAGCAACGTGGGATTTTGGCAATTATTCGTGGCTTGCGTGATTACGTGCATCAATATCTTCAAAATGCTCAATGTAAGTCTTACGGAAAATGTATTTTTCATTTCAAATATTTGAGAGAGATTTTTTCCAATAATACCTTGATTACAAGTCTATCAGAAATAAAGATCCTTACATGGTGCTTTATTTACTCTGTCTACCACTGTTTTCGTTTCAAATTCTCTTTTACTGCCAACCAGGAAATAAGTTGATGCTTCAGGCAAGTTAAAATATTTATATTTTTTACCATTTTCAAAACTGCTTACACTTTTGCTTACAGAGTCAAGCACTTGGAGATGCCATTTATAAATCTGGATGGTTGGATTTTCAAGGTAATTACAAGCGGGACCTAAAATTCATGATACATCGATGTCAATTACCACTCACTATTACTGCTGGCAAAATCTACACCCTTTCAATAGCAAATTTTATGGAGGTGATTGTTAACTACATAATCTGTCAGTTATCCAACCAAACTTGTCGATTATAAATATTTAATTTTTAGATATCAAGGATATCTTTATCAGCCCTTTCAGTTTTAAGAGCAATCGATAGAAAATATTATTCATAATGTCTTATCAAATGGAATTTTGAAAAAATTTATAATCCATGATTTTCTAAAGAACATGAAGTTTACCATTAACTGGAATGTAAAAAAAATGATATAGGATTAACACTAACTACATTAAAAATTTTAGAAGTTTATAAAATAAAATTGTTTTGAAAAACAATCGATTACAGATAGATAGTCATCAAAAACAAGCTGGCAAACTCGATAATTGTAATACTTTACTTTTTGAAGTAGTTATCACAATTTATCTTATCCCCTCTCTGGCTGACGCCACAGCTAGCGCGTAAAATACGCGCTTTTACTGCTTCTCTTTAATATTTGCGTAGACCAGTGCTACAGAAAGTCTTCTATCTTTTTCACACTTATGGCACTTCATACTTATCAACTAGTGACGTCATTTTTATTTTTTTCAACTAATACGACAAGGTAAAATAATCATTTCTCGATTATTCTGTATCTAAGAGAAATTTTCAATTTGGAGAATTTCTTCCAAAACTCCGCCTACTAATGGAGCCGCTGACTTGACTATCAAATTTCTAATTTCTAATTTCTGCTCCTACAAATTTTTGTGTTCCTGATCCAAAAGACCTTGAAAAACCGCAATAACTACTTTTTTCTAATGAATTTCTATTTTCGTCTAAAACTACTCCTACTTATGTAATTACTGACTCGATTTTAAAATTTTTCCCCTAATTTCTGCTCCTACAAACATTTGCGTTCCTGATTCAAAAAACCTTGGAAAACCGCAATATCTATTTTTTTCTAAAGGATTTCTATTTTTAACGACCAATCTTTGAAATTTCAGACACGTTTGAAAGCCAATAATTTTTCGATCTTTGATATTCATAAAAATGAAAGAAAGGCAGTACATGAAAATACGGAGTCCAGACCATAAGACACGAAGAGCAATCATTTGAAATGCCTTTTACAAAACTAACTTTCACTTTCTATAATTTTTCTATAATTACGCTCAGTGCGCAACACTAAGACCCATAAGTCACCAACTCAAAAATTTGAGCTCTTTTGGTTTCTTGTTCTCCTAGTGAATGAAAATTAAGGAAAATTACTTTTTCATACTTCATGTTTTCATATTTCATAATTCGACTCCTATGCGCTCGTATTCTCTCATAAGAACGATTTTCTTTCAACAGGAGGGTCAGAAGTGGAAAGAGCTAAAAATTTTAAAAGACCATTGATCACCATGGTCTTGCATGCGAGTTTTTAAAAGTAAAAGTTGTAGATTCATCAAAGGCGTATCAAATAGCTTCTCAAATCCTATTAAGTGCTTGTTGAGACTTATAATGACTTCTGTAATTTCATTTCACGACTATATTTGATTTTTATAACTAATATAATGTAATGACTAGCAAAGATCAAAAACCTATTTGGCACAAATATCATTCTTTGTCATCATCTTTCTGAACCGAAAAATAACCATTTTACGAGCAATGATTAAAAATTATGTAGTAAATATTATGTAGTAAATAGTAAGTAGGACGAAATCAGCGCCAAATTGTAAGAATAACTTGACGTGACAATAATGCATTGAAAAATTAATTGTGTTATTCGCATTCTTGTTATACATTACAATGTGAAGCTAGTACATATCAGATTGAGCGCAAAAATGCGAAAAAGAGAGAAAAATTTCTGTATAGATCACCGAAATGATTAAAAATACGTCTACTATGGACCACGACTAAGTGATGTTGCGGTTTTTCAAGGCCATTTTGATCAGGATCACAAAAGTTTGTGGGAGCAAAAATAAGAAATTGGAAATTTGATAATTAAGTCATTGAATGTACAGATGGCGGTGTTTCAAACGAAATAAATAGAAATTCATTAGAAATAAGTAGATGTTGCGGTTTTTGAAGGCCATTTTGATCAGGATCACAAAAGTTTGTGGGAGCAAAAATAAGAAATTGGAAATTTGATAATTAAGTCATTGAATATACAGATGGCGGTGTTTCAAACGAAATAAATAGAAATTCATTAGAAATAAGTAGATGTTGCGGTTTTTGAAGGCCATTTTGATCAGGATCACAAAAGTTTGTAGGAGCAAAAATAAGAAATTAGAAATTTGATTGTTACGTCAGCGACTATAGATTAGGCAGAGTTTTAAACGAAAAAAATGTAAATTTATTAGAAAAAAGTAGATATTGCGGTTTTCCAAGGCCTTTTTAATCAGGAACATAAAAGTTCGTAGGAGCAGAAATAAAAAATTAGAAATTTGATAGTTGAGTCAGCCACTATATAGTAGGCGGAGATTTAAATGAAACAAATGTAAAATCATTACATAAAATTAGATGTTGCGGTTTTCCAAGGCTTTTTGAATCAGGAACACAAGAGTTTGTAGGAGCAGAAATAAGAAATTAGAAATTTGATAGTTGAGTCAGTGACTCCATTAGTAGGCAGGCGTTAGACGAAATTTTCTAAAACAGTAATTAGATACGGAATAACCAAATGATGTCTATTTTACCTAGTCGTGGTAGTTTAAAAAATGAAAAAGTAGTTACTAGTTGATAAGTATAATGTGTCATAAGTGCGAAAAAGATAGAAGACTTTCTGTAGCAATAGTCCAGCGCAAATATTAGAGCGAAGCAGTAAAGGCGCGCGCGATTTACGTGCTAACTTTAGCACCAAGAGAAGAGGAGATCAGAAGATTCGGGCTGACATATGATAAAAATTCTGCATTTTAAATAAAAAATTAGAAATTATCACGAAATCTTTTTTTTAGTCAGTCCTCAAAAATCAACTTTTTTACAAAAATGATTTTTTAACATTTGGGTTTGTAATACATAACATTACGTGAAACTCTATTTAAATACATTTTTTTAATATTTTCCATATGAAGTTATATTTACTGATGTTACTCGAACTTTGAAGACATGGTTAAAACTTTTTTGATAACAACGTGTATTGATGATATCACTTGTATTATGAGCATTTTTGAATCAATTAATAAATAAATAGATCTGATGGTGTTTAAAATTTACTACGAAAAAAATTGAAAAAATGTACAGAAGTGTCAAAGGCAAAAATGCTATATAAATTTATTAATTTATAATTAAACGATGCGTTATGTGACTTATGATAATATAACATATAATAAAACAAGTTTACAATAATAGAGGCGTAAAAAAGGACTAATAATCTTTACAGCGTCATTTCTTAATCTGTTTCGCGAAAAATGGAGAAAAATATTTACCTCATAACGCTGTGTTTGGATCACTGAGTACAAAATACAGCCGAGCGCAAATTCAATACGTGACGTTCGTTCATTCATCACCCGAGGTATTAAAATATATCTTTATTAAAGAACACGAATACTGCCGTAGCAAATACAGTCACGGTTAAACGGCACTTTTGCAATAACGGCGTTTCACATATTGCAAAGCTTTGCGCGACGACTGTTATTATAATTTTGCAAGTATTCAAAATAGACCGACTATGATAATAAGCCTTTTTTTTCAACTCCGAGTCGTTACGCGGTAGATTGATTGTTTATGCGTACACGAAGGCACGCAGTGATAATTCGTTGTTGGCTGGATTTTTCTGTCAAGCATTCGTGCACATGTAATATAGCCAAGCGAGTATGCGCAGCCAAGATCCGATCATTCAGAAATAATTCTGTAAAATATTCGCGACGAGTTAATGGAGTTGAACAAATAAACTGCACATCGAGATTAGCTCTAGTTGTTTTTTTTTCTTTTTCAATGCGAGATCGTCGATAATACAACTCTATTGCGCAATTGTAATGGTAAATTCGTATCGCGGTCATTTGAAATTTGAAAAAAAATCTCGTTCGTCAAGCGCGTATTTATATCGCTGCGAGCTTGAGGTATTTGCGTATACTTTCACCTTTGAGCCGAAACGCGAGTATATGTGTTCGAATAATAAACACCGAGGCGTTTTTGTTGAAGTCAGCTTCAAACAATTTGAGGTAGAAAAAAAAAGAAAAAGAAGAAAATGTAGATCGCGCGTCACGGGTTGACGCGTTTAATCTTCGCTTTTACACCCTTTGCGCCCATATATTTCGTCCCAAACGGTCATTAAATATTATATTTGCAGATATATATATTATGCATATAATGGAGGTCGACGAACGGTCTGTGTCACCGTTATAATAGAATACTCACACACATTTAGAACCTGTAACGCATCTGTACACATTCATTCAGGTTACAGTATCAAGCCTCTCTCGCTGCCTCAATCTTTCGAGTGCCCATCGATATCGTTATCGGCATTTTCGCTTCGAGTAGACTTTTGATGTACGAGCGCGGGCACTCGAGCCGGTGATCGATCTTTATACGAGAGTTTCTGGCTAGTGTATTTCGATGCGAATTTTTATAAATACAAGAGCAGCTCGACCTCGGCTGTATAGTACGCGAGTGCACGTAAGCGCGCGTGTGGCAGCGAAGCCGGGCGTGGTTTTTATCACTCGTACAATGTAGATTTGCAGTAAAAAAATACCCCCAAACGGATCGATCTCGAGACTTTTTCGGTCCAAGAGGATATTTTAAAGCTCTCGAGCGTAACATATATAATAATACACACAAAGTAAACACGTTAAAGACAAAGCGCAGCTTTATTGCATCGCGAGTGCGCGCGAGACTTCAATCGGATCGCATTTTACGATCGGTTTGTCTGCGAGCCTATGTGTGTGGGTATATGTATATGAGGCCGAGGAGCACTTCCAAGACACGCCGACGGAAATAATTCCGGAAGCTCCTTAAAAATGACCGCAGCGTGCCGTAACCGTTTGATGATGCGAAAATGATAAATCGTCCGTGCGCTCGACTCTCTGCGATATCTCCCTTTTTTCTTCGCGTATACGCGGCATTTGTGTACATTGTGGAGATGGTCACACACAAACACCGAACACACTCGGCCTCCGGAGCAGGAGCTCCGCGAGCCAACTTGCCATAGCTCGCATAAATGCCGAGATACGACGGCGATACGCGGGGAGCATAGTCCGCAGAGAAATCCTTTTAAATATGGAGCATTCATCAGATAATTGTGTGAGAAAGAGAGACGCGCGCGGCGGAGAAGTATGCCAAGATTGATAGGCTTCTAGGCGCAGTTTATCATCGGTCAAGGATTCGCGAGGACAGAAAAATTCTGCATATCGCGCGCCCGCTTGGCGCACTTTTGTGCGACTCGGTTGCGTACGCACCGAATGATATATATCCATTGGCGAGAACTGGTTTACAGCCTCAACCCAGTGAGAGTTAAAATTAATAGAAGAAGGCATTACACGCATCACTCGCCGCATCCTTCCGTTTACTTCCGCGTTTTTGCACTGCTCACACGTGTGCCATAGCAAGACTTGCGATTTCGAATCGCCCCGATATCTGACTAGATAATAAAAATCATATCGAATTTACAACAAAGTAAAAACAACGTCACATAGTCAAAATCCAGTTATTATTTATGACTGCTCTAATTTGAAGTATATTTTTGAACAACGAGATCAAAATCGAAAATGAAATCAAAAATTAATTCAATCGCGTTATTAGCGAATTTAGTAGGTCAGGATGTTAATCTGCTATCAAGCAGCGACGAGGTAACGATATTACGAGGAATAAAAATAATACGAAGAATTTTATTTTCAAACTTCAACAGCATCGGCAAATTGACTTTCTATAAATGAATTGGTTATAGAGTTGGATGTATTTTTCACTCATTAAAAGCGTGTGCGCTCTCTATTTCTCTCTCTCTTCATCCTCGGATTCTAGGAATCCCATTGGGAGAAAATGCACGAGTCGATACACCAATAAGATGTGTATATATATATGTATATAGGATAAATTTATATACGATCGCTACAAATCACTCAGCGGTCAGTCAATAATCACTTGACCGCACGTGAACTTTTATGTATAATATACGCGCATACAAGCTAGACATTTTATAGGCTCGCTTATAGAGCGCATATGTACAACTCGAAGCTGAACAAAGCAGCGCAGCAGAGTTGGAGCTTGTTGGAGCAAATTCAAAGTTGGAGTCTTAATAATAGCGTCGCGCGACTATCGTTGTAGGGGTATATGTATATATTGGTAGAGGCCTGTGGCACGCGACCCATCCACAGATGTTTCCACAGAGCACCAGGTGTATACATTACAGCGTGCCGCGCGCTTCCCTAAATATGCCTCTACATAGGTGTACCTCGCGTCGATTCTCCTAAATGCCGAGGCACTCGGAACTGTCGTCGATTCACTGTATACGCCTGTACACATTGGACGAACTAGGCGCTAGTACAGACGCACTCGTTGTGCTCGGCTCGCGCACAATTCTTTTGTGAAAATCGTAAAATATTACCTCTACGTCTGAACGTCTATAGTATATACGTATGCAAGTAAACTCAAGAAGAAACGTCTCATATTATAGGCACGTATCGCAACATTTCGTTCCGCGCACGGAGCTATCATTTGAAAGCTAAGAAAGAAAAAATTGAGAAGCTTCGTAGCACGTGGATGCGATGTTATATAGCGTTCGAAGCTGCAGCGAGCACGTATAATGTACGCCAGTGTGTACAGAGTGTCTGAAGCGTGTGCGCAACGGCATGTAATGATTTTGTCTCGCCATTATTAGCCAAGGGAGGGCATGTGTATATACTTGCATTATACAAGCCAACGCATCGATATACAGCGGGAAAAAATAGCTATTATTATATCATTGGAAATTGTGAAATTATCCGAGAGTCGCTGGCTACAGCAGCGGATTGATATATGACGACCACTCGACGATATTCGCCAAAGCTCTTGAGAGTGATTTCAAATATCATCGAGGATCGCAAGAAATCGAGTTTCGTTTCATTTGCTCGTGCACATCGGCTTTGTGATTTTCGTTCCTCGGCAGACCGAATTATCGACCGCACAATGATTTACTTCCAACTCGAGTGCACTTTTCATTACTTTTATTTGAAGAAAAAAGAGAGGGTATGGGTAAATCTAGAAAGCAATGCTGTACGAATTCACTCGGTTTGTTTGGTATCCAACGAGAATGCAGACATATAGATATTACGTGGCTTTCTGCATTAGCCGATAGACAAGGAAAAAAATTTGGAAAATTCTTCATGATCAATGAGGCACTTTATATACCATAAAAGTTTTACGGCGCGCGTCGTAACGATCCGCATAAAAAGTCATTTACAGCTATACAGCAGGGTAGTCCTTCCGAGTGTGCACCGCGCGCGTATACATATTAATATGCACATTATAAATAACGCAAAATGTGCAGTACGAGCACGAGTTCCGTGAGATCTGACCTCTGGTTGTGTATAGTATATAGCGCGGGACACGACTCGCGAGCTTCCGTTGGCGCAGCGCACGACAGAAAGAGAGAGAGAGAGAGAGAGAGAGAGAGACGTATTTTGTCTTCTAGCGCGTAATTTATTTGCCGAGTGTCTCGCGAAGATGATGCACACACCGCACACTGCGCGCACGCAGTTGAAAACTTTGTGTAAAGAGAGCTCTCGGACTCGAGAGATGATGTAGCCTCGAAAAGGGTCGCGCGGCGCGCTAGAAAAACACGAGTATCGGGCTTGAAAAACAGATGTCGAGCCACAGACTTCCCATGTAGATGGATGCAAAGTGTGCAGTGATTTATTTCAACCTTATGAAACTCTCGAGCTTATCAGACTTATCCAATGTTTACAGATAGTTATTGCAGCTAATACCCTGCATCCTCGCGCGCTCGAAACTTTGCAATTCAAGCGCGTGTAAAGTTTATTGATAAATAAATTTTGCCGATCGCATATTGTATGCTATTTAATTATAAAAGCTCTCGACTTTCCTGAGTAACGATCCCGGCACACTTTTCCGCTCGCGATTGATTTTTTCCTCGAGAGAAAACTTTACAAGTTCGAAAGTTTTACCTTCCTCACAATTAAGATAATATTGAATTTTTTTTATCCGTTGCACGTGTACGTGCGTTTAAATAATCAGAGTTTAAAAACTTGCTCATGTTAGCTTTAATTTACATTTAATTTATGCAAAAGTCAATAATTTTCTCCGCAAAACAGACGCACGTATCATTAAAATTATCTCAAAGTAATTTTATTTTGCTTGGCTGAAAAAAAATGTAAGATTCGCTCATTACGCTTTAGAATCAGCTCGTATACATTTCTTTTAGTCGACGAGATGTACTCGGCATTATGCGCATCTACTCACTTTTCATGTTAAAATATATGCTTGAAAAGTACTCACTACGCACGGCATTTTTTAATAAAAAAATGTTAAAAATCTCGCAAAAGTCGCCTTTGTGTTCATTTTTTACGCGATACGCTTGCTTTATGTAGTGAAAATCTTATTTAAATCATCATTATACTGCCACACGAGTTCAATGGCATAAAATATGAAATACAATCTGCCTGCTTGTATACGTAACGAACTGCGCCGCGAGATATGCGAAACATTTTTAACATCTTCACTTTATGACATTGTTTGCGTCTCGCGTGCGATAATAACAGAGTGAATAATCGTGTCTCACGATCGTATCAAAATCTCGGAAAGTAATTAGATTAATAAAAAAAAAAAAGAGACAGAGAAGCGGAACGAAGAAAAAACTCGTTATCGCCGTGTGGCGCGCGCGGCCGAGGCTCGTATATAAGCGCGTGTGCCAAAAAAAGGGACGCGTGAGCGCGAAACGCATCACGTGTAGCTTATATATACCGCGGCGGGTCTCCGTATATATTCGCGCTCATAATATAAACACACGTTGCGCAGGCGGTCGAGGTCTTTGAAAAGAAAGTTTTTTCTCTCCTTTTTTTGCTCTTTCTCTCTCTCTCTCTCTCTTTCGGCTCGCATACTTTCGGTCGCGCAAAATCCTTCAAAGAGCCATCCCCCGGCGTCGGCGAGGCATCAGCTTCACCTATCCTGCACGCGCACGAAGGATACATGTATACGCAAGGCAAATAATAATCCCTTCGCGCGGCGAATATCGTCGTGGTCGTCGACGTCTCGCGTGCGCAGGTATATATGGTGGATTTATATAAGTATACTATTACGTGAACCAGTGGCGAGACGTCATTAAAATTGTGCACATGTGCGTCCAGTTCGTGCATATGTATGCATGGTGTATAGGCTAAGCGCGCTTTTTTTTCCTCCACCCACGCACTAGACAAAATAAAGACTCTCGAATGGTTAAGTTTTTTTTCTCTCTCTCTCTCAGTTTCTCGTTTTCTGTTTTCGCGATTATTCGAGTCGCGACATAAATCTTGTGTATGGCACGGATCATTAAAAAGCCAGAGAGCCGCGCGCAGAAAAATTATTCATATCTGACAAATGTAAATTAATTATATCTGAAAAAGGCACACACATACACTGTACGTGATACAGATTGATGTTTTGTGTTCAACACGAGAACACGTACATTTAATATGTACGCGAACGGAACGGAACGGAGCGGCGTCATAATGCATGCAAACATGTGTATACGTGTGTGTACTCGAGTAATACCAAAATAAACTCGAGCTTGGCACGCGCGACTTGATTGATTGTAATACGACTTACGGGCGCCTGGCAGCAAAAAAATTCCGCAAGCGCATCTCGCTCGCTCTCTCGGGGGGCAAAAGCACCGTATACACAGCATACCACACGAACGCTTGCATACATGCACAAAAGGACAACGACAAAAGGTGTGGGATATGTATTTCTTTGAAAAACAATGTGTAATATCTCGTATAGCTGGGCTCTCGGAGCTGTACGCGTATAATACGTTCTCGATTTTTCGTTCTTTCATTCGCGAGGAGGCTCGAGAGAGGTGTATGTATAGTACGCGTACACGAGAAGGAACATCTGAAAAGAAAAGTATCATACAAAAAACCGCAAAAAGACATCATTCTTCTCCTGCTCCATTATGTGTGTACACAGCTCGGCAGGCGCGCGCTTACATATATACGTCACGTGTACATAGGATAGGTAGGAAGCAGCTATATCCAGCCGATCCTCCACCTCTTCGATTATATTCGCACCCTAAAAGTAAACTCCGAGGCACACATAGCAGCAGCAGCATCGCGGCCGGCTTGGCCCTTTAAAAATTCTCAATATAGCTTAGGATATGGCGAGCACGGGCACGCAAGCATGCACACGTGAGTCTGTATATATAGCGTGTACTCAGTCACTCGCAGCACTGGCTCGGCTCACTCACTCGCGCGCACACACGTATACAGACACATGCGCGCACAGGAGAAGCGAGTGGGGAGAGGAGCAACTGCGCGAGGCAGCAACAGCAAAAGCAATTCAGAGCCGGCGTTTTGCTTCTTGCCGTCGTTGCGGAGCTCAACAGTCGACGCCTGGCCGCGGAACCGACTGTCTCGTCTGCTGCGTATATACACACAGAGCGACAAATAGTTTATACTCGAGCGCGCGTATATATTATTAAAACGAGTTGATTTATTTTTTTCGTACGATACGATACAATATATAGATAAATTCGAAAGCAAAGCCACGACGAGACACTCGACGTCCGTACATATAAGCTCGCCAAAATGCCAAATTTCACTCGGCTCTTGGAATAACAAGTTTGACAGGTCTAATTCAGCGCACACGCGTATTAAACACACGCACTGGCGGTACACAGTTGGCGCTCTGGCTGAATTCGTAGCAGCAGCAACAGCTTAATATACATATGTGAGCATGCGCGGCACCACTGCTTAGTCAGCCGATAATTATTGAGAGAAAAGCTGGCCCGTATACCGAGCTTTTTCCCTATCTAGCGGCAAATGCGAGCCGCGCGTCCGACAGTCGCGATCGAGACGCCCAATAGCCGGTTGTACGAAAAGCGCCAAATCTAGCGAGCTGACGTACATTGTACATAAATAATAAATAGCAAAGTTTTTGCGCGAGTGCAAAGGACGCGTGGCGTGGCGAGCGCGCCACCAGCAGCATATATATGACAGCTGTGTGCCAGGTGACAGCGAACGTCAAGTGAAGCCGAATCAAAACAAAAACAAAAGGCAAAAAACGAGGTCGATGACAAGCAGGCGCTCGCGTCTGGAAAATCTATTCGCTCCGAAGCTGCGAGGATAATTAGACTGAGAAAAGGCAGCGAGGTATAGCGGAAGCCCCCGTGTGCCATTGCCATGGCATCGCAGCAATTGCCGGCTGCCGCTGCTGATCTTGGTAATTACAATCGCGGCCACAACACCATGGGGAGTCTTCTTGGTTCTGCTCGTCTGCTCGGCATCGGCCACGATGAGAAAAATTGAACCCTCTCCCTGCACACCCCCGGAGTAGTTCGAAGGCGTATGATGTGCCGTGGTGCTTTACGACAGAGAGAGAGAAAGAAAGAAACCAGCCTCAGAGTCTGCTTCAGTTATCGTTGTTGTTGTTATTGTTGTTCGTTGACGGTGTTGTTGTTGTTTTGATTGGCGCAGTTGCAGTAGTTGCAGTTAGTGGCGGTGCGCGCGTGTGATATGCCGTGGATAAAGTGTCTGAGCAGCGGTAGCAGCAGTGGTGGTCGCAATGCCTCGGCGGCGGCCGCTTCTGCTGATCATCATGGATCCGCGAGCAACAACAAAACGTCGAGGGCCGCGAGTAAGAAACAGCTCAGCGTCAGTCAGCCGGTTCATCTGCTCGTCAAGGTGAGTTTCTCTCGCTACTTTAATATGCTATAACAGCGCCCGTGCTCGTTCGTCCGATCGCTTTTCGCAGCTGACCCCGTAACTCGTGTGTGCGCTCCCATTTAGTGCAGTCTGTTATTATTATTATTATTATTATTATTATTAAAATGTTGATGAACATTTTTTCACGCGCTCCTGTCTTTGATTGCGGCCTTGGGCTCGAGAAAACCACAACGAAATTAAGCGAAAAAATTACCTCGACGACGATCCAGACGAAAATGATTGAGCCGTGTACGCAGCCGACACCGACACACGTGCGTTAAACGAACAACGAGATAAGCAAAACAAAAAAAGAGTCGTGTGTTTATTACGCTCGTCGGTGGCGGTGTCTGTGCACGCGGTTGCTCAATCTCTCTCGGCGGACACATACACATACACACACACGCACACAATGTGCTCGCGTACAGCTGATGCATTATGATTGCAGGCGGTAGATCATTATACGCCGCGGCGATTCGTCCGCAATCGGATCGATTAATTTTTATTATTATGTATATAGGCAGCGGACTCTCGGCGCACGCGGCGTCATATATAATACGTAATATCAAAGATATTTATGTACATCGCGCGCGACCGACCAAGCGAGAGCGAGACCTGTTGCACGCGGCCGAGCAGTATGCTGCAGCTCTCTTCGTAATATAAAGCGCAAAAGGAGAAACGACGAGCGAATCGATTAATCCCACAGACTACGCGCGCTCGCTCTCTCTCTCTTTGCGTGTTATATCTACATCGGTATAAGATGGCAAAGGCTACCGATCGGACGACGACTATATAGCAGTATAAAAGGGCCATATAGCATTCATAATGTGTATACGCATGTAGGCTATGGGCTCGCTTTTTCGGGCGCATATATAAGCCACGCGTAGATAAAATACGTTCGAATATTATGTGTATACAGCCCAGACAAAACTTGATTTCGCGGAAACGAACGTGTGACTACAACACAACGTAATACGCTACACACATAGCTTCGGCGCAGAGGAGCCGAGAGAGCGAAAGATATTTATCGCTCCGATGTTAGATATGACAGGGCTGAATTAGCATATTTTTCAGCTTAATGTGTTAAAAATCGTCCTTTTTTCGCTCGATATTGCCGATAAATCAAGTCGCGCTCGCACGTAGGCGGGCAAATATTATATATATAACTGGACGCGAGCTCGCAATAATACCTATGCGATATCTTCTTTCTCGCCGAGATCCAATTACCTCGTCGCGTTGATGGATCTTTAGCGCGTTCGCGTACGTAGGCATATAATGTAATACATGGTCCGTTTGTTGCGGTGGCGCCTTTATCGCCACTGGCGCGAATAGACTTTTAGCTCGCGAACAAACAAACAAACACTGTCGAGTGTCTGCTTCGCGTCTGCTGCAGTGTAGTTTGTACTACAACGCGTGTGCGTCGCGCATGAAAATGCAATGAAAATGCGAAAAGAGCTCGAGTGCGGCACATTATTATGCTTGCGGGAGCCGCACACTCACGCCTATACATAAACTCGAACCCGAAGATCAGAAATAGTTGACCGAAATATCGTGCTTTGGAAATAGCCAATCATTACAAAAGTTCTTGCGTATACGAGAGCTTCGGTCGAGCACCAGCTGATCTAGAATGCAATTCTGCTCTCTATACGCGAGCTTATGGGCGATCTCCGCGCGCACAAAGCAAAATTCCAAGAAGATGACACAAACGTCTATATGAATTCCCGCGACTCGCGGCTCTCTTTACGACTCTGTGCCTGCCTGGCAGATGATATAAACCGGGAGGGGACAAAAAAAAAATGCGCGCTAGAGCAGAGCGCTTACATAAATCTTACACGGTTGCAATTAAGATGGGAAAAATAATGCGTGTAGTATAGTAACTAGCCTTGCTGCTTGCTCGAGCTGGCCATGTCCATGCGGAATTGCAATAAAACTCGCCGTGCACATGCTGCATCTAGTAATGCAACCCGAGAGCTGCTTTTCGTCTATAGAAAAAAAAAATAGATCGGGTCTATCGCAAAGCTCGTCGTCAAGGCAAGGGCGGAAAATAGGGGAATCCCGGGTTTAATCAAAGAGCCCCGTGCTTGTATAGCTACATCGACGTTGACTTGTTAATTCGCAAAAAGGGCGCGTGCGAAAGGAAATATAAATGTATATCATATATTTCACCTCCCGCGGAGCCGAGAGGGATACACATCCTATATAGCTGCGGCGCAGCTCTCGGGCGTAGCACGGCATAGGCCAAGTCGAATAAATTTCAAATGACGTTTTGCGTTTACGTGTACACACTGCAGGCGCGTAAGAGGGAATTCTCTCTTATATATACAGGCCGCGTTGTGGTGAATTGGTGTGCGTTGTTTGCTCAAACGCATGTTGATGCTTTCGCCTCTCTCATTGTGCGAACCCGAGCTTTTTTTCCCCGCTCTCATTTTTCGTCACTTGCATAATGTATAATATATATACGGACGCGCTCATCGCCGAGACTTTACGCATACATATAATACGAGGAGAGCTGCTGCGTACGTACACGACACAAACAAAAAGTTTAAACACGCTCAATATTTCAATTATCAATTTTACGAGCAGCTCGAGACTCGTTGCGTGCAGCATGCGTATGTGTGTGTGTATATAGGCCCGCATTATTATTATCCACGCTGTATCGTAAAATCTCACCGTAAATTTTCATTCGCATGTTGTATATATAAACGCGTCGGTATAATCGATGACACTCGTAAACGAACGAGACGACGAAAACTGCAGCCTACCGATGATTGACGCTAAACACGCTATTGGCTTAACGAGATTAGCCGTAACAACTGCAGCCGGCCAATTGTGCGCAGCGACCGGCCCCTGCAGTGCACAAGACTGACAACTGTAATAATGTTGACTAACTTTAGCGCGCATCGTGTCCTTGATCCGATTCGCGCCGCAGCAGCAGCAGCAGTGACAGAAACGGCGACGATCGTGCGCACCTCGACTCGCAATTGTGAACTTTCGGTGCCGAAAAATGCGCATGCTGTCTCTCACTGATCTCGTGGGGTTTCTCTTATTGTAACGACGACGACGACGGCGTCGAGGCGCAACAGCTTCGAGGAGGTTTCGTTGAACCAGTTGAGCGGCTTTCGCCTGACGCAGTGGTATTGTATACAGTAGTACGCCACGCGCGCCACGAGGCTCTCTCTCTGCGGGTAAACATCCATTTTAATTGAAGATGTGTGTTTTATTACGGGCGACAAGGTCGCGCACGCGGCTAGAGACACGATGATTGATTCGGTACAATTACGATCGTGATAACGCAATTATTTCATTGATTGTTTTTTTTTTCGAGTCAATATAGACACAAGTCGCCACGGTGTGGCTCGCCGCAGCGAATTATATTATATTTTGGAGCTTCAATTTACCTAGCACTCGAGAACGAACGATAAGAGCAGCTTTTGAATGATTTATCGCGGCGCCACTCGAAAATTTCTATTACTCACGCTCGCTCGAGCAGATCGTAAATATTGCACTACACATAATAATTCGAAACGCGAACAATCGAAATTTTTTTTAAAATCCAACTCGACTGAGAAACGACGCGCAGTGCGAATAATCGCAGTACGAGATCATTCGCTAGGCTCGGGCGTAATTTGCATATAATCCATTAGGCGAAAGATCTTAACGCCGAGTTGATCTCTGCGCTGCTCGACAAGTATCATTCATATATAAATTACGCAAAAAGTTTTCCAGCTCTGCATCTCGTATTTAGTATTTTCCAAGTTATGTAAGCTCCCTGGTACGTATGCATGTACGAGAGAAAGAGAGGCGAGTTCTTGATAAGATAAGTTTGTCGAATGACACATAGCGAGGTGTGTAGCGCTTGTCCGTTGCGGAGCTCGTCCCGCGTGCGTGCGAGAGCTCCGGACAGCGACGAGGCACCTTCGCATGTATTTATTTTATTTATGCATAGAAGAGCCTGCATTACGCTTGTACGTACGCCTGTATATAAGTTTTGCCGTCGAGCCGATAAATTGCTTTTTATTATTCAGCGAGGTGTGAATATGTATACACATACTCAGGTGCGAGCTGCTCTCTCTCTCTGCTCTCTGTCGCAGCCTTTCAAATTTCAAAATGACGCGAATCTTTTGAAATATTCTTCTTCTTCTTCCGGATGCGGGACGCCGACGCGACGACGACGACGACGGCTACGACTGTTTTTGTCAAAGGTGTCAGGTATACTCATACCACGCTATCGACACGGCCGCGCTCTTACACGGATATTAACGCGGCACAAATTTGCATATTAGATTTTTCCCCGCACGTACGGTAAATACTCGATTTCAGCCGGAGACAATAAATGTCGCGTAAAAAGTAAGTGCGCATTTGCATATGAAATTAAAGAAAAAGCCATTGGCAGCGTAGAGCTGCGAGAGTCGCAGGAAGCTCTCGAGTCGAGCGGACTGGGAATTTTCATTTCCGAACGCAGCTGCGGTTCGTTGCTGCACTTGGCGCGCTGCATACTTCGGACGCATCGATGAAATGCCACCGTTACATAGCTCTCTTGCGTCGTTGCTAGAGCTAGCTCGAGAGAGAGAGAGAGAGAGAGAGAGAGAGAGCAATCGCTCTCGAGCAATATCTATACGCGCGCCAAGCCGTGATAATTTGTTTCTCGAGCTGTCTAGTGTCGCTTTTAAAAGCCTCGCTCTAGCGCCCGGACTCGCTGGCCTTTATTACCGCTACGAGCTCGTTAAAATCTCGAAATTTATTACGCGCAATATTCCACGCTCGCGCCGATGCACGCTTCATCTGCACATCTATCCGCGAAATTGAATAAAAAAATAAATGATATTTCAAGAGCACCTATAAACGAGCGCGCGAAAATGCTCCAATTGCCGATCACGCACGACTTTTAGAGCGCAGCGCATCAGCTGCACGAGGCTATTTTCCGGCTGCGGCAAATGTACATTTAACGAACTCGATGACAAAATTCACTCACGCAACGATGACATTTTGCGGATTAGTCTGCCTCGGGATTATTCATCGGCGCGTTATAAGCCTCGACTAAGCCCACTCTATATTATTAAACGCATACTATATAACCGTACGTAAACGCGCATCTGCCCCTCGGAAGTCAAAAAGTCGAGCTTTGAATTTAATATCATATATTTACACTCGCCAACGAGGGATCGGTTAAGGAATAAAAAAAATAAAGAAGAAAAAGCGGGCGAGGGCGTTTAGTCGGGCGATCGCGTCTGCAATTGATATTTATATACACTTTTTGCCCGCTCGCAGCGACTGCCATTGACGAATCTTCTTCCCTCGTGTATGTACGCGCATGTGTGCGTGTGTGTGGAAGTGTGTACCTTTCCTCTTTGTTCATTTTTTTTGGCCTTGTTAGCTCGCAGTGCTTCCTCCACGCTTTATGATTTCCGATGATTGATTTTCTTTCCTTTTAATATTTACCTTTCGTCGGGCTCGCAAACACAGTCAAAAATTCCTTCCTTCCTAGCTGAGGGATTAAAAAGGAGTTACACGAGTTTTTCCTCGCGGCTATGTATATCTGCTCGACGCTTTGAATATCGATTTTGAAATTAAGTTAAAATTCGCAGTCGCGCGTGCATTGCTCGGGTTCACGCTCGTCCACGTGAGAAAACAAACTCTCGGGGCTTGAAAAATAAATTGAGCAAATATAGACTCGGATCGCCGCGAAGTATATGTCACGAAGAGAAAACATTTTTTCGGCGCATCTAGATGGGATCGGAAATTCGTCAGCATATAAAAGCAGGCAGCAGCAGAAAAGCAAAAAAAAGAGGAATAACCACCGACGCGTGTGTTTATCCGCGATCTCATGCGAATGTATCTATATGACATCAGAGCAAATACGCGCGCGAGTTATTTGGATTACTTACGCAAAGAGCCTTATATATTTTGGGCGAGCAGGGAAAATTGATGCTCTCGAATATAAGTACGAAAGATCCTCGAACGCAATTACTCGAGGCCCACGTAATAACAGAGTTGGGGGCACTACTTGTGGCGGTGGCGGCGAATTTCGGCGCTGGGAGAGATAAAATAATTACACGCGTGCCTCGCTTCAATTTGGTAGAGCTCGTATATATGAAAGCCCACGAGGATCGTGGAGGCTCGTACGCGTATATGAAAAAATTTAATATTTTCGGTCAGCTCGATGATGGATATTAGTTGATGACGATATTTAACGGGTCCACGCAGTGTCCAGCCGCGCGTCGTGTGCACGTCGCTCGATATCCTCTCTCTCGTACTCTGTCGCAGCACGAGACGATTTTTTATAATTACACGCCATACACGCGCACGTGAACTTATCATTAGGCTGATAATGATATTTCACACTTATTTTGGCATTTAGCGCGCGCAGTTGCGGGCGAAAGGCACATGGCGACGCGCGTCATCTGGCCTACATAATAATATAATACGAAGCATTATAATAATAGCTCGGAGCCGCCGCCACCACCACAGGCGTTGCCACTGCCACCCCTAATTAGAAAAGTTTTTAGCTGCTCTCACTCGAGCTTGCGCACGATCCGTCTCATTATGTAAAAAAATTAAAAACTGTCCGTGTGCGCGCGCCTGCAAAGTTTCCTCGACTGTATCAAGAGCTTCCGCGGGATTTCTGTAATTTTATGCTCGAGCAGCACTGCAGTAGCACTGCACCGTTGTACTGTTTTGCGCTGCAGCTGTCCACTTGTAAAGCCGCGGTGGCGGTAAAATGAGGCATGTAACAATAATCCGATAAACCAATCAAAAATGAATTTAATGCAGCTTTACGCGAACGCAGCGTACAGCGCTGCAGCGCGCAGGTCGGCTATAGTTAGCTCTCTTTCCATCGACGTTATAAAATCGACGCTCGGAGTGGCTTCTGGACTTAATGCGCGGGGGGAGCACTTGGCTATACACACCGTCTAAAAAACTAGCGTACCAGCGTTAATTGACGCTGCTAATGCGGCTACACGCTTGTTTCGCTGCGGCTCTCGGGCAGAAACGCGCATGTAGGTGTGTACCGCGCGAGCGTATCGCAGGCTCGTTTTTCAGCCATTTGAAAATCAATATTATAAAGTGCATACTACTCGCCGCGGTCGAATCCGGAAAATTTCGAAATCACATAATAAATACACGCAGACCGAGCGGATGAAATATATAGATATCATAGCGAAGCACTTTCCAAATACTTAGTTGCAATTATCGCTGATTGCAAAGCACATATATACAATAATTGCCGCGCAGCTGCAGCAGCAGCAGCAGCAGCTTCGAGCCACACAGCTCATTTATTATGTTATCCAACGACGTATACGTGCGATTTGCTAATACATCTGCAACACACGCCTTTCTATTTGCTAAACGTTCAAATTATATACAGACGTCTCGCGCGTCTCCTCCAAAGTAATAACTGTCTTTATTTCTTCCGAATTTTCCCGTGCTTTTTTCGATCCTTCCATCATCTATACGAGGAGCGCGTTAAATCGTTGCAATAAAAAAGTTTTTTCTCTGTCTCCCCCGTCCGCCGCCGCAGACGCCTCGACCTTTGGCAAACGAACGAGTCGCTGTACACAGCTGCCGCCACAGAGAGAGAAAAAATTTTCACGTCGAACTAAATTCATTACTATCGTCGGCTCGGTTATTTTTAAACCTCGTGTGCGCGAGTTTACTTATTATTATTATTCTTTTTTTGTCATACAAATGATTTTGTCAGCGAGTCGAAGAGCGATCGTTATATCTATATAACGCAATATACGTGTTTTGAGTAATTTCAGTCGGTGGCGCACAATAGCCGAGGCGCACTTAACTCCCGAGGCGCATTATCCAGCGTGAAATTCGCGTCTCTTTCTCTCTCGTCTCTCTCTCTACTACTCTCAGGCTCGTGCGGCGCAAGTTGGCCGAAACTTCAATACAAAGTTATTTTGTACGGGACTAGGTGATGCTGCAAGCGGCAGCCTAAATGCGCTCATCCGTGGTATATATATAGAGAAGATGTGGCGCGCAGGAAAAACTCGGAAACTCAGTTCCGTAACTATATCGGGCGAGTTTGAGGAAGAAAGAGAGAGAGACTTTGACTGGCACTTTTGATCGTGGTTTTTCGGCTTGCCTATACTAGCACTGCCCGGGCTACAATATAACTTTTTCTATGGGCTGCACATTTTATCTTCCGGCTCGCATCTCTTCCATGCCGTGTGTGTACACAAAAGCTCGTTGTCATTAGGCTCTCTTTTTTTTTCCTCGTAGGGATCTCCCCCGGGGACGTTTATGCTCGCTATTGTCATATATATATAATAATTCCTGTAGGTTTTTAGAAGAAAATATTTCCGGCTCTTGCAGGCGAGCGTCCAATGTCATTTTTTAGTTCCTATTTTCGTGAGAGGCGGCCGCACACGCGCTCCCGCGATCTTAGTTGGCCATTTCTCGACTCATCTTCCAGGATCTAATTAAACGCGTGCCTTCACGCTAGATCTGCGCGTGTGGCATGTCAGAAAGTGTACGCGGCGCGACTTTCGGCGAAGCCAAGCGTGGCTTAAGCTCGCGTAGGCAAGTTACGCTGCAATTGAAAATAGATGCGCTATAGCTCGGAAGCGCGCGGATTCTGATAATAATAGTGCGTGTGCGTCGCGTAGCTGCTTACGCTGCCGTACGGTAAACGCGCTGCTGCTTGTGCAGTGCGTCTGAAACTGGAATATAATATCGTGACGCGCGGGCGGCGCTCGAGCTCCGACTCGACTCGCTGCGGGTGCTTGGCGCCAAGAGGACGTCGCTTCTTTGCTCTTGAAAAGCTTTTGCATGTTGTGAGCGTGTGTGTGTGTGTGTGTATACGCACACGCAGACACACGTGAAACTACCGTGGCAGTCGAGCTCGTCTGTGTTTTTATACGTACGCACTCGAGCCGGCAAGCTTATACGTACGGGGGCTCGAGCGCTATATACCATCACATACACGACGCGACCAAGACGTAAAAAGAAATTAAATATTTTATTACGCTGTATTTTGGAATATATTTTCGGCGTTAGATTATGAGTGGCTTTGAGGCACGGGGCGAATTTTTATGGCCCCAGCCCGTATCGTATAAGTATATAAGGCCTCGTGATTCCAGCTGACTTATATACTCGAGCCAGTGCATTAAAATCTCATTTTTATAGATTCCTGAGCCAATCTCCACTGTCTGCTTGTGTGTGTTTTGCATATCGTCATTGAGTAATAATGACATAAAAACTGTAATTTTATGTACCTGCGAATAAATCAGCGACGATAAATAGGTGTTTTTCGCATTATTAAATATTTATTATTGGCGCGTACATACACTCTGAGTAATTCGTTACGAAGCGTGAGAAAGACGTTCCCATACTATACGTAGCATTAGCTAAATAGCGCGACTTTAAACCTATTCCTATTTTGCAAAGTTTTCTACATATTTGTTGCTCCTCTTTTTCTCGAACGACAAAAGGAGCAGCTCTTGCACTATATCGGCGTTTCTCACGTGCGTTTGGCTTACTCGAGAGCGACTCGCTAATCTTCCTAATGCTATGCGACCTCGCGAATTTCTCGAGTAAATCCGCACTCGCGCGTATCGTCACTCGTCGTGTAACTACTACACGCACAAGAATGTATAATATAAAAGTCGTAAAAATCTTTTCGAGTTCGAAGAAGAAACGAGCCTAGGATTTTTCCATCCGTCCAATCGGAACGTGCTAAGTGAAATAACGTGTCACTTATTGGATATTTGTGTATCAGCGAATGTCGCATTTTCTCACGCCCGCGACTCCATCGATTTTTTCGAATGAAAAACATCAAAAAACGATATTTTCTACGACTCGACTCGATGGCGGTGTAATTTATTAAAAAATTTCCGTGCCCGTGAATGATGAAAGAAAGAAAGAAAAAAACACGAAAACGTACGAATGATCTCCTTCACCTCTGGAATTCACCCTTTTATTGCCAGAGAAAGAGAGCGAGAGCAAAGAAAAATAGAATTGCCTTAGAGGTACGAGTGTAGAGGCACTCTCTTACTCCGACGCGCCTGCCAACTTCACGAAACGCAGAAAGTCACTCGAGAGTAGCTTAAAGTGTAGTACATACACCCGTATAGCATAGGTATGTACGCGGGCGTGTGCTGCGAGCCGCGAGACAAGTGGAAATCGCGAACAGTTTTTTGCCCCGAGGTTGCGGGTGAAAAAAAAGGGCAAAAACCAAGACGACCTGGAAGGGGGGGAGAGAAGAAAAAAATTGCACCAAAGAGTGATTTACGATCGCGCTTATACTTACAGTGAGCAGCAACGATCGGCTAAATTGGTCGGCAAAAATCTTCGTGCGTGCGCAAATTGTTGCATGAAATTTTCAATATCCGAGCGAGAGGCCTGACGCGCTCGTCGGGCTTAAAAGCTTCTCGCGGCCCCCGAGAACGACGAGACGATTATTATTGATGAGAATGAATTTTAAAGAAATATACTTGGACGCGCATCATCGCTCCTCGGATGATTTATATTAGCGGGAATATATAATTTCATCCCGAAATTATCCGCGCGCAGCGCAGCTCCAAGTCCTTGATATAGAAATTCCAATATACTTTCACAATTTTTGTAATCCTTTCGAGTCATCGTCGCGCTACACGAAAGTGCAAATAATCGAAGCTGTTGCTGTCGCTGCTCGTTCGTCGGTAGCGATTCGAATTATCTCTTGCTGCAGTGTCGAGATTTCGCGCGCGAACAAGCGAGCTCGTTTGCGTGTTATAGTGCTCAGCAAAAAAAAAATATCCAGCTAACGTAGGCGCGCGTAACTCAGCTTGGCGCGTCGGATTCGAAGGTCCCCGGCGGTCGTCTATCGACGCGCATGTATAATATACTGCGAAGCTTATAGCTGAGCGGTCACGCGTATATGGAAATCGATTCTCCGGCCAACGCACATCTGTTCATCTCGCGTCGACAAAAGACTTTTCCGATGCTCGACATTTTTTTCCTTCTTCGTTTTTTTTTTGTTGTTGCTATTTTTATCGACGTAAATCGTGACATTTTATGAGGGTTTTTTCTCGACTCGCGCCTATACACGAAGGTTACGTCAACTTTTTGCCTCGTGTGTATATTGTGTGCTTCGCGTCGCCCATAATACACACACTTGGCCACCTGTGTGCGGCTTGATGTGTGTCTTTCTCTCTCTCACGACGCGAACAATGTGCCTGGTGTGTGTCACAATTTCATCGATTAGCATTCGAGAGATAGGCTCGGAAATTAACATACAAATGACGTTGTCTTTTTTTACATCGCATAATTGCCTCTACGCCCGAGCGTGTGGCCGAACTAACGCGATAAAAATGAGCCACAAACTGTCGCTGGCACGAAAGCACGTATTATACAGCAAACTTATGTATAATAAATACATAAGATATAAGGCTAGCTGTTGCAGCTTAAACGACGCGGTAGATTAACGCCAGCCGTCAATCGAAAAGTCGAAAATCGTCTGGCTTCCGGTATTACACGTGTATACCAACGAATTCAATCGAAGCAAACATCGAGTACGCTATGTTACACTATACAAGCAAATAAAATAATAAACAGGTAGGATAATGCACGAAACAGCTCGCGGTAGTCGTCTGGATAATACTTTTTTGCCTCGTAATCGTGTTATGATCTTAAATACGTGCGTCTTGATAGCGTCGTTATAAGGCACGTCTCTGCACGCAGATGAGGAGCTTCCATACAGCTTAAGAGTTTGCACACATAGGCACACACACGTATGTGTGTGCAATCTCGCGCTCGGATCGTTAATGATTAAGTGTCCCATTGTGATAAAGAGGCGTTGTTATGGTACAAATTGCGGGCCGTACGTGTGTAGCACGTAGCATATAGCTACGTATGTATATAGCATAAATACTCGCGCGCACGCAAAACAGCCTCGTCGAGGTGTGATTTTGAGCTATACATGCCCAGGCGCGCTATATATGCCACAAACATATCCCATACACTAGGCACACACACACACACACACACACATACAGATGCCTGGCTGAGTTTGATAGATACGATGCAGTTGATGCAGCTCCGCGTATTATGGTCGGCTATACGTGTATATACCGAGCGTGAAAAATGGTTCATTCGCATAAACGCGTGCAAGCGCTCGGCGCTCAAATTAATTATATGCGCGGCTATGATTTATTTTCGGATTGTTGCTCGGGCATTTTCAATTTGATACAGCCGGTATGTATACGCGACTGCATTTATGCGCGCCCGCCACATATCAGTATATAATATAATATGGACTCGAGAATTTATACAAGTCGCTTATGCGCCACATAACAAACACGCGGACACCTTGAAAAATCGTCCCTCGGGAAAGTCGCGCGCCGATTTTTCGTCCTTCTATATATCTCTCGTTGAGCATGTATATGTACGGGGGGCCAAGCGCATATATATATATAACACATGTGGTGATCGACTTTGTCGCTGTCGACGTCCTCGGAGCTACTCCAACGTATCATGGGTGGTGCTGTCTCTCTGCATACACTACGTATGTGTATACCGCTACCGTACATACATGTATAACAATGCCCATAAAGAAGCCTCAGATCGCGTCGACTTTTGACTATTGTAAAACGAGATTGCGATCGCTTGCTCGGCTTGTTGTCGTCGCGATCGACCTACTTGTATACGTTCCTGTCTTGTTGTCCCCGCATGATGCTTAGCTAATGACGATTTCTTCCTGCGGGTGGAGTTTATAACTCGTCGTCACGTCGCCGCGATCTCTGTTTTCTCCTCGTGATATATAATTTTTTTCCTTTTGACCATCGATACGTGACTGTTGTTGTTGTTGTTGTTGTTGATGTTGTGCTGCTGTTGTCCGGATTACGTCGATGGCCTCCTAGCTTCATTGATTCGCCTCTCATACATATGAATCTTCGACAAAGGATACAGTAAAGAAGAAGAAAAAAACAGGAGGCAGCCACAAGCGTCATTATAATTTAAATAATCGCGTGTATGCCGCGGTTTCTTAAAGTGTTAATGTAACGGATGGCTCGTTAATTGTCGGCCCGACATCAGAGAGACGTTGAAAGGGGCACGCGCGGACATGTGTATTTTACTCAACTTTATGAGGCTTTCTGCCAGGTACTACACATAATGCCGAGCGAATATAGGCTCTGATTGCATCAGCTGCAGAATATTTCGGGTGAATCACTCGCGACGTATTAATGCGAGCTGGCCGCCTTATAACAAATGAACATTTCTCAATTAAAAGTACATTCTTGAGCTGCTGTCGCCGCTACGATGAACGTTTCTTTTTATATGCGAAGCTTTAACGGCGCAGTTGAGGAATTGACTACTGAACGCAAGCAATTTTCTTCAGCGCCTTTTAACTCTCCCTCTCTTCCTATAATTATAATAATTTCTGTATTAATGCGCATCAACTTTTGCCGCTGCTGTTTTTTCAAGTTTATAAATATGCAAAGTCAGTTTTAGTATGCGCTTCGTCGACGCTGGTTTTATAACGTAAACCGATCTACGGGCAATTTGAGGTGAAAGAGGCCGAAAAAAAAAAATTCCGGAGGGGATATTACATTACCTTGTAGCCGCCTTCCCAGAAGATGAACCCGCTCGGAAAGAGAGAAGAAGGCAAAAAGAACGAGGCAGGAGATAAAAAAGTTTTACCCCGAGCAACAAAGGTTTTTTTTGGCGACACTCGAGATTTTCTCGTCACCCAACGGGCACAGGGATTTCGTTGTTTTGCCTGCGCGCGACTTATAAACTTAGCTGCGAATTGTGCCCGCGCGCCTCGCGTTTCGTTTTCAACTCCTTCGCTAATTATTTCGCTTATATAAGAGCTGTGTGGTACACGTATCTGATCGGGCGTCCTTTTTTATTTGCGTATACGTATACGCGAGTCGTAAAAAGCGTCGACGGGGGCCTGTACTTGTACACTCGAGTTTGAGAAAATAAAGACGCTCGATTCAGGCCTCCTTGGCAGACGCGGCAGCACGCGACGCTCGGCATGAATGAGCCGTAAATCAATCCAGTCAATAGAGCGATGATAGCGAGTCGCGCGCGCGCCTGGATCGGTATCGCAGCCACGACTCGAGATTGTACAAACGGCATCTGTGCTGCTGCTGCTGTTAGTGTATGTGCTATCGTCTCGCTATTCTGCTCGAGATCAATCATTGTTTCTGCTCGATTCAGGCAGTTATCGCGTCTATATACACGTGTACGCGTAACAATGTATTTCCCACGCAATTGCGGCGCAAGGAGGTAGCTGCTGTACGAGCTCCACGTGTGTAATGTATAAGGCTCGGCGGCCGATATGGGATTAACATTTTTGAGCTGTCTGTCTCGAGCGAGCGAGGCAATGTGCAGCAGCAGCAGCAGCAGCCGCGGTGGCTCGAGCGCGAATAATCGCTCGCTAAGGACGTCTCGCAATATACGTTCACTTTTTTCCACTCCTTGACGTACTGCACTGCGTCTGGGCTTCTGCTGCATAAACATACACATACACACACACACACACACACACACACACAAGAGAGTGAACGAGCTGCAGCGCACAGAATCGAATTTCCTTACGCGTACTTACGGCGATTAAATGAGTGCAAATGGGTTATGGGCTCCGGCCTACGTTTATTGCTCCATTCTTTGATTGGCTGTCGACGACGTTTATATAAAGCGAGCCTGGGCTCTCTTTCGTTGCACAATCCAAAAATAATATTGCTCGCGAGAAACCACACACGAAGCCGTACTGCTCGTGCTTGTATACGCGCTACTCGAGAGCAGCAGCTTTTAACAATAAACCTTCGTGCGGCCGACTGCGTGCCCGTATAATATCTGCGCTCTTTTCGCGCGAGATGCGAGAATTATTTTACTACTACTACTACTACTAGGCCACGAGCGCGCGCCGAGTGCCGAAAAGGTTTTATGCGCTGCTAAAGTAAATCCGCACTTTGAAATCATAACAAGCTCGCGTTCGCGAGAAACGAGTGCAGTGCAAGCTCTCTCTCTCAGCAATACTCTATTTTCACACCGCGTGTATCACTGTGCACTGCGAATGCATGAGCTGTAAAGATCAAGAGCTGCGAACGAAAAATTTCTGAAAAACTTTTCCATTTTTCGTCACGCAACGAGCCAGTTATATTATTCTAGTTTCGCGAGAGCCTTGCGTACATACCGGGAAAAGTGACTTTTATGGGTGAGTCAGTAAAATGTGCCGGAGTGAGGCTATATATACGTGTATTTGCTCGTTGTCGATGCCCCATTGTTTCGAGCATCCGGAGACTCGTCTTCGATTATTGCCTTTTCGCGCTTGTGTTCCTTGAAAAACTGCCGGCAAAGACGACGACGCAGACTGCTCCTTTCTGACGACGTGTCAAATAAATATGCATGAAATATCGATATGGCATAAAGCAAATTAAGCGACTTTTCGTTTTGTACCGACGATAATCCGTCACACGTGTGTACTTGTGCCCCGAAGAAAAGACACAATACGGCTTTTGACGCGTAAAATAAAAGAATACAAATAGTCGCTTAAATTTTTGAATTGTCCAGTAATTTTGTTAATACAATTTCGCTGTAGCAACGTCTTAAGTGCGTATTATATCGACGCCTCCTAAGAGTTAGATGCAAGTTCACAGAACAGAGCAGCTCAATGCCAGTTCAATTTCTATTCAGCACAATATTAATTCAGCGTTCGGTTCAGCAAGATGATACCTTGGCGCCGCATGTTATAAAAATAAGATAAATCAAAGCTCCGCTAAAAATGTCATTAAACTGCATACGCAATAAACCTCGAGGAGTTAAATTCGACTCTTTCAAGAATTGATTGCGCGAGAACTCGTCAAACAAGGCTTAAACATAAATACAATTTTGTACGTTACAGGTACCTTGCTTTGTGTACATAGTGTGCACAAAAACTCCTTTTAGCCCATTGCTGGTGTAATAATTATTTTATCAGTCCAAAATACGTTAGAAAAACTTGGGTTGATCCGTGAAGAATACAAAGGCCACTGTAGACCCCTTGGTTCTTCAACTAACTCGTGTACTGCACGCAATCATAATGCACATTGGTGTGATCATAATCGTATAATCGCGCGTTTCTGTGTTGTTATTATAATATACACGAATCGTCTGTGAATCACCGCGGACGGAGGTAATGGCGTCGAGATACTATATTTTCTACCTCGTTATATCGTTTCTCTCTTTCTCTTTTCTTCTCTATATAAAATTACATTCGCAGCTCTCTGTCTCTCGCGAGTAAGTACGCGCGAGTGCGATGCTATTAATGTCGTGAAAAAAGCGACGGGTTTTTCATTGTTCTCACTGGGCGAAATAGCCGCGTGCATTGCAGCCACGGTCAATATATATCTCGGCGAAGATCTCGAACGTGTAAAAGTGTATTAATGTCTCAATCGGAGCGAAACGGACAGGATAATTTTCCAGGCTCTCTCTCGCGATCTCGGCAAAAAGTCTCAATCTGTAAACACAGTGCTTATAAGGACGTTACAGGCCGCCTCCACCTCGTCTGCCGAGACTGCTTCCCGGAAAAAAGGGTAAAATGGAAGAAACGATGTAAAAATACAAGGCACGCTGCTGGGCGATATCCTTGGCCATCTTATCTTCGTGCGCCACGAGCGGGTGGAGGGGTCGAGAAAACGAGCAAGAGCAGAGTCCAGAGCAGCAGCAGCAGCAGCAGCAACAGCAGCCGCAGAAGGAAAATATATATATAAATCAGCTGATCGCGATCTATCGGTAGCGTATGTGAACGGCGATCGGATCGATAAACTACACGCGCACATGGTACCGAACTACATAGCATGGGCGAGGAAGAGCCAGCAGCTCCCGAGGCATCTAAATTGCTTGACGAGCTAATCGCGGCTTGTTATCGAAAAAATTTTTTTCCTCTCTCTCTCGCTCTGTTTACACGGCGGAAAATGCATTATCTAAATGATGCGCCCAAGCCGCAATAAGGCATTATTGAAAGCTCATGATAATTGTCCTTTCTTTTGTGCAACTTTATAATGGGTATGGAGGCACGTGCGAGCATACACGCGAGAAAAATAAAAAGAGAAAGAGAAAAACGGAAACATTTACACCTCGACAAAAGACTCGAACTGCAGCACATCCGCGTGTGCGTACGTTCCCATAAAGCTGCAGATCGAGCCACAGTCATGTATATTATGGGGCTGCAGAGAGAGAGAGAGAGAGCAGCACCTTGCGAACGCGTGTACATTTAATACGCAGCAAGCTGCTGGTATTTTGTGGTTTTTACAAGCCAACCACTGCTTATACGCGAGCTACTATAAAGAGGAAAGAAAAAGGAGGAAGACGAGGAAAGAGAAAAAAAAGGACTCGAGGCGCGAGCAAAGAGCAGATAGCATAAAGTGTATTTTCAAAGCTTCAACGTTGCTTATGTGTTATATATGCTGCAGCGTGTAGCACATATTATAGCCGGCCCGTTAAATATACTTTTCTCCATGGGTAGTAAAACCCTGATACTCATCTCTTTTCTTATAATGCCATACACACACACACACAGAGTCCGGTATAAATAATAAGAGAACATTTCTCGTTTGTCGCCCGAGCTTGGACTGTAATAAAATCATTGAATTAACTCTCTCTCTCTTTCTCTCTCTCTCGCTCTTTGAAGCTGTGCAGCAGCTCCATGGCTCCTCTCGAACAATACCGCGTGATCTATGATTTTTGCTTCGGGATAATTCCCCTTTTTGTAATTGATGATAAGAGATCCTATCGATGGGTGGAGTAGCCATCGGCCGATCTCGTGAGCGGCAGCAGCAGCAGCTGCATATTCGAGTCTGCGGCTCGGCCAAGAATGACGCGCCGTGTCAACGTACCTCTTGGGAGCCGTCGCGTACACGGTGTACATCGTTTAACTGAAAATCACCAACCGCAAAAATACCGAGCGCGAAACGTTTACGTTTTTTTCTGTCCTGTCGGGGGGGGAGGGGAAATAATTTCGGTGTGGTTACGGCCGGAGCTTCGGTAAAGCTTCGGCCAAGTTCTGCTTCGCTCCTTCTTCTCTCGAGAGCGATCCGCGTGTCGAGCAGAGGCTTCTTTGTATTTAACACGGGAATCGCGGCTACTCGAGATCGCCATACGTGTATTTGTCAATTGTTTTTGTTGTTGTTTCGTTTAGCCAAGCATTATATTACAAACGATCGAGACGTTTTGAAACGAATTGCGTGAGCGTCAGGCCGAGGTGTTGTATGCGCTGTACAGCACATTACATACGTATATAAACTTTGCTGAAATTTGCACAATCGGCAGAGTTATCATAACAAACGAGAAACGAACACGCGTGATGAAACTCAACGAGCATTGAATTTTCCGCTTACTCGGCTCTGCGGGGATTTCGCATTCGAGAAGTTGTATATTATATGCTTATGCGGCGCTACCCACCGATTTTACATTGTAGTCACGTTCCAACTCGAATTCGAGATACCCGTGTACTTCCGTTCGAATTAATAATCTGCACACTTCCGACTAATTTGTTCCCGATCATATCAACCCTTTGGCTCGAGTTCGCAAATGGCACTTTCGAATCCACACAAATAAATGCTCTTATTTGCAAATGGCCAACACATGTTAACGGGGGTACGGTACGTGCATTAACATCGTCTTCCCATACTGTACAAACAAGCTGTACCTGATTTACCGGAATCGTTCGTGCATCGTGTGTACTTTTGTAAATACACACTCTTATATTATATAGGGCCAAGGGCAGCTGTTGTGACAGGCGCATCTGGTCACCCCCTCGTCACTCATCGTCGGCATTTTTCAACGCGCCACGAGAGAGAGAGAGACGTGCGCCACAATTACTTTGACACGCGTGGCGAAAATTCGAAAGTCAGCACTTTTGAACCGAGAGAGAAAGAGAAGACGATATTATTTTACGAAAGAGTCACGGACAAAGGAAAAATATCCTCGATGTTTGTAGATTTGTCAGCGATTACACATCATCATTGTCACGAGAATCGATGCATACATCGTTGCAGCGCCTCTTGTTGTTTTTTGCATTAGTCAGCTGTCCCGTGCACGAGAGAGAGAGAGAGAGAGAGGAGATGCGCTTGCTCGACAAAATTTTCCCGATACAGTTGAAAAAAGGAAAAAGAAAAATCGATCAGCAAAGAGGAAGTTGGCCAAGCTCGTGCATTGGATTATTCGATACGGTAGAGCAAGAAAAAAAAAGTATTGTCTCTGAAGGATCGTACCTCCTCGAAGCAGCAGCGCCTTATGCAGCATGGCAGTGGCAGCTCGCCCGCAAGAATGTGCATATACATATGGGTACTTGCAGAATCAGTAATGGTCAACGTACCATTCATGAGATGTTTCTTTCCTCTTTCTCTCTCGCTGTATCCGTTTGCACATCTCTCTCTGCTGCTGCTTCTGCTGCTGCTGTTACTGCACGCGTCCGCCCGCTCGCTTCATTGTTGCCGCTTGATCCCTTCATTGTATTCCAAGGCTCGATCCCGTATGTGAGTCGTTTATATACATGCGAGATACATACGTGTGACTGCTACACGTACGCGGGTGTAACTGCGAGTGTATTTTAATCAACGGATCAGGACGATGATGACATTAGCGATTCACTGGCCTACGTATCTGGATTTTCCCTTGAAATATAAGCGTTTTCCACGTACATATCGACTATTATCGATATTGAATCGAGCCGAGAGCTTTTAGCCGAATGAGAGCGAGGCCGAAGCTGACGCCGACGCCAAGCGTATACACACACACGTTCACGCGTGCGAAGAAACACTCCCAAGCGAGATTCATTGCGTGCAATTTTTTACCCCTCGTACCCTCTCCCTACGATATACAGCAACTATGTGTGCACCCGCACCCACGCACGACGCGGCCGAATGAGTCAAAACATCTGGTTTGCGATTGATAAGGTCGATTCGATGAAGCCTCGCTTTTTTCGCGCAAATTGATCGGAATATAAAAGTCGCGCGCTCCATATTCAATGTAAACAAACACATTCCGAGCATCTGGTATACACGTGCGCAATAGCCGGGCTGTAAAACGTACTTGCGCGCATCGTCGTCGTCGTTGTGTTTTCGTTGAAAATTAGAACATATGCGTGCTGACGAAAGTAAAAGAGAAAAAGAGGGGCCGCTTGCAGAAAATTGCTCGTGTAGTAGTAGTAGTAGTAGTGAGCCGCATCGACGACGCCTCGATGTAATCAATCAATTTGAGTGCACGCAGAGGCCTCCGCAATTTTCGGTCAACCGGAAATTTCTTGGCCCCCGCATGAAATGCCCGACTTATTACACTTATTTACACGCGCGATGCGGTGCGAAGAAGGGTAAAAGATATTGTATGACTAAACGCGCGCAAATGTACACGTTCTATGTATAGCCACGTCGTAGCGCGTCAATTAATTAAACTCCGTGTACGTACGTACGACGTACGTAGCAGCAGCTCGTGTACACAAGAACAGGGTGAGAAACTAAACACACTCCTCTCGGAAGGATATATGATTACGGAATCTAGTTTCGCGCGCGAGGGGTGGACCTCCGTGTCAACGCGGGTATGTACCTACGATATGTATAGAGCCGAGTGTAAATCCGAAACCAGCCTGACTCGGCGAATTTCGCTCCGCATATCGAACTAGAGGAGACAGACGCGTGAAATGCATCCTCCTCTCTCGGCGAGCGCGTGAAATCGTGCCCCCAGCAAGCCCGAGATCTGGCCTGCTTATACGTGTTTTACATGGCAATAACTCGAAGCGAAAATCGTGTTTCGATTGTCTCGATCGTTACGTATACGTATATACTTTGGGAAAAATGAATTACATTAGAGCTCGAGTGAATCATTCTCGGCGCGTATATGGGTGCGGAGTCGAGGATGATTGATGATTTTCAATTAGTTCATGCAGGCTGTAATAGTTGATTGTTCCATGGCAATAATTGAGATTAACTTTTATAATATTATCTCGTAGATATATACACATGTATAATAATCGCGTGTCTATCTCTTCTCTGTTACAGGTGAGTCATAAAAAACGACGTCTTTCCAATCGACACACAGGCCGGTGAGCTGTAAATTACATAAGTTAAAACACACACGTAATACTGAATATAATGCTATTCTATGGGTCTATATGGTAGATTTAGTTCGTCGTGAATATATTATATGTATATGTAACGAATCGCAAGTGAAGTACATCGCTTCGACTCGTCCTCGTTGACTGCACACGTTCGCATTACATAGCACTGTATATACAGTCATAGTTTTCGCGCACTCTCAGAGTCCATAACGTATATAGATAGCGTCGCACAGGCAGAGTTCGATGTGTCGCGCAGTTGGGCGCGGTCATTCACCGCCGGCATCGCCTGCGAAATCAGCGGCAGTCGCGTCCTCGGAGCCGGAGTAATAGTGTCCCCAGAAGTCGCCGAGCAGCATGAGATTGCCGGTGTGCGGTATCCTGACGGCGTCGACGTCGGCGTCCTCGGGCGCGTTGGCCGCCAGTCACGGCCCCCACCTGCCCTCCGCGGGCTCCTCCAGAGTGAATATCTGGCTGCTGGTGGTGCGAGCCGCGTCCTGGCGTCTGCGACGTATTCTCCGGGCGACGAGAGGCGTGAAGAGGCTCGGGTCGAGCTCGCGTCCCTCTCCTCCTCCGACTCGACGCTTCGGCGAGATCCGGCCGATAAGCAGCGAGGCGAGGTAGCCGACTATCAAAGTTATGCTGAGCCCCATGAGGCTGTACCAGTGGAACGAGATGCGGTACAGATAAAAGTACGAGCTGTCGTCGTCCGCCTCCAAGCTGATAGGACTGCTCACCGCCGCCGCCGCCGCCGTCGTGCTTGTCAACTGTCTGCGTGCAGAATAGAATGCGATATTATATTATGCGCTCGCGACGGTCTCTGCGGTATTTTCTATTCATATAATGCATACATAAATGCCACCTATGTATCTGTACGCACGGATTTCCGCGCTATTCTTTTTTCACACCCATTTAACGGCGAGTCCGTCTCTCTCTCTCTGTTTTTCTCTCTCTCTCTCGTTTTTTTGTTTCAAAGCCACTCGAGCATCAATAGAGTCGACGACTCACGATTATATTATGCTGTCCCGCTTGACAAAGCTCTCTCTCCCTGTCTCTCTCGCTCGTCGATCGGATGGTAATTCAGAGCTTCTTGCGGTTTGATTTCTATTATACAGCCGTGCACACGACGCGGAAGTGCAGCGCAATTGACCTATTAAAAGCCGCATGCAGCGCCATAAACGAGTTGAAAGAACTCCCAGTGCGCTGCCGCTCTGTCGCACACTGCGTTTCTTTCTTTTGTACTTTTGTTTCGTCGCTTTGCACCTGCACACGCGCGCGGACGCCCGACGCCAAATGCGACTAAATTTAGAGCCACTGTCAAAACACAAGGTTAATGTGTCCGTCGTGCCGCCTATAGAGATACGAGACTATTAAAAGCAGCCTCGCGAGGGATAATATTTACTTTGACTAGGCGTTGACGGAGACCAAACGGAAGTGAGTTACATTATTATGGCATACACCAAGATGTATACTCACTCGAATTGCGAGGCGATGCTCGAGTTGGAGTTACTGCACGCCGTGGAGGAGTACGATGCCGGGCCTCGATGGTGCTGTGGCCGGGGCTGGCCGAAGCTCGCCCACATGCACGTGACCAGGGCAGTGACGATGCCCGCGATGGCGCCCCACTCGTTGGCCTCCTCGAAGAACATGCCCAGAGTGAAGATACCCAGAACCGGACCGGCTATCGAGCCCGTGATCGAGATCGTCAGCTGGAGCAGACTGCCGAGGCTCTCGGCCAGAAAGGCCACGGAGACGCAGCTGCAGCCGTTCAGCACGGCCAGGATCTTGCCGTAGTGCGTCGTCCTCTCGACCGGGAAGGTCTTGCCGCACTTCTGGTAGATGCGCTTGAGATAGTCCTCGAGAAAGACGGCCGCCAGCGAGTTGAGCATGGCCGATATCGTGCTGAGGCTCGCGCTAAAGATCCCCGATATGAAGAGGCCCGTCAATCCTGGATAGACAGCCATCTTCGTGGCGGCAAAGTACGGCATTATGCGGTCGATCGAGGCTATCTCGCCGGTCGCCACCGGGTCGCAGTCCTTGTAGACGGCGAAGAGCGTCATGCCGCAGAATATGGTCATCATGGCGAAGGAGATGAGCAGGGGCAGATTGACGAAGAGGGCGAGGCGAGCTTTTTTCAGCGATCTCACGGTGAGCAGTCGCTGAACCTCGACTTGGTTGACACCGTACAACGAGCAGAACACGCAGAAGCCCGCTGATGTCAAGCTCCACCAGGTCTGTCGGATGGTCGGATCAAGTCGGAAGCTGCACGATTAAAGAGCGCAAAAAAACAGAATAAGAGCTTTTCGAGGAAGGAGCTTTTACTACTTTACGAGCTTACTCGAACAACTGGGTACGATTGGCCTGCTGAGCGATGCTCCAGACGTTGCCCAGTCCTCCTTCGATCTCGCTCGAGGCCACGCACAAAATGGCTATGAGCGAGGCGAACATGAGGATCGCCTGGAAGATGTCGGTCACGAGGACGGCCTTCATGCCCCCGATCGTCGAGTAGAAGATGCATATGATCGATATGAGACTGATGCTGGTCGTCGTGGATAGGCCGGTGGTCGCCTCGATGGCCAGCGAAGGGGCGTACAGGACGATGCCGGTGTAGAGCGTCAGCTGAATGAAGTTGGCGATGCTCGTGGTCAAGCGGGCCGCTACGCCGAATCTCCTTTCCAGGTACTGCAATCGTGTACGACAACGTGTGCGCCATATCATCGCGCATTGACACATTGTACGAGGAAGTAAGAGTTAATTACGGGTCATGCGTGTGTGTAGGACGTTTCTATCGTGACACGGTTCATTTTTTTTTTATATTATGACAACTCACCTCGTAGACGCTTATACAATTGAGCTCGAAAAAGACAGGCAGGTAGAAGAAGGCGACGACGACGGTGGCTGCCGAGATACCCAGGTAGATGATGGCGAACTGCACCCCGTGCGCGTAGATCTCCGAGCCGATGCCGAGGATCGTGATGGCCGAGACGAAGGACACCATGAGGGCGATCCCCAGCGGCACTATGCTCATCGACTTGTTCGCCGAGAAGTACTCCTAGGATATAAAGTTAGCTCTCATTTTCTTTCGTTAAACTGTGCACGAGTCACAGAGAAAGAGACAGAGGGAAAGAAATGACGAACCTCGGCGGTTTTTTGACGTCCACCGGTGAAGCGATAGTAGATGCCGATGCAGACGGAAATCAACATGACGATTCCGATGACTAGGTAATCCTGCCATGTCAGCATCGAAGACTTCTGGCTCGTCTAAACGCATAACACGCGGAACACGTGTAAAACAGAGCCGTGATTTATCAATTGGCCGATCGTGCTCCACGTCTCGAGCGTACATATATGCAGTAGAATTAATATTTTTGCGTCTTTCTTTTTCTTTCAAATATAATCCAAAGCCAATCAGATAATATTGTTTTTGAGCAGTGTATATATACGTGTACGCGGAGCAGTGCTCGGCTGTCTTTATCTGATTCGCTGTCATATATAGTCGCGTGCATATACGTGCTTATTATACGCGGGATTACGTCTCGAGCGAAGGCAGTTACAAGCGCGACTCTGCGGCAGCGGCTCTCAGCGTGACCGCAAATTAAAAGAAGTAGTAATCCGCAAAAATAGATTGATTCGTTTAAATCGTTCTCTGCTCTACTTACGTCCATGGTGCTTTACGGTTATATTCGAGGTCCGTGTGCGCGAGCCCCTTTTTTCAGCCTGTGTCTCTGAGCTGCAGCTTCGGAGGAAAAAAAAAGCAGCGCAGCACCTACATCCCCTCGTGAGCTGTATTCGCCTACTGCGGAGTTTAAGCGTCGAGGGTCGACGCAGGATTTCTCATCTCCTTCCGCGGACGATGTAGGCTATATAAGTTACGCGGGTCTATGATCCGTTGGCTGACTCGTCCGCGCTCCAACTGCATATAATAGCCGCGGATCTCAGCCTGGAGAATAGCTACTGTCTCGAGACTTGCACGCGGGGTTACGTAAAAAAGAGTGGCTCAGCACTTTTGTCTCGTCGCACTACTGGCCCATACACGCAAAGAGACACACACACACATAACGTACATCATATACTGTTAGCAATGTAATTGGCAGAGACGTATACAAAACAAAAAGAGGAAGAAAATATGGAATTAATTTGGCGTCCGAACGAGCTCGCGAGCTATCTCGAGTCGAGTTGCAATCCAGCGACATGTCTCGCGCGGGCCAGCTCGTTCACCACGGCTGCTATACAATATACAATTGAAGCCGAAGCAGGAAGTCTTGGCTTGTAAAGCTCGCGTTATAATATAAGAATCGCGTGGCTGAAATCGTGGGCGTTGTCGCGCGTTATGCGTCTAGCATGGCAATTGTCACCTGCGCGAGCTCGTTGATTTACGAAGGCGCGCGAGGGAAGCTTTCCGTACATTGTTACACGCGCGCGTACGTAGACTCGAGACTGCATTCGCACGTAATAAATAATAAATTCGCGGCTCGAGAGCGCGGGGGACGAGGCGATCGGCAAAGGAAAATTAATCGCCGCAGCCGCACGCAGCTCGTCATTAAGCCGTTAGATGCATATAGGCACGCGTGGATGTGTATAATATAATCCGCTCGATTCTTTTAAGTGGCTCCTACCAAAGTAGCTATATATAAGCTACGTAATCGCGCTGACCTTCTTGCAGCGATATACATTTAGTATTTAAACATTTTGCTGCGCCACTTGACACGCACACCTGAGCTCGTTAAAAACGCCGCCGGCTATACATCTAATTCGTCAGGCGTACGTTCGCATAACGCGCGGTGTAGTCGAGCACTCGAATTTATCGGCCTAATGGAAAGGATAAAATGCAAATGGGCATGTTTCGAGTGGCGAGCTAATTGGAGTAATCATGTCGCACCGACACTTTGACACTCATCTTCTCGCGTTGTATGCGCGCCGCGCGATGCATATAATATTGCCCGGCGCGCGATATATCGCATTAAACTTTCACCTCGGCGTCCGGAGCGATAAATAAAGTGCAGCCGCACGTAGTGCGCACAGTGAGCTCGTTTGTATCGGTGTATATATATACGTGGCCTGCCAGAGTACGTCGAGTCATTACATACACACATGCGAGGCATGTATCGAGCTGACATTAAAATGTTCCGAACGTATCTATATATGCTGCGGCTACAGCTATATATATCGTAACGACTCTATGCTCAATGGGCGAATTATGAGGTAAAAATGTCAGAGTTGGCCGCTTTATCTGCGGCCGTTTTAAAACGTTTTCAATGTATATGCGTATATATATACATGTATTATGTTCCTTTCGAATTCCAGCATAGACTCCGAGCCATTGCTATTTGGCGCTATCTCTATTTACAAGCCGTGTGCACGCGCGCGCGTGAGATTGCAAATTATGCCTCGGCACAAAAGGTCCTCTCTCGCGCCGAGATCTTTTCCCAGAGCTGCGCGACGACTATATATACATACCTATAGCCGGCGTGTGCGTGTGCAGAGTAAGGATTGTACGCGCAATGAGCCAAGAGTAAGAGAGAGAGAGAGAGAGAAGAAATGCAAGAGCGGCTTTTTCAGCCCACGCAGCGCAGCTATTGCAGCTCTCTCGGTTGGGTGTATCAATGAGAAGAAAATATTTATAAGACGCGTATGTACGTACGTATGTATATTCTGCGCTCATTGCCAAGCGGTCGTGGAATTGTCGGAGAGGATCAGATGGATATCGGTGGGGGCAGAAGGTGCGTTATGCTAATTCGATTTTTTACATCTCGCTCGATACACTTTCCCGACGCAGATATCGAACGCGCGACAATTGCGACTCTCTCTCTCTCTCTCTCGCTACAACGCGTCGTTCGATTCGCCTATAAGATAAAGATACGCGCGTATACTTTACTCGACTCACTGCCACTGCGTCTTTTCCTTTTTGCTCGATGCACACTCCAGCGGCGCGCGTATACGGATAATTGACCAGTGCGCGCAAACGGAAATAGACGCCGCAAGCGCGAGCCTAGACTATTCTTTTGTTGTTTGTTTAACGTGTATAGTGCGCTATGTACGCGTACGAAGCTTGCGACTTTGATATAATTTTAGATCGGTTGCGAGCGAGCGACTGCGAGCTATTTCGAATTTGCCACGCTCTCCGAGACTATACGGCGCGCAATTACTCGCGCCCGAACGTGTGAGGCGCGCGATCAGGAGAGTCTCTTTCAAGTGCATTGATCGAAGCAACTCGAAACAAACCAGATATACACGTGGATGCGACACTTGAGCTCGATGTAGCAATCCTTTTGAACGGTCAATTATATGGAATTATTATTTGCGCGGGTGGGAAAATAATCAACTCATTAATCGAGTCGGCAGCATCTCAATCGAGCAAATGCATTAATATTGCATACGTACACGTCGAGATACATAATATAAGAGGTACATAGAAGCGGCGTAATCGAAGCAATGACTGCATAACGCCGCCGGTACATCACGTCTAAAAGTAGCTCGTACACGGCGCTCTAATGTGTATATGTGCGGTAATGCAGCTGCAATATCGAGGTTAGAGCGATTAGCGATGATCGAATCCATCGGCTCTGATATTTTCGCCCGGATTACAGGTTTTGCCGCGCGTGCGCTCATATGCATATAAGCTCGTGTATGTAACATCGCTCGACTCGAAGTAGGCGTAAGTATAAGTGAGAGAGCCGATTGATATTTAGCGCGCGTAGTCGGGCCGCCGCGGCGTTTATTCATTCGCACACGGTATAAGACACTCGCGGAGGGATCGTGTCTCTTTTCGATAATAACATTGTACATAATAGGCATCGATGCGGGCCGCGAGCTCCACTCGTCGAATCGAGCGCGGCTCATATGCGAGGCGCGAAAGAGGCTAGGTCGGATTTGCATTGGAAAGTTCGCACGTGTGAATGACAATGTAATGTGCATACAATATATACGTATCGATATAGGAGGTGCTGGCCGCTGCACACACACATACACACACACACATTGTCGCTGTCGAGGCGTTCAGGTATGTCTCGCGCGTACACGTACCGACTATAATATAACAATAGCCAAGCTTGCGAGAGAGAGAGAGCGAATTAGAGCTAATGAACGATATAATAAAACAGCTGAATGCCATATAATACGACGGTCGAGAGGAGCTGCCTCGGCTACCTTAACGAGGAAATTATTGATTCGACGCGCATTAGTCTCATTATATATCATACAATACTCGAGACTGATCGGGAGTCGACCAGAGAGAGAGAGTCAAGCTCGAGTTCAAGAGAGGAAAATGAAAGGATGACGCTCAGACGTCGAGGAGGAAACAGCCGATTGTGCGTGGCAGTGCACAGTGATGCGAGCGCTGCCCTTTTTTTTTTAATTCATCGCAGCACGCAGCAGGTCCCATGCGGCGATCGAACGATTCGAGCTGCGCCGCGCACTTTTTCCCTCGCAACTTATTCGCTGCGAGCTCGTTTACAACAATAGCTCAACGAGTTGCTCGTATTTATATACGCCACGTATTGTGGCGCAATTTTCGACGCAACGATGAGATTTCGGGCCCGCTTCATTGTCATGCTAATGTATATAATCGCGAATTAGACTACGATCGCGAGCACACGAGCTCATTGTGTTTTACGCTTTCTTCGAGTTAGACGACGTCGAAAAAATCATCGCACGCGTGTTATCGGCGATCGAGCCAATCGTTCAGCCATTCATCGTTTTGCGAAATGGCTTTTTTTCGCCGATATTTACTTTTGAGTGGAACGGCTTTCGTCGACCCGCACGTAAACAATCCCAATCTAGTCAACACGAGCGAGACTGCTGGCAAACATCTCACGAGCACCTTGTACATACATGAGCTTTTTGATCCCATCAACAGATGGAGTACTATAAATCCGCAAGTGACAAAAAAATGTTCGTAGGCTATATATACCTAAAAACTATTTTCAAAGACTTGGAGTAATGGTGTTAGTACAGTCCTTATTAATATATTTTGTTGTTTCTAGCGTCGCGCGAGCTATCAGTATGAATTCCTCGCGCGTTCGAACACACAACACACCTCCTATAAAACATTGACAAAAACAGGTCTCGGAACTTGTTTCCGCGTCGTCGCAATCGTGTATACAGCCTAGGTACCTCTCTGCCTTTAACTCTCTGCTCTGTTTATGCGCGTCTGCGTGCCGGCTACGTGTGTGTATAGAGCAGTCAAGTTCGCGCTCTACCGCGCGAAATACAAAACCGGAAAGACGGAAAAAATAGTCTAGTAGAACAGCGCGCGTCGTAGAGATCGCGCACAGATATAGTTGCGCTTCGCCGCGCTGCAAAAGCCTCTATTTCGCCTGCCTCTTGGCCCGAAGCTCGCCCCGCGCGCACGCCTCCAACGCCGATGTAATTCGCCGCCACGGCCGCCGTGTATAAATCAATGGCCTAATGAGCTTTTAATAAACGACTCGCGCGATCGTGACGCGGATCGCCAATTCGAATCTTAATGCGCTCGATTTTTTCTTGTATACCTGCGCGCGCGCAAAATACGTGTGTAGAGTGCTACACCTATATGTCGAGACGCAATCTTGTTTCTCGCCTGTGTATACGAGCGCGGCATATATCGCTGCGCGCGGCCTTATCGACGAGATCGAATCTTATCGATGCTATATACACATTTTTCGCGCGAGCCTATATGCACATAAATAAGCCGTATATAAATATTTTATTGTTTATCCAAGCCGAACTAACGAGAGCGTGATTTATAAGCGTCTCTCTATTTTCGATTAATCGATCGCAGCGGCCACACAATATAATGTCGAGTAATTAGCGCGAACTTGCGCGGTCGCGCAGCTAGTTTTTCGCCCTCCGGCGCTATCTTTAGATTGAAAACTGGCGCAGTTGAGCAGTGCGATCGATTTTTCGACTCGTACCTGTTCAAGCTCACTAATATATTTAATTTGCCGCGAATTCTTATCGTTTCGCAATGAGAATTTATTCAATTTTGATAAGGAGTGATTTATTTGTCGGGCTATTAGTTTGAATCCGCTTTACAGACGTCGAATTTTTGTCGCCCGATGAAAAATCTAGTAGTCGATAAAAGCTCTTACATTATAAGCTAGTAATTAAAATGGCCAAGCCGAGAAATGTTAATTGAAGTACACTTTTGAGAGGTTGTCTTGGTATCTCGATGAAAGCAGTAACCTGTAAAAGACGAAAAAAATGTCATCGCAGAAAAGTTAACCGATAGTAAAATTCAGCTTACCGTTTTCACTTGCTGTGCAAGGCTCTCAACATTATGCCTGCCAATTATAATTACAGTCGATTAGTAAAACTTTTTTTCCATCATGAAAAATAAATAAAGTAACTCACGAGTGATCTTACGTCGATGACTCCAGCGCCTTCATTTTCTGATTCGTTATTTAAATTTCCTTCAGACAGATTTTCATTTGAATTTCTTTCCTGTGAATTGTCATTCGAGTTTCTTTCTTCCGAACTTCCATTAGAACCTGTCTCATCCGAATCTTTTTCATCAGAGTCTTTTTCATCTGAGTCTCTCTCGTTTGAATCTTCTTCATCCGAATCTTTCTGATCTGAGGCTAATTCACTTGAATCTTTTTCAATTAAACCTTCTTCGTTAGAATCTTTTTCATCTGAATCTTCAAGTTCTGCATAATTTCTCGCTTCTAGAGATTCGTCTGAATGGGGGTGATTCTTTGCCTCCGACGATTTTTCTTTTGATTCTCCCGAATTCGGATGGTTCTTAGCTTCTGATGACTTTTCATCAGATTCACCAGAATTTGGATGATTCTTAGCCTCTGATGATCTTTCTTTACTCCTCGCTTCCAGAGATTCACCTGAATTAGGGTGGTTTTTAGCTTCCGATGACTTTTCATCCGCTTCACCAGAATTTGGATGATTCTTAGCTTCTGATGATTTTTCTTTCCTCTCTTCTAAAGACTCATTTGATCTTTCGACTTCTTCTTGACTTTCCAGCGGAGATAAACTTTCGTTGGAACCGACAATACTGTCATTTTCTTGAGATTCATCACTTTGACTTGCAACAAAGGCTGCAAAAACGAGAATCAAGCAAAAACTCAAACTGTGAATATGCATTTTAAAAACGACGTTTGTGAGTCAATTTTCAAAGTTAAACTGAAAAATTGATCAGTTCCGAAGCACCGAATTATATTGATAAACTTGATAACTGTCATTGACACAATTGACGGGGAAATCGGTTGAAATAATTATTATTGGGTCGAAATTGCAATTTATAAGCATTTGTCCAAACATACTCGTACGCAAATGTGGGTTAAATAAACTGCTTTTGCATAGGCCATAACGCATTCTCAGACGAGATTTACTTTCCTTCTTTTGTTTATATCACGCGCTCCTCGGATATATATTCCGAAATTTATCCTTTATTTCAAGCCGCAGGCACGCGAGTATTCATAAAAGTGGTCAAAAATCCAAGCCACAATTACACTTTGTACGTGACGCTGCACAATGGCGCGGCCCGTACAGGCTCTTGGTTTTGGAAAAATCGAAGAATATGTGCTTCTAGGAACGAGGGGCACGTTGTTGTTTTTTTGTATCCCATTCTGTTTTATTTTCAACCAAAAGAAAAAAAAATACAATAAATTACCGGTTATTACGAAAAGAAGAGTAACGTGCCGGGCTCGCGCTCATGCCTCCTCTTCTCGTTCGAGATTATCCATTGCGAAAATTAATGGGCCTCCCCTTGCGCGTGCACCTAAAAAAAAGGCGCACTTTCTAACTGCCGAGAGAATCTCTCTCAAATTGTAGACCGAGAGAACTTTTTTATGGCTTTGAGAAAAAATTCAGCCCTCCCTCGGAGAGCGGCTTTTTTCTCACAAGGAATTATTTTCCATTGAGCGCTTTAGTTTTGTTTTTTTTTTTTTCGTTTGCAGCGAGATAAGCGTGTGATATTTTTTCCGATCGTTGCGTGCACGGCAATGACACACATGATATAATTTTCTAATGCGATTGGTCGTTGTCATCGTAAAGTTTGATCGATCCGCGCGGCCACCTACGTCGGCGAATCGCATATCAAAGTGGTCCGATTAGAGGCTCAAAGTGTCGCGCCGATCGTACGCATAAAAGTGTATATATTTAGTTCGCGAGTTTGCTTAATGCAAAAAAATTGTCTTTATCATAAAGCAAACAAACTTCATTAACATGGGTGCACGCGTAAGCTCATAAATAAGCGACTAGATCGAGCGACTCGATGAAAGTTAGTAATGTATATATTTTAATGCGTAATATTTATTGCGTTTGTTGATTTATTACACTTGAGAGCATATAGCGCGCGGCGAGATTACTAATCGTCGGATTTTTTTTTGTTTCGCTGCTTGCACGCGGCGATATGTATGTACAGTATACGTGCCCGTGACGCTCGAGGATAAAAGAGAGAATGATAAATGCAAGCGCATTGATTAGATGCGATATTGTGAATTCTAATAGGTTGGATAATCGTCTATACATATGAGCTCGGCCACTGCCATACAGCTAGGAGGGGAAAAGAAAGAGACGAGCCGAAGGTTTTGTATCGACAGAATCGAAGCAGCAGAAGCAGCGAGTCCGTCACGAGGCGCAGCTAAGCCACATAATGCACAAAAGGGCACGTATGCGTTTAGATATACTTACTCGATCGGTTCGAACTCGTGCGATCGCGAGTTTGCCGCATACGTATTATGGTATAGTCCGCGAGACATGCATTAAACAAGAGGCAAACGCGTAGACAATGAGCCACTTAGCCCAAGAGGATTACATAAATTGACCCAGCGCTACTATATGCCGTACTCCGCGTGCAGCTTCTCCCAAGCATGTGTCGCATTTCTGCGAGGGTTGCGGGTTTATGTATAACAGATCTTTTTCCGGGCCCCGATTGCAAATAGTCCCTGGGAAACACAATGCGCATATGTGTGTGTGTGTGTGTAGGTACAGATACATTTACAATAGATGACCAGAACAAGAGAGAAATAATATCAAAGCGGAAAACCCGTTAAGAGCTGGGTTTACACGCGTATAATACGCACATGTGCATTCCGAGCTCTCCCAACTCGCGGACATTCTTCCGCGACAACATCACGCCTTTGCGCGCGCGAGCTCGAGAGCGAAAAAGTGACGGGATAATCGGAGATTTTCGTCGTCTCTCGTTCGTCGCGATCCAACTCCGATCATCGAGTGTGGAAAAGCCGCGCCAAGTGGCCGTTAGTGCGTACCCACATAAGTATGCAGGCGACACTCGATGATCGGCGTCTTTGCGCAACGAGCGTAAAAGTACCTCGGCGCTGGGCATTCGGTACAAAAATCAAATCGTTTCGCAAGGCCATAACGCGCACCTCCATTAATTACCGGTAATTTTTACCTTCTTTCTTTGTTACGTTCGTTATGCTGCTGCTGCTGCCGTGTGGAGAACATATGGCAAGTGAGGTAGAGTCTCTCTACGGCAATTGCGTTCGCGGCTGCAGTGCGCGCGATCGTACACACACGCGCATACACGCATATACACGTGTAGTAAGACTGGCAGTCGCGCGGCTCAATGAGATTTATAACCCCGAAGAGCAGTTGGCCGCAAGTGTCTCGCGGCCAACTGCTCTCTTGGCTTGATATACATTCGAGTGTTTTTATGGCGTTTCGAAGCTGCAGCGCGCCAAATAATAGAATAGACCTCGGCGAAAATCCAGCCCAAGGGATACATAAGTACATCCAGCCTCGAATCGGTAGACACGCTTATGATTCCAATCTCGACGATTCCAATGCTCTCGAGGATCGAGCAGCGGCACTCGTTTACTTTTTATATTATAAACATACAATATAATGCGCCGCTATATGTGTGTGTGTGCGATACATTCAAGTATTTAATACGGATGTTATACACGAGCCGAAGCCTTCAAAGACTTCACTTCATTAAAACGTCACGTGTGCACATACGTATAAATATATAATATGTGTACGTGTGTCAAGGCGACGATCGTCGTCGTCGTCGTCGTCGTCGTCGTCGTCGTCGTCTCGCGACATGACAGCGATGAATTCGAGCGGATCGTTTCTTTCGATCGAGCTGCGCTACGTAGTCGCAGTACTGTACGCTTGTCACAAAAGTCATTTGGAATTACGTTTGACGCGCGTATATATACGTATACGACGAGTCGCGCAAGTTTTTACACGGATCGACGAAAGCAGCGATGCTTATCGAATTTTACTCGCACGGGGAGGAAAATCATCCTCGAGGCAGCTGTTGTATGGTATATTCTTTGCTCGTCGGGATCGTTGGCAAAAGAGAGCTTTATTATCGTTCGGCAATTCATTACGCTAGAAACAAAGTATATATATTAGCATCTATCGTAGCGCAGCAGCGTTGCGCTTGATTTATTCAAATTAGATCCTCGATGGCATTAATATTTATGCCGGCCGCCACCGCGTAGCCGCGCGCACAACTTTGAGATCCGTGCACGCGCGCGGCTATATAACGTAAAGAAACTCGTTTACAATTTTCACGTCATACTTTACTCGAGCGCGGCGCACTTACACATATAAAGCACGACAAGTCGTAATTCGTTGGCTCGTTGAAAATTTTTTATTCCCGCGCGCACTTGAAAAAGTCGCAATGTAATAATAATATCGCTCTCGATGCGCGGCAAATAAAGTCGTCGTCGTTGCGATCGCTCGCGCGCATTATTATTTATATTACACTATTGGCGGCTGCGTATACCGCTCTTCGACCTCCTTAAATGTATTTGCATAAATCATTCGCGGCTCGGGCCGATCGCGCTTCGCCTCGTATATTACGTACAACGTGTGATACGAGTGTCGAGACATGTGTCGGCCGGCCTGGCCCTCATGCCTCTCTCTCGTTGCGCCTTATGGGATATAATTCGGTAGCGATGGCTATTAGGATAAACGTACCGGACTTTGTGTTAATAATTAAGAGGAAAAAAAATACGACTACGTAAAAAGATGCCAGGGAGAAAGTTGCCGTGCTTTCGTCCTCTTCTGTTTCCTCCTCTATATACATATAGGCGTTTACTGTACAGGTGTACGTGCGTGCGTGCGTGCGTGCGTGTGAACTCGCTGCTCGAGCGCGTGAAAAAATGCGCGTGTACATTGGCTTTATATACACAATCGAAACGTTGGATCGAGCATGCGAGGAGCGTAACGATGACCCGAATCAACAAGTGAATATTTCCCTGCCTCACGACGACGACTCGAGCTCGTCGAGTATATTTACGTGTTCACATGCAGCGATCGACGCGAAATTTCGCCTCGCTGTACAGCTACTACTGCTACAACTACTATACTCGTTATTCAAGATTAAACGACGTGTTATACGCTACTACTATTTCGCGGCGAGTCATCGTCTTACATGCTGCACCGCTCGGCGCTCACGATCGCGGCTTATTAACTGATTATCAGTGCTTTTTAAAACTCATGCCGCTCGCTAATGGCATCCTATTACATTATGGCGCGCACGTAAGATTTTTTCTTCTTCTTTCGATCGCGCTTGCGAAAACTGCAACGCCGCGTGCGCTGCGCATATTCACTGGAATTGAAGATGATCGTTGCTCCTCGTCGGCCCTCGAGTAGTACACGAGTGATTTTTAATGCCCAGCGATAATTCACTCGCCGAGCTTTCTCTGCGTTGTAGTTTGCGGCCTGTACACATACTGCAGTGCGAATTGACGCGCTCGCATTAGCCGTGTGCGTATACGGACGCGAAGCTTCTTTTGCTCAGCAGCTCTTTTGTCTTTGTACGATCGTACGAGCTCGCGCGTTTCAACGAGCTTCGTCTCTGCGTTGTTGTTCCCTTTGAACTCGAAAAAGGGCCCCAGCCATTGTCTACGCCCGTCGCACACATCCGTCGGCGCATACGTACTGTCTCGTGGCCGTGTTACACACAGTCCACGCTCCGCCGCAACGATCGATTTCCTATCGACTTCTCCGAAACTCGCCCGGCCGAAGTATTTGCGCTCGAATTATGTTTCTCCTTTTAATCAATTTTCTTCGATCCAAATTAGTCGTACTTTGGACGCCGAGACGAGCAGAAACTTGTCGAATTTCCCCCAACCCATGGGGAAGAGAGTTTAGCGTAGTACGTAGCGTAGGCGTTGCGAGAATGAGCGAGCGCGCGAGGGAGAGAGAGAGAGAGAAAATTTTCGCTAATTTCGAAGCGTACAGTATAGCTTCGGGGACTTGCAGAGAAAGTCTGCGGTGTGCCTCGAGAGCTCGAGTAAAAGCTAGAGCTTTTCCCGCCGTGGCTCGTTTTCAGGGCAAACAATGACGGCTGCTCGCGCGCGCCTTTTAACATAAACGTAAGGTACCAAAACGGAAGAAAGCGCACTGCACATTTGACAAATTCATTTTCCTTCGCCGTGCATATACGCTTGGCACTTGTAATTTTTACATTTCAGACCTGTGCGCGAGCGGAGTTGTAGCAATTTCATCAGCAAAATAAACTACAGGAAATTTAAACAAAAGTGTATTTTGACTGGGAGCTCCTTTTGAGCTTGTCGTCTTATTTTTGGCCTGTCCAAATAACATCTCTTTCAGCTGCTGCTGCTGCATAACAAGTACCTTTGCTGGCTATAAGCTCACAAAAGCCTGAAAAGCGCGCGGTATGCTACTACTATATGTGCCTCGGTGTCATTAACTTCAAAGCCGCGCAGTTTTTCCAGAAAATAATATTTCTTATATCCTTTCGAGTCGTAAATTATCCTCTTCAAAAAGGCAGCAACAGCAGCAGTCAAAAAATAAAGGCGCACGTTAAACTCATACATATATACAAGGTACGAATTGCGGCGCGCGTGCACGAATATACATACTCGCGTATAATCACTCCTTATACTCTGTGTGTGTATAGGTAGGTATATTGTAAAATCACCAGCTCATCCTTACAGCTCGGTCGGTAGAATTTGCATTTCAGCTCGTTAACCTTTATACGTACGATATAGGCATCGAGGTATATAACAGCAGCAGCAGCAGCCTCGAGAGCTGCCTCACCCTGCCAGTTGAAGCGTGACTTTTGGAGAAAGAAAAAAAAGGAGCGCGCAGTCGAGTCGGAGCACGGCTCTGCTCTGCTCTGTGTATATTGCGCGCAGAGACGAGTCTTTCGGTCTGTCCGGCTCTGTCTCTCTCTCTCTCTCTCTTACAACGCGTTCGAGTGAGTATGAACGATTGCTCGATGACCCGCTCTCATACGTACATACATACATACGTGTGTGCAGATCTCAAGAAGCGATCACGATACACTCTTACATGCATATATGTATGCATGAGCATCCGTTTTGTCGAGGCTCCAACGGAACGTACTGTACGTGTGCACGTGCGTCTACCGAGTACAAACACATATATACAGTCGATCCAGAGATAACTGCCATATGCATACATTCAGTCATATACGTTTTTTTACATCCTCTATATAATAGGATTTTTAGTTCGACTCTGCTCTCGAGCGATGTATAGAGAAATGCGATGCTACTCTAGACTCGCGCGTCTCGAGATGAGCTGCGACCTAAATTCTGCAACGAGCAAAAAATATCCGAGCGCCGTATAGTAGTAACGTTTGTTCGCGCGTCGTAATGGAGCTGAAAAAAAAGTGCACCACTGGAACATGATCCGACGCGCAGACGAGAGGAAGAAAGAGAGAAAAAAAGCCGCAGCTTTCATCGGTGCGCAGCTTTTTTTGCTATTTACGTGCCGTACGTATATATAGGCGCAAGCTGTGTGGCGCATTAAAAGCCAACCGCAATAGCAGCTCCAAGAGTGGTACACACATAGTTAGTCGGGAGAGAGACGACGAGTTTCGACGAGCTTTTTCTCTTTATACGATGTACGTCGAAATATTCCGCGCTGCTGGGTGTATATACCTCGCGGGACGTCTGGTCTTTTGACGCGACAATTTTCCAGAGGCTCTTGGGTCTCTCTTATATCGAGGAGGATCGATCGCCATCGATGCTCTATACGAGCTCGATTGACAAAAGGCACGTCGGTGGAGCAATTATTGCGACTCGACTGTCGGCTTCGTCGCTCGATCTATATAATATACTTAAAGACGAGTCGAGACAAAAAGATACTGGACGAGACGATAGAGGCGTAGTATCGGGTTTTGCAAGAGAGCGACGTCGACTCGAGCTAGCTCGCACGCATCAAACGATTATAACGATTTAATCTTGTACTCTCGACTGTATGTACCGTAGATCGTTGCGTAATACACGACTCTTCGTTACGCAGAGCGAGCGATTATTATATTTTCAAGATTTCCTGCTAGTAGCACGACGGACTAATGGAAGAAAATGCAACGGCAGCAGCAGCAGCAGCTGCTCGTGCACAGCAAAGGATGCAAAAGTTCAAAAGACGTGCCAGCCCGCGTATACATATAGCTTATCGATGCAAATTAAAGCGTCAAAGCGTATAGTAGGTATACACGTGCTGCAGTGTGGTGCAGTAGCAGCGGCAAGTGCAGCGCGCAAAGCTCCCGCACATTCATATTAGGTGGTAGCGCGTGCTTGTATTATAGCAGCAGTAGCCGAGCTAATTTCGTTACGCCGAGCTCTACTGCGGCAGTAAAGGCAGCTTATACTAGGCTGCATTGATATAAAGTCTCGACGTGCGGCGGCGGCGGCATACTACTACCGAGAGTCTGCTACACGTATAAGTATAGGACGTGGCGCGGATCTGACGCGCTTAATTCCGAAACGCGCTCGATTCTTCAACTTGCGCGCACAGCACATAGAGATGCTTGACAGTGCCTTGAACCCGCGGCGCAACGGGACGCGCCCTACGCACACGCCAAATTCGATGTAATGTAACGTACTACGCTCGCCTCGCGCAGCAGCTCAGCTAAGCTCGCCAATGCTTCGTTTGTATTGAGTCGCTAAACGGGCATTTTTTCTCATTGTCCTTTTTGCGCTCGAATCGTGAAAGTATACGCGGTCGCGTCTAATTGCTCGCTCGTCGAAGCCGCTTTTTTAAGCGTTGCCAAGTTTTTCTCCGATCTCGTGTCGTCGCTCGACCAGGAAAATCGCCGGGAATTATACTATTCGCTCATTCAATTACGCGATACGTGCGCCAAGCCGATTGATTACGTCGCGGCGTGCACAACATAATTTTCGAGCTCATTACAGTGGTAAATCATCGCGACGAGCCGCGCTCCGCATCGCGTGCTACGCTTACGCGAGAGCCCAGGCCGACGGTTCCTTTTTTTTTTCATTTCTCGTTGCGGCTCGTGCGCTACTATACTCTCTGCGCTATCGGATGTGCACTTTATGGTCGCCGTAGGCTCGCGATATCGACTCTCTCTCTCTTGCTCCGCAATACGTATACACCACACGTGTATTTGGAATTTTTGTCTGCACGCGCCTTGCGTGCCCGTAATTGCATTGGACCCCTAAGCCAAGAAACCATTGATGCCGTTCCTTTTTTTTTCTTCTTTCCTTTAGGCCTTCCTTTTAAGCCGATACTTTATTAGCTTTATGCTGATTGGATTGGCGTACTTTTCTCTCGCTCTCTGCACTTTTCGTCCGTACCCGATATATTTATATGTTTGCAGGTATTTGTCCCGTATTCCCACACAATCTATAAATACTTTCAATGTTTTTTTCAAATATAATTTTCCACCCAACATTTTGTCGGAAAAATACAAAAAAAGACTCACTTTTTTTTAACTTTCTGTATAAAATTACGCATTTAAACTTGATCTCTTAACATTTCACAGAATTAAGCATCTCATTCATTACTATACTCGATAGCTAATATCTAAAAATTGACAATCGAAATCGAATTCGATTACAACTGAAACATCATTTTCCTATTTTTTTTCAGAACGAATTTCAACCGCAGAGTCATGTGTTCCGAGCGAAGCGACTGCGAAGGCCAAGAGTGTGTCAGCTATGTCACCAATCGGTGATAAAACAGGCGTCCTGCTGTCGAGGTAAGCTTACTCTCCACTCAAACTACCCGTTATATACGTGGATTTTCTACCCGTGCACTGTGTGCATGGGTGAGAGAGCTGCATACAAGTTGGATTCGAGCGACGGTCACATAGCTCACGGCTCTTTGTCGATGAAGTAGAAAACCTCCAAGCCGCGAGCGTAATATCGATTATTGTACACTTGATTCGTTTTCAAGATTCCATCCAATTACGAAAAATTTACCAATTCCTTTTCTGTTTCAGTTTGTAAATTCATCTGCCATAAAGCATGTGAGGAAAAGGTATGTTAAATTAAAACTGTTCAAATTCAACTCTCCCTTCATACATACAATTAAAAATTTACAATCAATGTAATAAACAACAAATTTTTAACGAGCAAATGTAAGAAAAATAATTTTCATTGACGAGTGCTTAAAAGTTTTCAATTGAGTCTTCTACTCAATTTTAGTAAATTCATCAATTGCTGTATTAATAATAAGTATATGTTGCCATAATCAGATGAGGTAAGTAAATGAAGAAAAAATTCGTCAAGTATAAATTATAATTATTTATTACAAATTTAAGCAACAGCCATTTGTGGGGCCACTGGCAGTGCTACTGGCGGGGCCATTTTAACTTCAGAAACAGGGGCAGCATACACCTGCTCTTCTTTGGGCTCCTGGACAATAACATTGTCAGGAAGTGGTTTCTTGGGTCCGTTCTTGCCTGCTGGATCCCAAGGCAACATAATTTTGACCTTGATTCCCAAAACACCTAGAACAACATTTATTGATTAAATAAAATCAGTAGAGTTTTTTAAGTTAAAAGAATTTAAACTGTTTATGTTACCTTGTCTGAGCAATACGTGGCGTGTGGCAGTGTTCACGTATTCGTTGGTGGGCTCACCAGAGTGGATCATGAGACCATCAACAAACTTCATCGACTTGGCACGTTGACCACGAAGTTTGCCACTGACGACTACTTCGCAACCCTTAGCACCAGACTCCATGATGAAGCGGAGTACTCCATAGCATGCCCTAAAAAATAATTTTTAAATTAATACAAGGCTTTGTAAATTAAATTACAACAAATTTTTAAAGTAGAATAAAATAACTTACCTACGGACAGCCAATCCACCGATCAGCTTGTATCTCAAAGATTCAGCTTGAGCTACAGCGCACAATCCTCTGGTGGCTACTTTCTCAGCATAAAGCTCAATGCTTCCATCCTTGAAACCAAAACGCTTTTGGACAAGAGACGTAAGCTCCCTTATCCTACGTCCTTTCTCTCCCAAAACACTTTGGGTGTGGGTAGCCATCAAGATGACTTCAGTTCTTTGGGGAGTGACACGCACTTCCACACCAGAGTAACCATCTTCAGCGAGTTCACGAGTCAAAAACTCGTTTAACTCAGCACGGAAAACTCCGTCTTGTACAAACTAAAAAAATGAATATTACATTTCATGTTTATTATCAGAAATATTCAAAATTAAAAATAAGAGAATTCATGCTAACAAAAACTGAGACAGTAGGTGGAAACGCGAGTATGTAGGCACATACACATCAAGTCACTCAAAACTGAAAGTTTTAATGTAAATATTGATAAGGTTAGGTTTTTTGCAATTTCGATAAGAATTTGTTCACATCAAAAAATCTAACATATTTTCACTAAGGAACGTAAGAAAAACTAGCGAATTTCTTCAAAAACATGTTAAAACGCATGTTGGCACGTGTGAGTGAATATAACCATAAAACACAGCAACGTGTATGACCGGCCGTCGCACTAAGAACAGCTCACAAATTCACTTGCAATGCAAAAACGATGCAATTCCGCGGTTGTATCGTAAATTATCAATAACAGCGCGTAACATTATAATTGCAAAAAATGAGTAAAATGTACCTTGCGTTTTTTCGAAATAGTTCCAGCCATTTTGGGAATTAGATAGAACGTAAGAATATCATGCGATGCACGGGCAAGCGCTCACAGAAAAGAGAGGCACATCATAAAGGTAGACTACAGTAGAGTCTCCACCGGCCACCACAGTTGAGTTCTTCTTCCTCTCCTTTCTTCAGTGGCGCCAACTATGAGTGAACTTTTCGTCGTACATACGGTCACGGGTTTAAGAATGGGCTCGAAATTAAAATTGATTAAATGAAGAATAAACCTTAGAGTTTTTTATTATATTTTACTAGAAATTTGTAAAGAATTTCAGTTTGAGTTAGTTCAGGATTATATAAAAATCGTTTGATAGAAATTAATATATTATAGTATTTACTGTGGGTGCTCGTTTCAACGATGAGTATGCATTGCGTTGCGCAGTGCGACTCGAAGCGACCTCCCGACTTTGCGGATACCACGCCAACTTTCTTGCAGTCACTTAGGTTACCGACTTGAACAATTTTGCAGTTGTAGTGTAAATTTTAAAGTGTTAGCAACATGAAAGCCAAGGGCGATGTAAGTAATTTTTTAATCACTTGCATGTTTACTTCGGTAACAAGTGTCACGTAAACAAATTATAAACAAATTGAAATTTTTAATAACAGTTGAATATAGAGTGTAAATATTGAGTGTTCTTTATTTTTTGTTATTAGTTTTTACTACATTCATAAATGTTAATACTCTCACTTAAATATATAAGTGAAGTTGAATTAGAATTTACTTTTTCTATTCATTTCAAATCATATTACTTTCTATTTAAAATAAAGTATTACATTGAATGTTGTCATTTTTGAATTTATCAAACTACAAATGTTATAATTTTCAATAAGTTTTATTGTTTACAAGTATTTGAAGTAAATTTTTCTCATTGCTAATTGTAATCAAATTTGATATTTTCAGCTTAAGGAATATGAAGTCATTGGGCGTAAATTGCCCACTGAGAAGGAGAAGGAGACTCCTCTTTACAAAATGAGGATCTTTGCTCCGGATCATATTGTTGCTAAATCTCGTTTCTGGTACTTCTTGAGACAACTGAAGAAGTTCAAGAAGACTACTGGTGAAATCGTATCTGTCAAACAGGTATTGTCATACATTCATTTAATTATATCTATTAAAATTTAACATGTCACTTTATAATATTTTCATTTCTTTTTCTTTAATATTAGATCTCTGAAAAGTCCCCGACCAAGATTAAGAACTTTGGTATCTGGCTGAGGTATGATTCCAGATCTGGAACTCACAACATGTATCGTGAATACAGAGATTTGACTGTCTCTGGTGCTGTCACTCAGTGCTACAGAGATATGGGTGCTCGCCATAGAGCTCGTGCTCACAGCATCCAAATCATCAAAGTGGAGAAGGTCAAAGCAGCTGATTGCAGAAGACCAAATGTCACACAGTTCCATGATTCTAAAATCAGATTCCCATTGCCAAAACGCATCCAACACAGAAAACAAATGCCTGTGTTCAGCGTTAGAAAACCAAGAACATTTTTCTTATAAATTTGCCTTATTGTAAAGGAAAATAACACCAGAATGAAGCATGTTATATTATTGTCAATGTAACCAAAATTTTGGTTTATTGCATAAATATTGTTATGTGCGTGGAATCGTGAGAAATATGATTCTGACAATTTATGACTGCACATTGTTCTAGTTGCTAAGACTAAGTTAATTTGTTGTATCAATAAATCATTTTCTATGAAATTTGTTACAAATTAAATTTGTTGCTTCTTATTTTCATTTTAGATTTTATGAATGAGATGATTATTTTTCAAATGAAAACTTTTAAGCACTTATATTGAGTTATTTATAGTGATAATTATAAATTTTTGTATTTTAACTGAAAGATGCTTGCTCCAAAGTTGTGCTCTCTTTTTCTCTTCATAATGATTGATATTGTTCCAATGTTAATTTTAAAAACATTGTGCAATTTTCTATAGGACGGAAAAAGAAGGAAAACATTAAAACGTTAAACTAGAATCGTTCAGCATAGACGAAGATCAAGAAGTACTTTTGGTTTTTATTCAAAGTATACCCTATATGTATTTGTCGAAAAGGACTTGTATTGTATTTCATTGAAGCGTGACTGCGCTCACGATTGCGAATGCGACAACTGATCCCAGGACCAGAACGCGCGTAATGTGTCTCGGGTGCTTAATGTTATAGGTATACGTATGTACACATACTACGTGCCAACGTCTTAGATTACCGACGACGATACGATCCCTCCTGGATTTAATGAACTACGAACTTGTAAAACAATGTATGCCAGCGGAGCAATTTTAGATGTTTAATAATATAAGTTCAGCTCCTCGCATGGAGGAAGTTTGCGCGCGAACTAGGAACGAGAAGTGCGCACAACAGCGTCAAAAACGAGACAGAACGAAAAGTGCAACAGAAAAAAAAAACAGACATTTCCTTGGTTGTTGCGAGCGTAATATATAACTGGCAATGTGTGCATACAGATACAATGTGTATATGCGCGCGCGAGGTGTGCGTGCCGTCACGATGCGCTCGGCTGCTGCTTTTTTCTCTCCTTTTGCATTTTGCGGAATAGAGAGAGAAGTGCACGTACGCGATTCTCGTAATGGCAGGAAGAGGAGAGGAGCGAGAGCAAAAGGAGATGAGGAAGATTGCTCTCGAGTGTAGTAAGTAGTTGTATACGCAGTTGCAGTAGTTGCTGCACAGCCGAGAGAGAGAGAGAGAGAGAGAGAAAGAGAGATGCTTTGATCATACCAGTCAAAGGAAGATTGAAGCCGTACATTATGATAAAGAGGTAGTCTTTGCGAGTCAGTCTCGAGAGAGGAGAGAGAAAGATTGAATGAAAAACCAAATTAAGACAATCGCCTGGGCTCGACGTCGATTAGGACTCGGTCGGCGATAACTCTGATGTTTTTAAAACGTTGGGTTTTTTTCTCTCTTGAAAAAAAGATTAAAAGAAAAAAAAGAAAAAGGTGCGGATAATTACTATAATACGATCGAACAGACATCTTGATGCTTAAGGCAAACGCGAAATTACTCTCACACTGTAACTGTTGATTTTTTGCTCGAATTTGACTATTCGGGTGGGCTATTTGAAATTGGCTCACACAATTCTAGATACCCCCTAGAAAAACCTAGTTTTCCCAAAAAAATTGCAAGTACGAAATTGCAAAATTCGCGCACGGATTTCCCCTGGATAAGCACTTTATTTTTGCACTTCATTCAAACGTGACGTGCTCTGCATTATACGTACGAGCCTGTGTGTATGTGTGTGTGCTCTCTGGATATATCTAATTTGAATAATTATTCATGCGATTTTCGTATGTATAATTAGCCCAAAGGCCACCAAGGTGTATTATAAAGGACCTATACCGGTATATAAGGTAGCTGTGGTCGAGCGCACAAAATGTTTCGAGCACGACGCCGTCGTCGGAGGAGTCCGCTTAAAAGGAAATTATTTGCATCTTTTACGAATTCTCCGCGGCTCTCTGTGCTCTCTGTAAATTTACTCGAGTGGCGCGTGAGAAGAGGAGAAAGAAAAAAAAGCCGAACGAACACGGTCGAAGGCGCGAGCGAGGGTGTTATATAGAAATCATTCAATACTTTATGAAGCACATTTTTAGCTTCTGCGAGATGGCGAAAAAATTCCGATATACGTATTGGCGTCAGCTCGAGTTTATAAGTCGACTCCTCTCTTTTTTTTTCTGCGTTCTCAATTAAAAGTGCTGCAGCAGCAGTGATTCGCGTTATTGCAGGCGCTCGTTCGAATCGAATGGCCCCAGCGAGGCGAGTTTAACATGCACGCGTATGCGTACACATATACATGTACGCAAAAGAAAAAGAGAGAGAGAGAGACGGAAAAAAACCAAACCTACCCCATTGGCGCTACATAGCTCCAGTTTGTATTATCCATAAAAGCTGAGCGTCCGAATGGTCTCGGATCGTTGAAAATAGTTTGCAGGAGCGTCGCAGGCGTAATTAACGCAGGGATATACGTTTGGTGCCGGTACTCGCACATACCTATACGTTTCTCGTGCAGGTACACGTACAGAAGCGTGAAAATAAATCGATTACACGATCGCAAATCCGATGGAAGCTGCGCGACATTACGCGCGGGGACTGCGCAGTGCAGTTTTAAAAAGCGATCGAGTGCCGATATCCAAAAGGAATCGGGAATATAAGGCTGTGCGCGCGGCAATGAAAGCCACGTAATTACCTATACGTATCGATCCGCAGCGCCTCCAATGCTGAACGAAGAAAGGACGTGCTGGAACAATTTAAGATGATATAAAAATTGCAGGCCGTGCATTATAAGCGGCGCGGGCCATGCAAAACTCGTTTTTTTCGCTCTCTATACATGTAGTATATATAGCTCTCGCTCGGGCCGTTAAGCTCGACGACGATTATAACTGCGCTGTACCCAACGCGGCTGCTGCTGCTGACGTCGTATAGCACAAAGTCGGGCGCGATCGTTTTGTGAAATCTGCCCGAGCGCTGCGGAACGTAAACGTAAGCGACGTGTGGGTGTAAGCTGCGGCGCGCCAACGATCGAGCGAGCGCCTGTTTATGTACATTATATGCAGAAGAAACAACTGCACATGCACACACGTGGCTGCGGCGGCGGAAAAAGAATGAGACGACGACTGCACAACGAGGAAGAAAAGAAAGAGAGAAGGAGGTGGAGGAGGAGGACACAAGGAAGAAATTCTTGACTTTCGCGGGAACGGATAATATTCTCTCTCTCTCTCTCTCTTTTGGTCTCTCGGAGAGGCGGCAGAGTAAGTAAGTAAGCAAAGGCGTGCTCGCGAGCGCGACCGGAGAAGAGAAAAGAGATACGGCAGCTTGGGTCGTCGTCGTCGTCGTTGTCGTCGTCATCGTCGTCTTTTGCTAGGCTATTCGTGACCCAGCGATATGTATACAGAGAGAAAAGAGTTAGCCGAGCTAGAGTCGGTCCAAGTATTTGCTGATGCTGCAACAAGATCCTAAAGTAGGTGGAATAACGATCGAAGGCGTGGTTTAATGGCCATGTGTGCGCATACGTTACGAGCGAAAAACTGCCGCCGCTACAACAACAACCTATACTGCAAATATATTGCAGCCCCATCAGTTCGATGCTAATCGCTATTATTTAAGCCGACGAGGAAGAGAGAACGACCGATCGCGTAACATTCGCTCGCTACATACATTATATATAGCGGCTGCTGCTGCGGCTGCATTTTTCATTCAAATCGGAAATTCTTAAAAGTCCGCGTGTACGCTCCGACCGAACAACAACGACCATACGGTGAAAAAAAAAGCGCACCTATATAGACAGCGACGAAGAAGAAGATCGAGGGACGAAGGTATATAGCGAGTCGCGACGCGGGTTCTGGTTTACCCGGTTCTGCGGAATCGCGCACTGCAGAGAGGGAGAGTAAAAAAAAGCCCAAGCGTGTCCTCCCTATACATACCATATATACATATACCTACACACGTAAGCAGGAGGCACGAGGCGCGAGTCGCGCAGCTCGCACCAACTACTGTATGCAGTTGCGCGGCATATAATAATGCTTAATATGGCCATGTCTCTCAACGCGAGTCGATTCTTTCGAGTATTATTGCTCCTCGTCGTCGTCGTCGTCGAGGACGAGCTGCTGCAGTACGATAGGTCGTTGCACTTACGCATGTATGCGCGTGAATATATATAGCGACATTGTATATCCTAGATGCGGCTGCTACTCTCTGAGCCTTGCGTTGTATACACGCAGCCAAGCGCGCTTACGCATGCAAACTTGCGGTTTTCCGCAGATATGCCCGTGCGGGGGGTACCTAAGACCTAAGACTTGGGCGCGCGTGCAAGACAACGGCCCCCCTAATAGGCCCTCACTCTATTTCGTGACTCGTGCATACGTACACGTGAGATTCGCACCAAATAGTATAATTCCTTTTCTTTTTCTTCGCTCTATAGCTAATCATAACTGCTGCTCGTATACCTATCGTCCGAGATGGGACGCTTCTATTTAACGGTACGAACGACCCTGACAAAACGACCGCTAAGGTCGCGCGCGATCCAACACCGCTTCGGTTATGCGCGTACTCGCTCCGCTTCATGGACGACGTGTGTAATAGCTGTTACGCACGTCGATACTATCTATAACGCGAGTCCATTTCTTCTGGCCATTCAACAAAGTCGTCTAAGGCAGTCGCCGGAATAGCTATGTGCGACACGATGAGTTCTGCTACTTAATAGCTACTTCCTATCCCATGGAGGCGCGGATGGTGCGCAAATTCCACGGAATCGCGACTCGACGCGTCTTACATGGGGTGCTTGCAAAACGAGTATATAGTAGTATAGTAGTTGACGTTTCTGTACGTGCGAGGCGACTATAGGGGAGGCAAAAATGCCCGTTACACGCGACGACCAAGAGGAGCAGAGGCCGTCGTCGCTAGTCTAGTCTGGCGCGTGCTCGCGCCCGTTGTGAACCACCGACGACCTATACAACTGTTCGAAGTCGTTGTTTTCATGCTTGGCAATACATTTCTGCGGGGAAAAAATCAAAATCGGAGCAACAAAGAAATTATGCACGGTAACGGTCCTAGCCACCGATCGCCAATCAAGAGGCATTACTAAGCTGAAATCGCGTCACGACGAGCTGCTTCGCAAGATCCTCGACTGTTTGTTGTGCTTGCTTATATAGGTACAGTCTACAGTCTTATATAGTTGGAGTGGAGAGGCTCGATCTCGCGTTACGTCGCACCTATATATCAACTCCAAAGTCTAAAGTGCGCAACAAAAGCAAATCATCGGCCCTCGAAGTTACGTACCTATGTATAGGTGAGCCGCGACAAATGTGTGCGGAGCGAGTGGCGAATTTTGGGCCGAAAAAGAATGCGACTCTCGTGCTGTAATTGTGCACATGGAACCCCGTGGAGCGAGGGAAAAAAGAAAGATCAGCTCGTCGTCGAGAGGGAGCCTCGCGTGGACTCATTGACTACTGTGGCTCTCGAGTGCGCGCGACATTGTACGTGCGCCTCCTCTGTACAGCCAGTGTCTCTCGCTGCACTCTGTGCATGTGTGTGTGTGTCTGTAGTGTCAGTGGCTCGGCTGCATAAAGCATAATACATGTGGCTCTCTCGGTTTAGCGCGCCAAGCCAAGCCATTGAATTCAGTTCGCGAGCAGCGCTCCGCCCGATCGGACTCAATAGGAACATATTATACACACGCACACAATCACGTGCGAGCATTTATAAGCCGAAAGACGACGATTCTTTATTGTCTTTCCGCAAGTTTATTATCGTCTATTGTGTTCAAGTGCGTATTATAATATTGCGACATTTCCTTGTTTTTCGTTCTTTGGCTGCTGCTTGCTGCTACTGGTACTGCTGCGATTTCGATCGCCGACTAAAATTCTTGCGTGAAATTGTGCGTTTTATAAATGTGTGTTGCAGCCAAGTGACGTACTTGTACTCGTAAGCGCGAATGGCACTTTAGTGTGTCATTTTGTCTTGCCGATGTGTGTATATTAATCCGCTGCAATACGATGTCTGCTCCGGCGAGAAAGAGCGAGAGAGCTGGCCAGATAACTTCTTGCACTCTGGGCCGCGACGAGCAGTAGTATGCAGAAAATGAGTAAACGAGCAAAAAGAAGCGAGAAGAGGAGCCGCTGCAGATTTAGCTCAGAGATAAGACGCCCGTCGTGTAAGCAGGCGGCAGACGAACGAGAAGCCGGCCAATAGCTCCTCGATATATAGCAGTAGTAGTAGCTGTGCAGCCGCCGGGAGTCGATAAACGGTCGCAACGGCAGCGAGCCGAGCACGTGCGTTTCACCACCGAATCGTTCGCGCCAGCTCCGTATTTTAGCCCGCATATCATTGATATACGACGAGATCTGGCCCATCGACATTAAGCTCCGAGGAATAATGTAACGAATTCAAGTGCGCACGGCTGCTCGTAGCTGCCTCGACCAGTGCTGGATAATATTAATGCGATATCATAGCTTTATACAAGGAACGAGGAGATAAAAAAAGACTTGCAACAGTTAGCGCGACCTTGGAATCGTCCGAGTAGTGCGAATGTGTGTGTGTGTGTGGCTGTGCAGTGACTGCTTCTCGTGCGAGCAAGTGTGAGTGAGCGTGTGTGAGCGACGACCCTCCCGATCGAGAAGAAAAGTTCGCGGAACAAACGGTCGGAATATCTCGTCTCGTGATGGGATACTGCTGTTGTTGCAACTACTACTACTACTGCAGGACTGACTCGGCTGCTGCTGCCGCCGCCGCCGCCGCCGCTTGCAAGAAAGAGAAGAGGTAACGGCATGATGAACGGTCAACGATCGCCAGACAAGGTACGCCCCAATCGAACGTCACTCCGAGCGCGCTATGCGATTAATTTTCGAATTCGTTTTTCGCTGCTACTTACTCTCGCGACGTATGCGAGATTATATTGCAGCAGCCGCACACGAGACTTCCATGTTGCGCGCTTTGGGCCGAGCGGTATTTTTTTCCTGTTTTTTTTTTCCTTTTTTTCGTCCGCGGCCAGCCAAAGAATACACACGTATACACCCGATGAAGGGGTGACCAGGCGATATGTGACTTGGGCTTCTGGAGAAATTTGACTTCTAAGAAACTCCGACTGCACTCGTCGCTTTTTAAATCTTCCAAATGCTCTAATGATAGTTATCTGCAAATAAACAGTTTAGTAGTGACTGACGTGTCTTAAATTTTTGTGGATTCGACAAATATGCGTTTAAGAGTTCAGAGTTTTTCACTCGCAATTGGGAGTATCAAATTTGAAGAAATTTAATTAATTTTTTTTTTGTGTCTTCAAATTTACAAGTTATTTTTCCATCTATATTTGAACTTAATAAAACCATTTCTTCAAACTTTGACAAGTACACAAATTTAAGTTGAATTTTATGAAATATATTCGGAGAATCTATCAGATAATTCAACCAAGTGGGCCAAGTTATATCACTGATCTCTTGCTGGCTTCTTGCTAAAATTTATGCGGTACACTTTACACAATTATTGTCATACCAACAAGGGGAATAATTTGTAAAAAGCTCCGGAAATTTACAGAATCCTGGCGATTCGTCTTTTTTTGTACTCGTTCTCCTCTTCGCCTTGTTCTCCGCGTTGATCGCGATAAGCTTGCAGCTTCGGTTGGCTACACAATATGTACAAAATTTGCGCTCACGACAAAATTTTCGCGCCCCACACACTCGCACACGTTATAATATGCATTGTGTGCATCGCACGGGAGAATATAAAGACGCGTCTCTTTTATGTTACACACTTCCGGATCCTAAGAGCGGCTGCGCGCGCTAGGGGCTTATCACGATGCACGAGTAGAAAATAAATCAAATCGCATAAAAACAGCTGAAAAAATATAGACAACGAAAAAAGTCGCGGTAGTCGCTGTATACGTAAGCGGTGCAATAGCTGGCCGTGCGTGCACGAAAGAGCAAGAGAGAGAATACAGAGAGATAAATGCACGTAAATAGGATTCGGTCGCATGTGCGCAAATGAACTTAAGGATCAACAATGTGCGGGTGGGGAGGAAGCGAGAAGGGGTAGAGAAAGAGAGAGACGGAAAAAAAAGAAATGCCAACTGCTCTGCTCGACGAAGACGTACGAAAGCAGAAAGAAAATATGTACAGGTCACGAGATTACACGCGGCGGCTCGAGTACTCGGCCAACGCGACGACTTTTCACCAGTCTAGCCTTGGCACTTTAGCGAAACGAAAGAGAGAGAGAGAGAGAGAAAGAGAAAATGACAGTCAAACAATCGATTAATTGAGTGGCAGTGGCGATGTCGATTTCACTCTCACTGCAGGCACGCGCGTTCGAGTCGTCGAAATAATAGCTCAGTTTTATTCCGTTCGAGATATCTTGACGTTAGAGCCGAGCGACAAGTTTCATGTACTCGAGGCTGCGTATTCAGTCGAAAGCACGAGCTGGCAAAAAGGTATGTTATGTTGAGTTGTACTGTGTGTGCGTCACGTGCGTTTGTGTCTGTGTGTTGTGTGTTTTGTGCGTGCGTCTCGTGCCAAGTGAATTTGTATATTAGCGAGCGATCGTTAAAAATGAAAGCCGATATATACCGAGAGAGGAGATCGGGGCCTCGACTCTTCTGTTTCGTTCGTGCTCGAGTTGACTCCGAGCGGAAGTAAACATACACCGAGCTCTGCTGCACACACACACGTAGTATATAGGCTGCTGCGAATATGATTCTATATTGATTATTTACACGCATATATTCGCCAAGGAGCATCGCAGACACACGATAAAGGTCGAGTTTTTTATCTTTGCTGCGGCTGGGAGGAGGCAGTGCCGAGCGCCCAAGTCTGCACGTGTAATGTAGGGAGACACACATCGAGTGCATCCTTGTCAGCAGAAAAATAGGGTAGAGCAGTCTTTCGGCCTCTCGAGAAACTTTTTCAGACTCGTAGCGACGTACCTTTTTTTTTTAGTCATCCTCCTCGTTCTCTTCCTCCTTTATTTTTGTGCAAAACGTGCGAACGATTTTTCTGCGAAACGTTCGAGAGCAAATATGCGCTATTTTACAAATCAAATAGAGCTGACTAATTTTTTTTTTGTTACCAACAAAAATATACAATAAAGATATACGAGCGAGGGCAAAATGGAAATTTTCGAAATTCGCATATAATGTGTAGAAAAAATTATCAAGCTCGCGATACACAATGCCTGCTGGCATAAGTGTCATTTATCCAGACTCGGGCGCTCAAGGCGTCGGTCTAGTTGTCGAGTTCTATTCTGTGCCTCGCGAGCGGCTCTAGTTTGGCAAGCCTAAGTGACAAGAGCCGAATGTAGGTGCGATAATGGCCCGTGCACACACACACGCACACATACACATACGAGTGAAGAAATAAAGGTGCTATATGTTAGATACCGAGAATGTGCGTAAAATCCATTTGCTGTCAGCGATAATGGCAATAAAGCCATACAAGACTAGAGCAAAATACGTAAGCGCGTGTTTTCTCCGAGAATCGATTCACCATGTGCATGTGTGTGTGTGCGTTTGTATGTTTGAGTACTCTCTTACGTTCATATATATAAGACTTGTGCCCGTGCGCGCGAGAGAGCACGAGTCACGATTTGTACTTGGCTTTTAGGGATATACTCGATTTGCTCGTTCTCCGCATGAGTACATGTGTGTGTGTGTGTATATTATGCGCGGCGATTGCAATCGACACTTATGTGTAATGTATTAAATGCCGACGACCACTCGACTGCAGCTTCTTGCGATGCATCGGTAGCAGCTGAGCAAGAGAGAGAGAGAGAGAGAGAGAGACTCAGTGGTCGATGATGATGAAGTCGTAAAAGAGAGTAGAGGAGTCGCGTCGCTTCGTGTCGTTTGATAAGAGGCATAAATTAGTCGTTAAATACTTTTTGTGTATATGCCATTTCAACGTGGCTACTGCAGCAGCGTCGTGACGAATTTGCGTTTTTCAGCGGCAAAAAAAGTCGTCCAGCCCCCGCGCGCGGCTCAGTTTAACAACTTCATCTGCCGAGCCAGGCCACTGCGCGCTCCAGAGAGATGTGGCATATACTTATAACACAAAAGATGACTTCGCCGCGAGGCCATTAGCATTAATGCGCGGGAGCTTATATGTACTATATACATACAGCAGAGATCGGTAAAGGAAACTCCAGCCAAGAGGCCAATATTTTGACTTTTGTTCTCAGCTACGCCATTGTGCACATTTATCGAGAGCAGCGCAGAGCATCGTCAGAAAATCTTTATACATTTTTTTCGCTCTCGTTCTCTCTTTCTCTCGCTCGGGCCGATATTGAAATGTCTCCGATATTCCGCCTGTGGAGTACGAGAATTTGACAGGCAACGGGCAGCGCGCGACTAGGCATGTAGCGCTCCTTTTTTTCGCGTGCAATCGATTGCCTCTAATCGCCGCGTTCGAAAGCAGCATAAACAACAACAACGACTCGACTGTAATATCGATCAGAATCGCGAGCATAGCTTCTTCTCACGCACTCGGCAGCAGCAACAGCAGCAATTCGAATTAAAATGTGCGCGAGGCACATAGTTACGCTCGATGTAATTAGTACGAGTCGATGTTGCATTGCGCCACGTTATGCATATTGAATTTCTCGAGTGCAAGAGCTGTCGCCGCCGCCTTTGATGACGATTATTATATTTATATGCCATTACCGATGCTCGCATCGATTTTTCTCCCTCGCCGCTCGATAAATGTGTTTTAATTATTTTTTCGACTCGAAGCCTCACTCGCCTCCCCCTTGCCCCCTGCCTCTCTTACGCTCCTTTCCTCCCTTTTCCTGGGTCGAAAAAAAGCACGAACAGAAAACGTCACGTATTTTTCAGCCGAGTAGTATTTTCATGACGAGCGCCGAGGCAAAGAGTCGCGGCGCGCGCACGTGTGTCAGTGTACAGAATATATAACTATATGCACGTGTATGTGTGTGTGTGAGTGTGTGTGTGTGTGTAGATAATAATGCCCGAGGTGCGCACATCTCGCCAGACAACGCGACGTAAATCTTCAGAAGGCGCAACTTTTGTTCTGCTTTCTTTTTTTTACACTCGCACTCGGTACTATTGCCCTCTTTAGCTTTGTTGTTCTTTGCTTCTCTTGTATTTTATTTATTTACTTTTATTTGCTTCTTTTTCTTTTTTTTTTTGACCACAAACTTTAATGAGAAAAAAATTCATTCCGAGGGTACTTTGATACGACTCGTAGACCGGAGCTTTCACAATTTGACTTCGGAAAAATGCGCAGCTACGACGACGACTCCGACTTGGACCTCAGCTGTTGCACGAGAAGAAAATGAAGACGTCGTGGTCGCTCTTAATGTATCATTACATGTCCGATAAATTTATGATTACCTTCTCTCCTCCCCTGTAGCTGTCTCGACGCTAACAAAGGAGAAGGCCGCCGAAGAACAATTAATTCGTTCGCGTCCCCGGCGCCGCTCGCGCGCTAGTCAAATAAATCGTGCCTCGCTTTTACCTTGGCGAAACGGGGACTCGTGTGCTGCGCTTCTTCCGGGAAGCCGGTATAAATCAAACATCGAAGTCTATACGTTGAAAGTCGTCGTCGTCGTCGACGTCGCGATGCAAAAAAAAAATATATCACACCCAAAGCTTCGAGGCAAATATCACGTGTGTGCGTAATTTATGCCTCAGTGAGTAAATAACGCTGTAACGTACGGCCCGGCTCGTCTTACACACTCGGGTAATTGCTAATTATACGTGGGCTATGGGCTGCGGGGCACTAATTGCCAAGATTCCAGCAATGCTTCGCCGACGACGACGAGTGAAAGATGCTTTATAATAGCTAGCCGATGATAAGAGGGCGCAAGTGTGCGTGAGCCTCCTCCTCCTCATCGCAAAAGCTGCACATACGTCGTTATTAGGATGTTTTAATTGAAATTTATCGGAAGCAAAACGTTCCATTATTGACATTGATGAGCAATGCTCAAAATAAAATCCTCCGCGAACTCGAGACTCTCTCTCGAGCTGCAGCTTAATTGCACGCTCGGCATTGCGTAACCTTTTTTTTTTTTTTTTTTAATAGAGCTTTTAGAGGCTAAAATTAATTGAATATGTATTATATACATAGATGACAGCTGCACTGCGCCGATCGTACAGCATGTGCAGAGCTCTATCGCGGGCTCAATTAATGTCTCCTCGTCGCGCTGTCATTACTTCTAGGATTGAATTGTTCCGTTGCAGGAGCGCAATTTCTGCGTATATATACCAAGCTACCTCGAGATTACAATTTCAAATCTATTCGTAATAAAAAGAGAAAAAGGCCGAAAGGCTTCCATGCGGTTAATAACCCTCGAAGCGAAAAAAATGCGTGAATGCGGGTATCTCTCGGTCTTTCTCTTTCTCTCTTCTGTCGTCATAAATCCGCAGTGTATGCACCGAGAGAGGAGTATACAACACATGCCCCCAAAGAGACCTATTATATATACTGCAGTCCAGCGCCGAGGCTATGAGTGACCTTGAGGTCTCGTACTTGGTACGTACGTATAATATAATGCCCGCCTGCTGCAGTTGGACGCGCGGCCATCTCGACTTTTTCGACCTCGAAATACTATTTATACGAGTGAGCTTAGGACCGATAAACCGTATACGCGTATAAAAAAGTGCCTATTTTGCTGACGATTGTAATAAGTGTATTAAAAACACGTTTAATGCAGTAGCGTAAGATTATTACCGACTTTACGACTTGTAATTTGGAAGCTTAAGCATGTTATTAAGGTGTTGTTCGATCAATTTCCAGCGTGCAGCGTTGCTGGCTTGTTCTCTCCTGCGCGCGTCTGCCTGCACTCTCTGCCAGTGTACAGCTCATACTGCATAGGCGCATACACACAGACGCACACTTGCGCATACTTGTAATAATACCTTGTACAATATATATGTCGACTTTTGCCATGCCGAGATACGCCGGCGCATTGCGTGGTATTATATTTACGTTTTATGATGAAGATACGAACTTTCGAATCACTTGATTACTGTACTATAAACGATGTTTGTTGCGCTGAAAATTGTATAGCTTACGCACTCGTCTCTCTCTCTTTCGTCTGCATTTGTAAAACAAACTAAACATTTTTCTTCTCTATACCGATGCTTTAATCCGCGAGTATATTTAGGTTAATAGCGCTTATCGGGGCAAAACAAAAAAAAAACGACAATAGAAACGTTCACGCCCACAACTGCCTCGGTCAGAGATATATATGCGCTATATACGGGACGATTTTCATTAATTAAGAGCGCAGCAGAGTCGCGAGATGTTTTTTACTGCTGTACAAAAGATCATGGCGCGGAATGTCCTGAGCTCATGCGGCACGGAAAAATATTCTACACATTGAAATCAGCATACTGCGCGCTTAGGGATATGTGACTTTGCTCACATATTGTGTGTGTGTGTATACATAAAATCCGACAATGAGAGGCTTTTTCATTGGAACATGCGAATATTTATGACCCGCGCGCATACATATCATAAGTACAGATGCGCTTCTAGTACTTACTAGGACTACTGCTGTGGCTGCTGCTGCAGTATATACAGCTAACACACAAGGTAACTACACATATATGTACGGATCGCGAGCCCCGGCAAAACGTGATAGTAGTAAGGATAGATGGTAATCTCACTCATACTTGGGCTCTCTCTCAGGGCTATATACTTATACCTACCGCACGTTCGATCGGCCTCGATAAACGAATCGTGTCCATTAATATTTAAACTTCTATATAACGTTGCACATCCATTGCGATGCCGCCACAGCCGCCACCGCTCTTGTTGTTGCTGCTGCTGCTGTTGCTGCTATGCTGCTGCGGCTGCCGCTGCTGTGTTGGACAATTTTTGTCATTTTTTTCCTCCCCCTACTCTCTCTCTCTCTCTCTCTCTCTCTCTCTTTCTGAGCCTAAGCTATGGGAATCGGATCTCTAATATATTTAGATATTAGAGCGATGAAAATTTATTGGCACATTTACAGCTCGGGTTTCTCTTATCAAAGACGAGTTATCGCGGCTCTGTTCGCGTAAGGACTGTCGCGGCTGCTCTCATTTTTTTTCCGCGCATGTGACATAAAAATTGACGAGCAGCAAATGTTCTGCGGTACTAACGTATTGTTGTACTCTCTCTCTCTCTCTCTCTTCGATGTATACATAACATACGATCGAAGACAGAACAATATAAAGCTTTGACATTTTACGGACGTATAACAATAAGGCAAGTTGTAGTAATAATCCTTGATGGACGATTTTATGGGACTCGATGCTCCGTAATGCGTAATGGGTGCCACATGTATGCAGGCGCGCATTCGTGATTCGAGAGGAAAGGATTTAACGAGATTTTAATAAATATTGTACATACGTGTGTACGACGATCAATGAGCGACTTTACATGCGTCAAAATGTATTACGTGTACTTTGTATACGTGTATACAAATGTGATGATGTGAATTCGTGATACGAACGTCGACCTTTTTTTTTGTCGACAATTGGCTAACATCAACTCTTTTTTTTCAACTCGGCGCGCGTATAGCAGCCTTGGGAGCCTCGAGCTTTTTGGAGAATAAAAAAGAGAACTCATCTTCGTACGTCATCTAACGCAGGAGCGTGGATGCACATGTTTTTTGTGTGTGTGTGTGTGTGTGTGTACCTCTGCAGGTCTCTCTCGCGCGTTCTCGTCACTTTTCGCGTATTCATCGTACGAAGGTCGGACACACAAAAGTTTTTTAAGTCTACCTTTTGCATACACATGTAGCCGGGGCGGCATCTCTCTTTTCTCTCCTCGCTCCGACGCGCATATACTACATGTGCAGTTTGCGCTTGTGTTCGTATTGCAGGCACACAAAAACCCATAAAGGTAAAAAGCGTAGGTGTGTGCGTATACCTGCATTATACGTGTTTGTGCGTGGCTATGATGCCATAAGCGAGAAAGTCGCGTTTCCGTTGTAGTTATTTCGCTGGCGTCGCGTTGCCGGCGTTTTTTTTCGCGAGGTCTTTAACCTTTGCGCGAAAATATTTTTTTAAATTTTTGCCTCACCAGCGCGTGTGTGTGTGCGCGCGCGGGACCTGCATAAATTGCAATAGTTTACTCGTTGTTTTTCTTCTGAAAATCCAAAGAACCTCGCTTCTCGCTGACTTTTCAGAGACACAAATCATCGAGAATTACCTTTTTCCCCCAAGTAGCTTCGAACGTGTTAAATCCTTGCACCTGCACTTACCGCTAAAGCCCCCCCTTCCTTCGTCATAAATTATTTCGCATAAACCGATCGCTTCGAAAGTGTCGAAAAAAGAAAAGAGAGAGAAAATGAACTCGGAGGAAGTCCAACGACGACTTGTCTCATCAATCAGCAACAACGTCGGTCCGTCGTGTCGTTTTTGTACACGCAAGCGCGCATCGCCGAAGGATATCGATCATTCCCTCGGCGCGTATATATTTTATGATCGATGAAACGCTGAATCGTCGCGTGGAAAATTCAATAATTTTGCTAACAATTGCGGCTCGTTATCGCAGGTGTAAGTTATTACGAGAGTCATCTCCGCGCCTTTGAAAATTCTTCGATTAACTCCTGCCGCGCGCGCCGCAACACGCGACGCTGCTGTAGTGCTGCTGCAGCTCGACGCGCTCGATTTGTTACACAACTGTCGTCGTCGTCGTCGTCAACGTGTGGCATTTCACTTGCGGCTTTGGGCGCGCATTTTTTCCTCTTTTCATCTTTCAATTCGTTCGTGGCTTTTGTCGTACATATACACCTCATTGGAACACGAGCTTTATCCGCTTTTTTCTTCTGCGGTGCGACTTGCCACGAGTGCGATGACACTTGCTCGCAGTCGCATCTTCGTCAACTGGAAAATCGAAAAATCGTCGTAATATACGAGCACGAGCTCGACTGGCTGTATTGCAGCAACGACAATGACGTCTCTTGCACTCGTTCGTCGACGCGCCGAGGGCAGGAAATGCATTATTCATTCAAAGACACAACGCGTGAATTCAATTGCAATCGAAATAAATAAATGCTGTATGCTCGATTGCGTCTAGTTGCTCGATTTGTGCTCTTTTTTTCGTCGTATCGCTCATGCGATATCTGGTCTTTAAAATTTATTCGTATCATAAAACCAGTAAGTGGACTAATTTTTCTCTCGTATAGAAAAGTGTATTATATATGCGTAACGACGAGAATCGCACCTTTTTTTTCGCGCACGTGGCTCTAGTCAACCGGTTTTTTATCTACTAATTCAATCATTTTTACTGCCGGTCTTTACCACGTTTTTCCCGCAGTTCATTACGCGGTACGTCGACGAATGTTTAGGGGTAATAAACGGTCCAAAAATACGCAATTATAAAGGCCAGAGACGCGTGTTTTTGTATACGTGTGCTGCAGCACAAACCTTTTCTCGTCCGGAGAGAGAAACAGCTCGGCGGGCCGCACACACGCATTTATATATCCTTGAATCCCCACCTACATTTTTCTGCATCAACAGGCAGCCGCAGAGCCACAGCAGCAGCGGCGTCGGCTGCGGCGGTGGCAGCGGCGGCAGCAGCATCATCAAATCAAAACGACAAAAAGGAAGCTGTATATAGAGGGATAAACAGAGAGTATGAGAAAGAAAGACTTGCACCCCCACCAGCACATACATACACACACTACCGGAAGCAAGCGAAAAATGCAATGTTGCCTCTCTGTCCGTGTGTTTTCGTACGCTCGTGTGAGTGCAGTGTTGTGTTGCGCGCCGCATATATACGTGTGTATGCGAGAGAGTTAAAGCGCGGGAGGGAGAAACAACTCTGGCAAAGACTAGCGCGCGCGAGCCAAGAGAGTATATGTGTTTATATGCGAGGCTGGCGCGCAGTCGCGATACAAACGCTCGATCGTGCGGCAGCCGCCACGCTCGCCGATTTATTATATACGCGATATTTTGTTGCTCCGTAAGGACTCTTCTCTTATCGTGTTATTTTGTGTATGTGTGTGTGAAACAAGTGCGAGTGTCGAGTGATCCATGTGTGCGTCGAAAGTGCGAAAAATTCTCTACTCTCGGCCGTCTCGTTCCCGTTTGCAATTTCGTGCCGGTCGCATGCATGCGCCGATTTTTCGACCAAAGATCGCTGGTACACGAGGCGCGCGATAAATTTTCAAAGAAATCGGCGCTCTCTCGTGTACGTACGCACGCGGCAGCATCGCGTCGCGTCGAAAAAGAGAGCCTCCGTTATCGAGAACCGATCGCGCCGGCCCGTGTTTTTTTTCATAAATACGAAATTACAAACCGACTGCAATAATTCAAAGAGCCCGGTATCATTCATCATTTGATGTACGTCTCTCGAGCGCGTAAAGGCGAATCGTTTGCAGTGTGTGAAAATTTTCCTCTCGAAAGTCCCGATCTCGTATGTGCGAGTACGTGTACCTGCGCCGATGCGCTTATTCATACACGAGTCGATACGTTAAAAACTGCCTCCTCTTGCAAGGAAATTAATATATATTTATGTGTTGCCGATAACGGCTCCGTGCAAGCGTCCGATAAATAAGTGTAGCGCTTAATTAAAAAATACGAAAAAAGTATCAATAATAATAAAGTGCATATACGCGCCGAGATAAGACACGCGTTCGATTACGTGCGAAAATATCTGCAATACGTACGAGTATAACGCCAATAATACGATTCCCACATGGAGAGGCTAAATATATATGAATTAAAAAAAAAAGAAGCTCGAGCGAGCCAAAACATTGGGCAGGTCGAGTAGCGGCCGATGATAAACAAATGGCTGCAGCCGAGCGCGATCGTGCCAAAACGGAAGTGTCCACACCTCGGCGAACTGCGCGCATGGGCACAATTACTCGCGTTTATCTTTAATAACGATGTGCAGAAGGCGAAGTAATGCCTATTCATTGAAAACACGTGTAATGCAAGCCCGTATAGGTAGTCACGCGCGCGGATCTCTCTCTCTACTCGACTCTCTATATCTATATATACTGCACTCGAGTGTGCATACGTACGTATCGGCGATATTACGTAAGGCATTGTGCGCGTAAATACTCACGACGTTTGAATTATTGTATTCCAATATACCTACGTGCACGACGATCGGCGCATCGCTGTTAATGTAATACGAAAAAAAAAGAAGCATCAGCAGCGTTACGACGCGGCGTTGAGCTGCAAAGAAATGATGTTGTAGTCGGATCTAAAAAAAATGCAGTGACATCAGTGCGTGCACGGCACTATGAATGGACGACATTATTATACATACACGTGAGCGCGGCGGCTGCGACTTTTTTCTCTCTTTCTCGCTCGCGCGCTCGTATACGTATTATTCGGCGCGGTAATTAAGAGGCTTAGGCTCGAGTGATATAGCATTTTTAGCGACAATTATATGCGAGCTTCAAGGTCCGCGCGGCACGACAGTTACGTATAGATATAAGCGTGTACGAGAGAGCTCGACAAACGAATAAACTACACGCGGCGAAAACTAATAGACCTAATCTAGCGCAGGCGAAGGAGCTCGAGAGACTATATTATAACTCGCATTTGTTGTACGCGTACGTACGTATATCGGTTTCGCGAGGCCTGAAAAGCGAGCCGGAAAAAGAGCTCGGGATAGATAAGCGCGCGTATGCTTGGGCGTAGGTTACACGAGATGGGACTGTTTACACGCGGAAGAGGCAGCTCTTAATACGCGAGATCTCTCGAGTCGAGTCGTGCTTGGTAATGTGCATGCTCGCCGAGCGATGAAAAATCTTAATTAAATTTCATGTTGATCTGTCGGCCTGCACGGGGCCTGATTGATGCGCATCCATCTACGATATGCGCGCTCACACACACGCCTTGATAATACGACGATAAATGCGCGTAACAGTTTCGTAATAGCTCGCTCGCGCGTCGACGCTCTCGTTCATTTGTATACACGCGGCCGCATGCAAATATCAACACGAAATTGCAAAAGAGAACGAGAAGAGGAGAGAAAAAAGAATGACAATATTTTCAGTTGTTCGAGTGCGGTGAATCGTTAAGTTTGCGAGCGCATAAAATAAAAAAGAGGGAGGTGCTCGCACACAGGTGACCTTGTTTAATGCGTTGCGTTCCCATTCGACGAGAGACGTTATGTATGACAAACGAATATAACAAGAGGTTCGCCAGTGTAGCGAGGAGTGTTTGCGACGAGCAAGACGACGACGACGACGACTGCGAAGAGCCGCGGTAAAGTTGAAAGAATCCATCGGACGGCATGTGGCGGTATGAGGACTAAGATCCCGAAGAAAGAGCTCGATGACCTTTTTGACGAGGTACGGTCAGCTCGTGTTTGATTTTCTCAAATAGCTCCTTTTATACTAATATATACCTGCAGCTCGATACGCAAGCCAACTTTATTTGCCCTGGTGCCTACTTAAATATTTCAGCAACAAGTGCCTAGAAACATGTACGCGAGCTTGAAACTATCGCTAGTGCGTCGCGTAACGCAACGATTCAAGTGCACCCATACGTATAACGCACAAGAGTTTATTATATCCACATGTACACATACGATGCATTATGACATTATATCATCAAGGAGATAACCATCTTTTATCATTATCGCGCCGAGCGCAATTGCGTATCGGCGTATATCGTTCGATAAATTTCAGTGCACTGTACGTTGGCACTACAAACTCGGCCTGTACGTGAGAAAACGATGCAATGAGAAAGGGTGACACACGATGTGTGCCTGTAGCGGCACGAGGTGTTCACGGATCCAGCAGTCGAGAAGCCCCAACACGACGATGACGACGACGATCGGATTTTATAATATTATAAGAGTATGTGTACGCCATGCAAATATCTACGTGGTATTTGCGGCGGCTCGCGCGGCCGAGCTGATGTGGATGGCTTATAATACCGTTGTAATATCTCGTCGTGAAAAACGCCCTTGTTGCATCGAGCTGTATATATGCAGCCTCGCGCGCTAATGCACTTGCGCTTATAATGTATACCACACGTAGCGCACACTACTACTAGCTGCTGCAACGACTTTTTTATCCTCCCATCCAAATAGGATAAATAAATCCCTAGTTTATTATTAGATTAGAATCGCAAAAAAATCGTTTATCGCCGAGCTCGACCTGCAACGTGCATGCATATGCACTCTGTGTATATACGTGTGAGAAACATATGTATACAAAATCGGCCGAACTTGTGAAACGATCCCGGCGTGCATTGCGTCACTGTTTAACGGCTAATAATTTTGCGCTGCGATCGCGCGAGTTTCGAAGGTATATCTTACGGCCGATTCAATGAGTATCCATCAAATATAGGAATGTGTTTGCTTTGCGAAATCCCACTCGTATGTATAGTTAATTAACAATTTCCAAGCGTTACTCTTTACGACTCTTGGCGAGTTAATGTAAATATCGTGTTTTTCATTGATTCATTATCACCACATAAGATAGGACCATAAAATGAAAAATCCTTAATAAATCATAATTCGACTGCGCTCTCTGGCTGCTTGAGTATAGGTCAAATATTTGCTCCGCGAGAACGCCCAACCGTAGCTCTCAAGAGGATGATCTTTCTATACATATATACGAGTGCCTGCTTAAAATTCCATTATACTCGCCCTGCTGCCTGTGTACATTTTTGTACATCTTCTTCTTTTTTGACAAATTACGCAAACTCGAGAAATACAACTATTGAATCCTCGAGCTCAAAATATATATATGCATAATAGATGTGGCGCAGCCTGAAAAGGAGAAAGATGTTTTATACATACACATCTCAATCCTCGTGCGCAATTTTACATGCGGCAGAGAGGAAGGGAAAAAGAGAGATTGCGTTTTATATTCAAAGCTCGGCTCGTCGGTGATTTTATTGCTGTGGTCAGCGATTCAATTGCTCCGCGCGCGTATAAATTTACTGTTATACATTACTTTCCTCTCTCGCTGTCTCTGTCTCTGACTGCAGTGCAGTCTCGCAGTCGCCTATACATTGCAGCCTCGTATAATACAATTCGGCAATTTTCTTGTTGCAGAGCGCGAGATTCCGCGACACATCTCAACAGATTCACAAACAATGGCAGGCAGATCCAGCTCGAGCCTTTCCAACGGTCGGTCAAGTTGTCGTGCCCGCGCCGGCGACGATCAATGCCGCCAACGCCGCCACCAGCAGCAGCGGCACCACCACCAGCACAGGCAACGCCAACAACAACGCGACGAGCAAGAAGAAGAGCGGCGCGTCGCCAGCGCTAGCCAAGCCAGCTAAGACCGTCGAGGCCGCTTCCTCCTCGACGCCTAAATCGACGCCCAGTCCCAGTCCCAGTCCGAGTCCGACTGTCACGGTGAGTATCCGACGGCATCCGCTCGTCAAATGCATCATAATCATCGTCGTCGCGTGTAAACAGAAAAATGACAATGAGAGCAACGATTGCGAGGACGTGCCGCTGCATACGTATAGCTTATTCATGATATAGTACCTGCGCCCGCACACGTTATAGCGCAATAAAAAGTACCGTAAAGTTCGAGGGTTGACATACCCTCGAGCCTAGTCGCGCGCTCCATTTAACTAGGTCGGATGATGCATGCTATATAGACTCCGAGAAGCGCCTCATTTTTCCATCGTCGTCGCGCGCGTGATTGCAGCCGTTTTTACCGTAAAGCCCTGCGTGCAATTTCGTTCCTGGTGGCTGGAATAAAAGGTCGCACAGCTGCGCGCAATTCGATTGCATAATAGCCAGCTCGCGGTGCAGTCGTTTCGCTCTCCGAGATTGACACTTTTCGCCAAACTCGATTAGAGCTCGCGAGGCGAAATCTTGCTCGAGCCTTCCTCCGAGATGATAGACTTTCTCTCGAAAATGTCGCGCGCGCATCTCGCGATGGCCATCACCTCGATCTTCGCACAGAAATAAAAAACTACCGCATCACCCCGGGCTAGTAGCGCTATTCGATCTTTTTTCCTTCTACTTCTTCTCTTTTAGTAAACAAAAAAGTTTAACACGCTTTTTTCACGAATGACCGACATTAAGCTCTCGTCTTTTTTCGCGTGCAAAAATATCGACGGCTCTCGATTAATCTAGCTTCGGAATTTGTAAGATGCACAGAAGACCAAAAAAAAGCTCGCGCGAAAGTGTGCGCGTACGAATATTATATATGCAGCAGGCTCCGCGCGGTAGTCATACGATGCTATCGGAGCTTCGGGTCTGCAAGTTATTTGCTTAGCTCTCTCGGCAAAGCCGTCTCTGCTCGCGCGCGCTTATAAATACATCGAAATATTGCATATAGTATATTTATGTTTATTAAAAAGGGTCTCTACGCTCGAAGCTCGTGTTTTATTCATGCGAATTTTTCGCGCTGCACGTCTCCGAGCTGTTCTGTTCGTCCTTTACACACATGTAGCCAGCACGTGCTTAGGAACGCGCGTGTATGTGTGCGATGTGTGCGTGTGTAAAATGTACCGTTGGCCTACTACTTATACACTTGTCACTTCCGTCTTATGGAACACACGCGCGTATAATGCACACGCATCCTTTGAGGCGCGCGCGAGCGAGCGCGAAAAGTCGCATTATATACGTGTAGCGTAGGCGCGCACGCAGCCAACCACCCACGGCGATTTATGGAAATGTATACACGCGCCAGCCTCGCTACAATGTAGCTTCTTGTCTCTCGCTGCGCGTCGCGAACGTTTGTCAAACGCGTACACATATATATATATATTATGAGTTGTGCGTCCCGCGAGGGAATCTACCGATACATAGGTACGCGCGAGCATTTCTTCCTCTTTTTTTCGTGCCTCGGCTCGCACGGATAAAAGTGTTGTTTTTGTTGCCACCGAGTTTTATCGACAGTAGCACACACACAAACGCGGTGACGAAACGTTTATTTTTAATAAACGGCTTTGAGCGAGCGGGGCTGCACGGCGAAACTTTTTGTGTCGATATGCAATCACGGCAGCAGACAGCTCTCGGGTACGGGAGTCTCGGGCGTACACACACACAGCATGTGCTTTGCCATGTTATCGTGTTTTCTGCACGTGCCCTTTTCTACGTATATATAGTACGCGTGCAACGTACACACACACGATGTGCAGTCGCAGCCGCAGCAACAACACGTGTTGCTATTTTTGACTCTTCATCGCTTGTGTCAAAGAGAAAAAGACCGGAAGCTTCCGACCCGCGAGTATATATGCGAAAATTATCACGTTTTCCCTTCGTCTAAATTTAGACGCGTGCGTATAGAGCCTCGGCAGCAGTCAAGGCTCCGTCGTATTCCTGAATATCGAACGTTTCGTAGGATAAAATATGCAAATATTATACAATATAATGTTCGATCGGTCGCAGTCGTAACCCAAATATTTGAAATGAAAACCGGATACGCTGCGAGAGCTACTACGTTACTATAATACTCTCTCAGTGCAGTCGAGCTCGCGACGACGACGACGACGAGAGGACGTACGCATTATACGGCGCGCGTGCAGCAGCTCCAGCTAGAGCCTAAGCCAGCTCTGGCTCGATCCGTGCGCACCGCAGAGAGCTATATAACAGCCGCGCGCGCGGCCAATTGCTTATAATTATCAGAACGAGACCTGGAAATTAGAGTCGATCGATGCGGCCATTAGGACAGACTGCGTTGCGCACGTTATATATCACGAGAGAGGCCACAGAAAGATTTGCCCACGAAATGATTTGGAACGTGAATTATGCCGCGCGCGCACGGCCCATTGTTATACCGCTCGCTAATGATGCGTCGTGAAAAAAGAATGACCTGGGCATGGTAACTTCCTTTCTCTGCGTGAGCTGCAGCGAGCGACCAGTGCAAGTGAAAATTTTCATATAGCTATATAATGTAATACGCCTGCAGCTTTGCTGCTGCTGCTGCCTTCTCGTGCTCAAGTTCGATGATCTCAAAGATATCGAAGCGCGCGCGAATTAACCAATCGCGGCCAATCAAACGCATTATATAAGCGAGAGAAAATATCAAGGACAGTAACGGCGCCAGCCTGCGGATCGCCTACATTATCGTACGCGCGTTTATGTGTGCGCGTATGCGTACGTATGCGCGGCTCTCGCGAAGAGATGCGTTTACATATATGCGCGCGCGCCTATGGATAACTTGGCAAAGCCGAGCAAAAATTACACCGCGAGTATGCAGGCGTATGCATAGGGGGCCGGTTCGACTGGTTTGGTGGATGAAAAATTAGTCCTCCCGGCGTTAATAACAATATATATAATGCACAACGCGCGCATATTTCCGGGACACACAGATACGTATACGAGCTCGAGCGCGAATATAAAATAGCCCTTGGCTTCTTTGTGTCTTCATTCTTAAGAGCTCATGGCTCCACCGAGCAAAAGAAAGAGAGAGAGAGAGATGCGAGTCCGCTTATTCTTACTGCGCATTCAAAGGATCGCAGTTGCATATGATGTGCCATTCGTGTTAGAATTTTATTGAAAAATGTTAATTCATATGCGTGCGCTCCGAGTCGAGGATTACGCGCGGGGAGCAATTTTTTAATCGGCAGTTGCGACGCGAATACAATTTAATTATATATTATGTATGCGGCTTATCTCGGCTGAGGGAACGGCTCCCAACAATGATCGTTCGAAACGTTGATAATTAATTCCACCACGCTCGACGACGCATCGATATAGGTACGAGAAGAAAAAAAAACAAAGGCAAAAGGAAGGAGGATGCGATGCAGATGTAATGGCCACGTGATCCGTAACGACGCGTCGCTCCCGAGCAAAGGAATAATAACGAAGATGCGGCGGCGGCGGCGGCTTCACTCTCTCGCACGCCAAAAGTCATTCAATCCACCCACTTTATGGAAAAAAAGCTTAGGCGCAGGCTGCTGCGAGCAGAGCACGTCGTGCAATATACATGTATATATAGTCGAAGTTCAGTAGTGCAGCACACGTTGTGCGGATATCGTATAGCTATATATGTGTGCCATGCACACTGCAAAGTCAGTGGTATAGTAGACACAAGCAGCAGCAGCATATAAAGCTGGGCATCGGGCGCATGCGCGCGCTTCCGACGACTCTGCCTGGATATTTCTTAGCTTTGGCTGCTGCTGCAAGTATCGCTACTGCAGCTGTAAATGATGCACATCCTCGTGTCGTAGGCCGCGCGCGACTTCTTGACTCTCTCTCCGCTTGCCTGCCCGACTGCTCCGCTCTGATCCGCTTGTCGCTCTGTGTGTGTGTATGTGCGTGTGTGCTTGTCTGCGGAATCCTGCGTCCATGTGCGTGTGCCGTATACGTGTGCGCGCGTTCTTGCGCGCCTGTATACACACCGATATAATGCGCGAGTGTCGGCCCGATAACAAACAAAAAATAAGGAGTGTAGTAGCCGCCGCCGCCGCGCGATGCGGCCAATAATGCGATAAAGAGGAGCGAGGGAGAAAGAGCAAGGGAGAAAGAAAGAGAGATAGGAGGAGAGAGAGAGAGCGTCGATCATGCGGTCGGGCGAGAGGACGAGAGGCGGCATACCGAGATCAAAAAGTGTCGGATGGAGAATGCCCGAGGTGGCCAATAGTTATTACTATCACGAGTGCGAGGCCGTTTTGCCTAGGAGACAATGTTATTGGCACTCTGTGGTGAGTTGTTGCTTTTTTTTCCTTCAAATATTGCAGCTCGTATAGTAGCTGACAAAATTTTTACACTCGAGCATTAGTCATTGAAGCGTGTATGTATTCATGTACGGGTTTTTTACGATCCAACTCATTTTTGTTATCGTTGAATAATGGAAAATGGAACGACTGCTAAGTAGTAAAAAAATATCTTCTTATTAGTCAGCCCCTCGCGCGTCGTCGTTGCTGTATTTTTTCTATTATTTATTTATTTTTTTCCTTTTCATTTTGCTTAAAAAAAAAAAAGAGCGAAAGAAAGAAAAGACGCGTACTCGTCTTTTAGCAACGTAGTAGCTTAGCTCAGCAATGAGAAGTAATTATCAAAATTACGAGTGAGCTCTGTTTACTCGGTCAATACGCGTGACACGTACGTCTGCTGCTTCCCTCACGGTCAGTTGAATCCGTCTCGAGCGGCAAAGTTTACCGTGTCGTGTCGTGCACGAGACGTACTCGAGATTGTACATATCCACACACACACACAAGAAGATGTAATTGGCTAAAACGCGAAAATCGCAAATATTATCTTTTCTTTTTCGTAGTCACACTTTTAATATAAAAAAAAAGGAGGGAAAAAATAATTTCGTAAGTGCAGGAGCGCGCGCGTATGCATGCACGATGTAGGTACATTCACCTCTAGGTAGAAACGCGTGCAGTATGAGCGCAGCGCGGGCTGCTTTTTAAGGCTAATGCTTTTCAGGCAGATTATAGGTTCTCTGCCTATGCGCGGCGAAGCTTTTAAGCCGAACCGATGAAAGCCCATGCCACGAAGCTTTGGAATCGCGTGGAACAGCCGAGCTGCGCCTGCACACAGTGGCATCAAATATTTTGCTCCGTAATGCAGGCCGTACACGCATCTCATTGTCGTACACTACTACGAGCTGCTACTTCTTTTGGGGGACCTGCGATAGGGATAACACGCGGCCGAACATCCACATACTCGCACATAGACGCACACACGACACGGCACGGCACGCATATAATTTTCCCAAGCACTCGAACTTTTGCCGCGCACTCGTGTGTGTCCTTTGTCTAGCCATTTCTGCAACTGTATATGCATATTATGCACATTGTGTTAAGAGAATAACTGGGGATAAGGATTCACCTAAGCTCGCGAGAGAGCTGCGGCTGCGAGAGAACGGGCAAAAGCAGGAAGAGCTATAAGGACGAAAACAAGTCGAGCCACTGTTCGGGACGCGTATACACGCGTTGTGTGCGCTTTCGCGAGAACAAAGAAAAACTTTGGACAATATGTATAAACTCGCCGCCGCCGTATGCTCCTGCTTAGTCCCTATAACCGAATTGTTGTTGTTATCATTATTACGAGCGAGCGTGGGCGGCGTAGAGTTTAATTTTGGATAAGATTCGAGTAGTAATCTGATCGTGTTCGTAACGTACACTTGTCTCGAGGCTAAAATTCGAGGTGTCGAGAGAAAGAGAAAATCTTCTCCACCCCGGAAGGCATACAAGAGCTCCGAGAGTAATAACCAATTTTCTTTCCCATCTCGAGGTGCAGCATTCACGCTATAGATTAGAAACTGTACCACTAGTCATATACTATATATAGCTGCACTGATGCGCTCGGCGACGCATATCGAAGGTGTTTGTCCTCGGATCTGCTCCATTTGATCCTTGCGCGAACTACACACACATACACCGTCCATTCATGTATGCACTCGATATAATAATAATCATCTCGCGCAAGAGTCAGCAGTAAACATTACGGAAAATCGATGGGCAGTCGCAATAATATAAGCCGAAAGTAAGCCAGCAGCTGACGCGCGAATATTTTTCCCGAGCGCGGCGCGATCCTGTTCCACATTGTTAGAGCGTCGAATTTTTCTCCGATAAAAATAATTGTAATTCCGAGTCAACCGCGAGGGAAGGAGAGGAGGATCGTTTCAACAAAGGAAAAGTCAAACGGACGTATATCGGCTGTACCTATCGTCGTCAGCTCTGCACTTACAATTTTTTCACTTCTGGTGTCTGTGCTGTGTTTGTGTCGGTTTATATGTGTATACAGGCGTGCCCTGTGTACTTTCTATGCGACGCGACACACATATAAAAGTCTCCTTCTCTTTCTCTCTCTCTCTCTCTCTCTCTTTTCGAGGCGAAACTGTCCGCCCTTATCTGACTCGCAAGAGTCAAGAGAGAAAGAGTAAAGGTTTCTCAGCTATATATACGTATATATCGATTGTAATCAGCTGGGCGACGTATAAAACACTCACGTAGGGTACAGTTTCCGATTGCTTCTGCAAGTTCGCCAAGTGCAGTTCGAAATTCGCTCCGATTTCTCAGCGTAGTACCGTTTTCAGGAACGAAGAAAAATAGCGAAACTTTTTACCGACGTATTATTGCGCTGAAAATTGAAAGATATTTATATTTATATACAAATGTATGTACAAGTATCGTCGAGCACCTGTTCAAATAATCACTGCATTTCGAAACGTGATTTCATAATTACTCGAGTCCATAGGATTTGGTTTGCGTACATTACGCATATCCATAGCGCGCATACACACTCACACGTGCGAGTTTGAAGACTGTAAAAGCCAAGAGTTATGAAACTATTACCGCTACTAAACGAGAAAATGTATTTAAATTACGCGGATAATTAAAGCTGCGCGCAGTACTCTACGACTCTTGGCGACTAGTCCAAAATTTTTATTGCATAAATATAGGTTGCCGGCTGCTGCTGCGTGATAAATTATGGCCTGCAATTAAAAACTTATAGGATTCTGCGCATGGCTTTTTTTTCATCCTCTCGCGCGCGCGGGAACGGCCTTGCGATACATACACGCGCGCAAATGTGCAAAGTCCGTATTGGCAGTAGAGAAATATATGACTAATTGACGCCCGTGAAATCGGAGACGTGTGCGAGAGCAATGCTCGCGCGCTGCGATTTTTTTATTTCTCTCTCTCTCTCCGTCTGTCTCTCGACGATACTATATAAATAACGGCAAAGCAGGAATTAAAAGGATCTCGTCGTTGTTTTTAGTTACGTACGTGTCGTACTCGGTTGTTGGGCTCGGCTTGTTTTCTTAATCATCAAAAAAAAAAAATGTCGCAGTAAAAATTAGCCGGATCACCTTAACAACGACGATAAGGACTAAAATATTGCATTCTGACACATTCGCTTTGTAATGTACAATAATAACGTGTGTTGTGTGCCTCGAGTCAAGGCCGCGACCCGTTGAAGTACAGCAGCAGCAGGGGCAGCGCATTCACATGATACACACATACATGTATAATGCACGTGGACAAACGCTACTGTATTTAAACGTGCCATTGTAACTCGGCAGGCAACGGGTCATTATCGCTCGCGCGAATCAAGCCTCATATACGTGTAATATAATAAAAGGTCGAGCTGTGATATATCGCTCGATTCATTAGATAGACTTTTTTTCTTCTTATTCTTCAAGGCTCATAATCCCAACAGGTGGAGACGGTAATCTTAATTATGAAAATTGCCAGCTTTAAATCACGTCGGGAGGAGGAGGAGCAGCAGCAGTAGCTTCCGAGCTCTTCCGCGAGATGGCGCTAGGCGCCAATGGGCACTAAAAAACTAAATCGTTCTCTGAAAAAAAAAAGAAAAAAATTGCAAGAATCAAAAGCACTGAAAATATGAGCGGGCATTGTTCGTTTTATCGTTTGGCTAAATATAATCTCTCACTCGCTCTTTTCTCTTTCTGCGCGTCATAGATGTTACATACACACACACACACACACATTGACCCTATTATTTATATCGTGTAATGACGTTTTGGGCGTTTGCCAAAAAAGCAATATTCGCTATCGTTGTACGAGCTGATAGCTGAAAATTCAACAAGTCTATAATTAATGGTGGAATCAAAATATGCAAATCAATTGTTTTAGTAGTTGATGACAATAGGAAACGTCATTTTTTTGGAAAATGAGCTTTTTAAGGTAGAAAAATTCAATGCAGATAAAATACTAAGATTTAGGTATCGATTTTATAAGTAAGATATAAAAAGGCTCTCCAATGGTTGAAACTTGACGTTGATGAATCAATACGTCTGTCTGTCATTCATTCAGGTTAAAGTGGTCTATCTACGAGAAAACACTGTTTCAAGCTCATCTTTATAGTTCGAGCTTCGAGACTAGTGCTTATCGTCGAAATTTATCCTCGGCTAAATTTGGAACCTTCCTCATCCTGTCTCAAGATTTACCCACTTTTTTCCTGGAAATATTTCCTTTTCAGTTTTAGAACCAATTTAGATAAAATCATAAAAAAAAAATCCTCTTCCGAAATGTAGTAAATTTCCGAAGTTTCGTTGTAGAGCGCGCGGAGACTCGAAAGCACCTGAGCGTACCATCAATATCCTCGAGAGATGCAACTGCCCGTACGGCTAACGATTTTAAACTTTGTCCGATGTCCTAGAGGGCCGGGGTGTACTTAATAAATGAATTAGCACTCCTAGTCGGAACTCTGTGTAGTTTCCGCGTGCGATACAGTACTCGCTCATGAGAAAATTAAGTTTCCAACTGGAGCTCTCGTTCTCGCATCGCGTTAGCGCTTCGATAGCGCGCCCGGCGAAATTGCATCAGCGGCGGCGGCGGCGGCGGGTGGTCAATGCTTTTAGTCGTAACAGCATTTTTAGGCCGATTCTCGTTGCATCGATTTTTCTTGATTTCTCGTACGTGGCGTACGATACGTAGAGCGCGCCGGAGCCAGAAGCTCATAAATCGCGAGCACGAGATAGCTTTTTCGCTTGCCAAATAATACATGTATATAGCGAGTCAGAAGTTATAGTGGTAGTAGGAGCTGCAGTATAGGAAGCACACATATATATAGGGAAGATGCTGCATTTCGATCCGGCCGGCGCCGGCGCGCAGGATCGCTCCTCGCAGTCGGCTAGCCGATGCAGTTTTTCGAGGGCGTAGTGGTAGCCCCAAAATGTTGCAGTGCAGTCATGTGCCTCGTCGCGTATCGAGTGCGTGCAGTCGTCTAGCTCGTACAGTGGAACTTGCTGCGTGGGGCCTATAACAAAGGGAGCTTTGATCGGACAATTATAAGTTTATCCGAAGTAACCGAGCCAGCCACGCAAGTTGAAAATTAAACAATCAACAAAGTTGAAAATCAATCTTCGGCTGCTTAAAAAAAAAACCGATCCTGTGTACATGTAGAAAAGGCGCGACACGGTAGCTCGTACTCGTGAAACTTTGTATATATCGAGTCGAATCAATCGATGCGTACATAAAGTGAACATAAATCGGAACGAGTTGCCGCGCGACTGTTATAGCAAGCGAGAGACTGCGTGTATATAGGTAGAGAGCGTGCACGCGCGCGGCTTAAAAGAGATTGATAAGGTACAAGCGCGCGAACTTTGTAAAACAAGACGCGCGAGCGCGTGAAACCCAGCGAGACTCGAGGACTTTCTCGATTTTACCTTGCTTTGGCTCCGTTAAAGGGGAAAAAAAGTCGCTCCGAGTCGCGCAGATAAATCGACGAGCCGCTGCAACGGAACGAGTGAGAGAGAAAGACAGAGAGCCCTCACGTACATTATACACACACACGCCATGGCAGCAGAGCTGCGTTGTACGTGCAGTTTAGGGAAAAAACAGTCGAGAGCAGTCGTCGTCCGGGACAGAAGCCGGGCTGTGGTGGAGGCGGCGGCGGCGCGCGATTACGCGAACGGCAACTACGTTCGGGGCGACGTAGACGTTGACTGCGTCAATAATAATAATAATAATAATAATAATAAGCAGCAGCAGGATAGCGCATTACAGAGGCCGATAGGAGGCGGCGACACGCAGACTCTGCTACACAGAATTGCTTTTACCGTTTGGCACACGGCGCTTCATATCGAGGTGAAGTCCCTTGTCTCAGCGGCTGCCTCGAGCACATACATTACATACATTACATACATACATACTGCACGTATTATATATACAAAGATTCACGCATTGCATTACAATCGAGAAATGACAACCGATCGCAATTGGAATAAAATGTTTCCTCGTCCTTGGTTTGTTGCAGCACAATGGAAGCTACGAGTCGCAGGCAAAGAACGCCGCCACGCTTGGCAGGAATAAACAACAGGTTAGTATCGTATGCTGCTGCGCTGCTTTTTCATTATGAAAATGAGCAAAGTTCGTAGCGCTCTCCGCGTAACGACTATCATCCACGTAATCAAAATCATCCTCTCGGCCCGTTTGCTCATTCGTCTGCGCGAAGATCGTCGCCCGCTTGTTTGCGCGCCGCGTCTGAACTTTGAGCCAACTCGAGCGAGCGAGCTTTAATCCGCACCGCCGTAAAAGCACACACTCGCGCACGGAATCACGATTGTTGTTTTACTCGGAAGGCGAAAAAAAAATTGTTTATTAAAGATCAGCAGCAGGTGCGCTCTGACTTATGGTAAAAAGGCCGATAACGAAACTAGTTTTTTTCTCGGTAAACTGCTGCGCGTAAAGCTCATTGATTTATTTCTTTTTATTTTTTTTAACATTAGCATGGCTTATAGTTTATTGTTTTATGCCAAGCTTTATGTACGCGCGAATAAGTAGAGCAAACCTCGTGCGCGCGCGTGTGTGTATACGCGTGTGTGCGCAAATGTGCAAATCGCAATCCGACGATGTTTTTACCCGGCCAAACATTTTTTATCATTGCCATAATGGCACACCGCGTGTATATATATAGTCTGTTTGCCGTATAGTATACACAGCGCATGCACGCCGCTCGCGTATAGGTCGTTAAAGTTTATTATTATTATTATTCTTTTTTTCTTTCTGCTGTTTTCGAGACACGCACCGAGTGATAAATTAAACGTAATTTGCATCGAAGTTCACGATTTAAATTAACAAGCTCTCTGTGTATCAAGTACTCGACATTTACATTTTTTGGCTGTTCCTTTTTTTTTATAAATATATTTACCAAGTTTGAAAAGTACTTGTAACGTTTCAATTTTTCCGGCCTTACTAATTACTCGGCTTTTAACGTGAAATTTTCGTTCGTTCGTTAAGCCTGTCTGGCTCGTCTGGCTTGTAGCGCTCGAAAACTCATAGTTGTAAGCTTCTCGAGACAAGATAGCGTATACGCATACACATATATACGCGCGCTCGTGTCGGAAACTTTTCAAACAAACTAAATGAAATATACGTATGTTGCATCTCTCCGCGTGGAGTGGATTTACATAATTCGAAAAAATCGCTGACAAATTGCCGATCGAAGAGAGCAGCTTTTAACGCAGATTAGATAATTAATCGGCGACGAGCGATAATGGACGAGCTCGAACTTCAAGGTCTTTTTCGCGCGCAACAATGTGTATCACGCGTTGGCGGACTTTTTATTCCCTGACCCATCGTAGAGTCGATTGTGTATGTACATTGAGATACTTTGACGCGAGGCACGCGGCACGGGGGGAGCTGCAACCTTGATACGATTATTGAGATTACAGCTATTCTTGCAGGTTTTTGTCGCTCGCGCCTTCTCTTACCTCGTCGTCGCTCGCGCGCATACGGCCACGCGCGAGAGGGTTTATTTCTGTGAGCGATGAAACGAGGGTACGCATATAACACGCACATCGTGTGCGTGCGCGATGTGCATCGTACACCGACATAAACAAGTCTGTGCTTATTTTGTCTTGTATATATACCTCTGCGCGTCTGTTGTTGCTGCACATACACACTGCGCGTACATACTGCGCGTAGTGCATTCCTCGCGGTGAGAATATCATTTTTCATTCATTTATACACAACTCGCGCGAGTTCCATCTGTGTACCATTCTACATAAGTACGGGCGCGCAAACACTTTGTGCGTATGTGTTTTTTTTTTCGATGGAGGTTAAGCAAATTTTGTATCTAGATCGAGCGCAGTCACGCTTTTTAATGCATGCAGTAGTGTGTACATGAAAAGCCGATGATTGGCGCGCATCCCGCGGGATAATTCGTTTAATTGCCGGCAATATTAATATTTTCCGTGCCTTGAGCTGCAGTGAGTCATAAAAGTGCAGCGCTGAGCTTTCAAGCAGTAGCAGCAGTATAGCTTTAATCGCGCCAAGGAATTGCGTAATGCTCGTGCCATGGCTCACATACGTGCAGCACAAGAAAATGTATCACGAAAAACCGCGACCTTTACGTAAGCATACTTAGCGCAGTACTGCACTTTATAGTTTCCAAGAGTCTCGAGCTGTCGTGCATTATGCTCTTGATATACTCCCTCTCCTTGTAACGCGTATGCTGCTGTATGCAGGCAGCGCGCGCGAAATCTCAAGTGCTGTATTATAGTAGCGCAAAATAGATCAGGCTCCGAAGGCGGGGGCGTTACGGAAACGTCGGGAAAAAATCATCGCCGCCGAGCCTTTAGTCGTTGATTCGACGTCATGTGGAACGCCGCGAACTACCGCGATCTACATTGTTATGTACGCGCGGGTGGCGGTCAGCTCGTAGCTTGTACACATACGACGCGCGTAGATGGGCGACTTTTCCTCTTGCCGAGCGTCGATCGATAACATGTCTCGTAGTGCTGCCGTGATATTAGTGCTAGCGAGGAAATGGCGCGTAAAAAGTTTATCATCCGAATCGTTTACGAGCCGACCTACAGCACCGAGGTTTGGATTGCGCTACTTATACCATAAAGCTCTCAGACAAAAGCCTGTACTCGTGTGTTGTTTTTCAAGTACATCGTGGGAATAATTTTGGGTCCATTTTGGTTTGTTTATAGACACCGTCGAGTTCAGCGAAAAGAGCCGCGTCGCCGTCAACGACGTCCCGCGCCCACCAAAGAACGCCGGGCGTGGGTGCGGACTCGTCGAGCGGCGCCTCGATAATACCCAACGGTGGCGTGAAGCAGCAGCAGCAGCACGTGACGCCAACTCCAACGCCGAGCGTGACAACGACGCCCGCGACACCGACGAATCCGACGAGTTTGCCCGTGGGAAGCGAAGTAAGCGATGGCGCGAAAACGAAAGCAACGACCAAGTGCAACGGTGCCGTTACCGCCGGTTCTGGCGCTGCCTCCTCCGCCGGTTCGGGTGCTGGTGGACGCGTCAGCGAAGTCATGGAGCTGTGTTACGTAACCGAGCGAATAATAGCGCTGTGGTATCGCGAGGACGCCCGAGGAGTCCTCGAGCATGCCACCTCCTTACTCAGAGCCAAACACGCCGATAATTACATGGTAAGTTTTATTACATACGAGCGGCGCAAAAAAGACGGAGAGAAACGAAACGAACTCGCTCAACGTCTCTAATGACTCGATGTTTCGTTTGTTTGTTTTTTGTCGTTGACGTCTCTATCGGGGCCCCGAGCAGATCTTCAACCTGTCGTCACCAGGCAGACCCGGAGAAGCGAACACGCGCGAGGCGGGCTGGCCTCAAGGACTGGCGCCGAGTCTCGAGAGGCTCTGCTCGCTGTGCAAGGAGCTGGACTCCTGGCTCAACGCCGCCAACAATCGCGTCGTCGTTCTCCACGCCAGGTAGCGACTCTTTCTTTCAATATAAATTACTTGAAAAATACACGATTCCGATGGAACAATTCCCTCGGGGCCTATGTGCAGAACTCGTAATAACGATAATAATGTTTCGGATTGTCGTCCACAGAGGCAGCAAGGAGCGATTGGGTGTCGCCGTATCGGCGTACATGAACTACAGCAGCATCTGCGGAGGCAGAGATCAGGCGCTCGACAGGTTCGCCATGCGCAGATTTCTCGACGACAAAATCGGCCCACTCGCTGTGCCCTCCCATAGAAGGTACGTAGCATAGCCTGCTGTAAAGCATTATACCGCGCCGTCATCATTTAATTTCGCTCATTGTTATGTATTTATCCGCTGCGCCGAGTGAGTTGCGTGAGATCGAACTGGTCTTATATACCAAGAGCGAGCTGCACTGATTGAGCTTATTAAACTATTATCCCATACTCTGGACATATTGTCATTGTGCTCACTTACGCGTGTGTATACGAGCTCCAGAGACGAGTTTTTATTTTTGCACATCTCGCGCGATGAAAAATCAAACGGATTAAAGCGACTGCCGAGCTCTGCGCTGCTTTACTCGCTTATACGCGTATCGCGAGGAGCGCAATTTACGCGAACTGCCGAGCCTGCCCGTATAATCAGCTTCCCACGCTCATCCCTATTTAAAAGGAGAGAAGCAAAACTGCACAAACACACAGATATATGTACGCGTCGTTCTCTCTCTCTCTCTCTTTCTCGGTCTCGGACAAAACTAGCTTTTTCGCTTGAACCTTTTATGGCGAGCCGCTGGCGACACGCACGCGTACGTGTATATGCGCAACGACGCGCATAAAGGCCAATAGGCTTTTAACTCGCGCCGAGCGCTGCACTTTTCTTCCATGATCGCGGCGCGCAGAACCAGTAATTTGGAATACACGACGTACTGTGCTGCTTGCCTATGCCTGCCGCGGCATAATAAGAGCTCGTTTTCCCCAAAGCAGCGAAAGGGAAAACCGATCGAGTGTGCGCGTTCTGTGTGTGTGTGCGTATGTTGTCCGCTCGTTTGTATGTGCCCGTTGTTTTTCATATTTTGAAAATTATTCGAGCCTCGTTCGTGGCCGATTTTGAAAAGATTCGGTAAGCGCAATTCATCGTTATACCTTCGTACCTGCATATAAATCGCACGGCCAGATCTTTAGCTACAATATCTCTTGCGGTATGTAATTTAGTCGTTAATGGCTAGCTTTTTTCGTCCCCGCGAGCACTCGTGGGGCTCTTTGCTCCATGATTAATTTTCTTGATTTATTCCGGCTCCACTTGAAATTACTGTCACGCGCGCGTGCCGCTCGTATGTAACTCTGCAACGGCTGGCGTGAAAAAGCCTTATCATTTTCTGATTTATCATGCGTCATTTTGTGAAGCAAATTAAAAAGTCATTGGCCTCTCTTTGAGATTTATAAACACAAGGCGTGACGATGTTGTTTTTTCATACACACAGATACATCGAGTACTTTGGAGGTCTGCTCGCCGGCTCGTTGCGCATCAGCTCGACGCCGCTCTACCTGACGCATCTCACCGTTCTCGGGGTGCCGCTGTTCGAGCCCACCGGCTGCCGGGCCTTCTTCAAGGTCTACGAGGGCCTCACGCCGGTCTTCACGTCCGATCTCTACTCCGTGACCAACGCCCAAGAGTTTACCGTTAATTTGGGCGGGCTGAGGCTGCGCGGAGACATCCTCGTCAAGTGCTATCATCGAATCTACTCGAGTCAAGGTCGCGAGGTCATGTTTTCCCTGCAGGTACGACCGACAAACAGCGAGCTTTTTTCAAAGTCTCTATAACGTTATTTATTTATAATGAAAATATTTATTGACAGTTCCACACGTGCGTAATCACGGAGAACGTCGTGTCGTTTCCCCGCTCGGAACTCGACGTTGCCTGCAGCGACTCCAGATGCCCACCCGACAGTGTGGTCACCCTGTACTTCGCCAACGACGCGCGTCGCCTCGACGGGCCGGTGCCGGCGCCGACCCCCGCCGTACCCCACGCATCGGCCCATCACGATCCCATACTGCACTGGGACAGCTACACCAATCTCGAGCTCAGCGACGACGGTAAGTGCCATTATATCATTATACCAGACCGGAGAAGCCTGCAGTGCATCGTAACATATATAATTACGAGAAAATCCAAGCTCGTTTATGCAATAAGCTAATTAATTGAGCTTCAACGCCTGCGTGACGAACGGCTCTATTATTTAGCGCAAGAAAGATATATACACGCGCGGCGACTAACCGGCGACCTTACTCGCATGCACGCCTCGTTTAATTAATTGCCATTTTCTTCGGCAAAAATTCGATAATGCTTTGAATTTTTTAAACGGAACGCCAGTAGTACTACGTTGACAAGAGACTCATAATTGATGAGCTAGCGCATTACGGCTCGGTGTTGTCGCCTCTTTTTTTCCCGACGCCGCGATATGTTGGCTTTTTTTTTTGCCTGATTCGTTGCGTACTTGAAGAAAAAGTATGTCACTCGGTGTGCGCTTCTTCTTCTTCACTTTTTAACGGCAATTATCGTCGGACGATTTTTCACTTTGCGTTTGCGCATATGCATACGGATTCCAGGACCGAAAGCGCGTTAAAGATTACTACGAGCGAAAAAGCCAATGTCTTTATTTACGCGGCTCATTCTCTCGGGTAGTTTTACGATATACATTCCGCTGTTTTAATTCTCCGCGTCTTGTTGAAAAATCGCTTATAAGCGAAGCTTTTGAATCGCGGGCCTTTATAGAATTTCAAGGAAAAGCATAAAGCGCCTTTGCGCTCGCACCTCGCTATTTTTAATATTTTTTTACGACTTTTCTAACAAAAAATCCTCTAGCTCTTTTGCTCGTTGAAACGTATATTGCGCGCGAACCAAGATGGAGAAAAAAAAATGAAGAATTTCTGCGTGAGGCACGCGCAATATTTGTCATTGTTATTAACATCTTCGAATGATTAGCAGTACAGCCGAGCAAAAAAGAAGACGAGAATTGCTCGTGGTCACATCGTGCAGCGAATATAATGACATAAACTTTCGGTCTGTGCTCAAAACGAAGCTCCTCGCGCGCGTAAAGTATATTAGCGATTTTTTGCCTTTCTTTCTAATATATAAACTGGCATTCCGAGAAAAGAGCGGAAATGACTCTCCGCGCTCGCCGCTACTGCTGCTGCTACAGCACATAGGCTTTGGCTGCGAGCGCATAAGGTGTCACAACTTGGTTGCATTCGTTTGCCCATGTGTGCACGAGTATATCTGTATACTCTTGTCTCTCTCTCTCTATATATATGTTAATATGTGCATGTGTGCAACTGTCGCTATAAAGGCGCGTAAAAGTGGTAGGGTATATCGTAGTCCGGCGCGTTTATTCTCGTCGACGGAGATTCGGTCGCAGAGAGTGCAGCGGCGCAGAGGCAAGCCACCTATATTTCGACACGCCAGACGGTACGCAGTTTTCAACGTCGCGGCGCGTAGCCGCCGTGCCAGTAGTGGCTTGTCTCGAGTGCCCGCCTGGCTTTTCACGAATTATATACACTGTGCGTCGTCTCTCGCTGCGCGTCTCTGTGATACGTATATATATACGCCTAAAAATGTTGTAATCAGATCGATGCGCCTGCAGTGAATTCGTAAAACTTCACTTTTCATCGAGAGAAAGAAAGGAGGAAAAAAGGAATATAAAGAGAGAGAGGGAGTGGGAGTAATCGAAGACTAATTTTGGAGGCGTTTATCGATCGCTTCGAGTGAAAAGGTTTGTGAACCATTTGAACCAAGTGATTTTTCATTATACGTAGTTTATATACGTACGTGCGCCGGATCATCGACGCCTGCAGCCAAGAATATTTTAACTTTCGCTCTCGTAAATGCCCATTGAAGTTTCGTGCGCATAGATTCGGGGAAGTTGGATAAAATAATTAGTACGCAGGAATGTTGTTAAAAAAAATCGTTTTCATTATTATGAAAAAATAATCGAGTAAAAAATTCATGTCGTTACAATAAAATAAAAGTGTAAAAAAATACGTTAAATCTAGTCGATTAAAATTGCATTGTTAAAACTGATATTTTTGCGATGCGTAAGCTATCCTCTCGAAAATGCTTGCATACATACATACATACATACACGCATTCACATTTACGCATACAACTTCAATCGTACATACACGTGTCAGACTGCATATAATGCTCGTCGGCTGCTCAATTCCAATCATCGTCGTCGTTGTCGTGTGCGCGCACGAGCATGAGAGAACGGAGAAAAGTCAACCGGTCGACAGCTGCACTCGCGCATATTATAAAAATCATTAAAATTGTGAGTGAAAGAAAAAGCCGTTGCAACACACGCGAATGTATATCTCTATGTATATAAAATCAGCGCGTTTGCCTTGAATAAAATGTCAAACATCTCAATATTATATATATAAAATACGCACACGCGTTCACCCACGCACATGCGCACACATTTGTATGCTTTATTATACACACGCAGTGCCTTATTTGCCGCGTGTAAAATTCGCTGCTGGACGAGATCGTTATCGGTGATACGTAAAGCGCCGCCGTTTGTGTACACAGTAATGCACGTGGATACCGCATCTCTCCTCGGGTTTAATATAAATGTGCGTTCGGCCTCGGACTTGCTGATGTGGTCCCCAAATGGCCGACTCCACCTCAAAGGCACCTCGTATCTACTGCTCTAAGCGTGATAAACTGTAAAAGACAGGACGGTTGACATATTTTTATAATCGCGTGCTCCCTCGCAACTTGAATTTTTGCGCTAATTTTCAACTCACTGTCGAGGCAAACCCTCTGGCATTCGCTCATGGTTTGGAAGTAGTTGGGATTCTTGGGGGGCTCTCCGTAGCGGGTCTCGCAGTTCTCGTAGTTCGGGTTGAACACATAGTAGGTGCTCGTCGACTGATAACCACCGTTATTGCCGAACCATTTGCCTCCGTTCCTGCCCAGGCCGCGGCCGATTCTCGCGTGTCCGGTCGAACCTCCTGGTCCCGTGCAGCGTGTATCGCTGTGCCAGTGCTTTCCAGGCCCTTTAACAATAAGACACACACACATACACAAAACAACGTTAAAAATGCACTTACACTCGCACGAGAGGCAAGACGCGAAATTCGGCTCGTCCTTGAGACTCGAGTGCGTTAAATTTCGCGCCGAATGCACCTTAATTATCGGATGTCTCACCTGCGCTGCCGATGGACACGCATACGATCATCAGAACAGCCAATGCGACGAATGCCCTCAAACTAAAACCACTCATGTTGTTGACGATTCGCAAAGAAAAACTAACGATAATTGCAAGTAATTGGGAGCGATTATGGAATCTCTATCGCTTCGGAGCGGATTGTATAAAAAAAAAAGGAGTCGAAGTCTACTCGTGACGAAGTCTCGAAGCACACTGAATCTCTCCAAAAATCAACTTCGTCTCTGTATATATAGGGAAGAGGAGCAAGGCGTTACGATGCTTACACACATGTGTATATGGGTATACGGGTATGCGCCGGCTGTATATCCCCCGCTTAGAGCCGCGTTTGACTATATACGAGAGAATGTGAGTGTGCGTATGCTTGCGAGTGCGTGTGTGCAAGTGGGCACGTAGATGTGTGCGTGTGTGCGTCTGATTTTCCTAGAACGATAAGGACGTATTTCCCTCGAGCAGCTGTAAGGCAGTATATGTGCTGTATAATGCTCGGGAGAGCAGCGGCTGCGGCGCGCGCGGAGAAACACACGTGGAGGCTCGAAAAATAAAATGTGTGTGCAACAGAATTTTTCACGCTTGGAGCAGGCCGACGCCGCCGCCTCCGCCGCCGCCACCGACGCAGCCCGACAGAATCTCACTGTATACTTATTACCGACAGATGCGTATGTTATAATCTACTTTGCTTTCCCCACCCTTTTCAAGACTTCTCTCTTCATCCAGAAACTCTTCGTATATATTATATTATGTGTGGCGTGTATACGAGCAAACTTGTACGCAAACGTATACAAACGCTCAGAGGGACTCGAAGGGAAAGACGCGAAGAAAAAAACCCAATCTAGTCAGTGGGGGTTTTGCGGCGCGAGATTTCCGATATAATTAATCCGTCAGAAATGAATCAAAATATTCCAATAATATTAATACACACTTATGTGTCATTGATCTAACACTAAATTGAATCAAAATAAGATTTTACCCTCGCAGTCATTGCACGCGATTTTAAAATGTACCGAAAATGTTTACGAAATTTGAATTGACCTTGAAATTAATTTACTTATATTTTGAATTATATTGCATACACGTAATTAATTCCTGGATAAATCGTAATTATTTATTAATGATACTCTTGAAGTTTAGTGGTTCAATAGTCTGCCACATAACTCGATCCATGTTGGCTAATCAGCGATCAAATGACTTTGATTGATATTCATTTGCGTTGCAGGGGTACTCGGTTGAAACGCTCTTTTGATAAAAGTAATGCTTGCTTTAATAGCCGCAACCGTAGTACAGTTAAAAGTTGGTCAATACATCGCGTGTGAAAGGAGCTTTGCAGTACATCTGACTTTTTCTCCAAAGTTGAATTGTTAAAAACCCTTCGAGTATACGCGTTTCAGTTTATTACGGCGAATAATCCGAAGGACATCAAAGGGCACTACTCTCATTTCCGTTGCCAGTTTTACGCCAGTCGTCTCTCTCGCAAAATTAATAATGCGATCAAAGCCTCGCGCCATGAAGAATAGTTTAATTCCTCGGCTGTGTATCTTGTCCTTCACGTGTGCCTAGATGTTATAAACGATGCACGCATACCCGCATACGCACGTAAATACTATTATAAACGAGGGATCAAGTGAATATAATTTATAGTAGCCGAGTAGACTCGGAAAAGGTTTTAAATATTTCCTTTCTCGATTTACTGCTCCGATTAATTATCGTGCGTACGTACGGCATGCGTATATGCACACACGCGTTTATGTTCGAATATTGCTTTAGCGAACAATACGCTTATATGGATTTATTCGTTTGAGCGCGACGCGACAAGACAATGGGAGAGGATGGCTTTTGAGCGCTTCGAGCGATATTTCGCTGCGTGTGTGGTAAGAAGCTGGAATCGCGGCCCGCGCCGGCTCGCGCGTATTATTTATTTCATCGATTGGTAATTGTCGATATGCTGCGTACTATATAATGTAAGCGCGCGTAAAAATCGGCTTTATGATATGCATTCATCGGCGGCTCTGCAGTGCACGTCTATAGCAGGTACATAATACTTGGATGCTTGGATATGAAGTTAGTCTGTTGGAAACTACTGTGTGTGTGTGTTTATATACATGTCTATTGAATTCATCCCCACTCGCATAGGTGTGTCTTTTGTTCTAGCTGCTGCGCGGTATTATGTTTCCGTCATCCCTTTTCAGGAGCCAAGTATACTCGATATATGCCATTGTCGAACTCGTCTATACGTAAGATCGTGTATACATTACGCTCGCCGTGATTGACTTTCAATGGCAGGACTTTTGCGCATAATTAATTCCGAAATATAAACTCGCGAAGTAGAGTCTCCGAGGGAAAAATCGTGTATGCTAAAATGTGATCCAAGCGAAAGATGGCAGCGTAATTCTGTCGTAGCACATGGCAATGAAAGGTAACACCGAGCGTCGTCTTTGTCGTCGTCGTCGTCTACCGTTATACACGTTGCGGCTGCATCGAGTCGCGTAAAATTGCATCGCCGTCCTTGTCCCCGATCTATCGCGTTCTCTCGATACGATTTTCGGATGCCACCCTCTTCTATTTTCGAACGCGCTCGACGCCTATGCGCTATGCGAGGCGCGATGCGCCTGAGATATAAAAATCCCTCTTGGTTCATCGTACGTATAGCCGATCGCTGCTGCAGTCGTTTAACGCGTCGCGCGGGTGGCTGTGACAAACGATGGGAAATACCGTAAACGTCAGGCCCCGACCGTAACTGCCGCAGATCTTTACAACGCGTCACAAGAGGTCACGATCAAATCGAAAAGCATAATATAATATGCACATATATGCCGGCTCGGTATAACGTGTAATAACTCCGTGTCACAGTTATATACGTCGCGTAATGACTGCCATATACAACATATAGAAATGCGCCGTGGACGAGAGAGAGAGAGATGCATGCGTCACGATTCCGCGAGAGCAAAGAGTAGTGCATACACCGAGGTACCATCATGACTGCAAATACGACGACGACGACGACGACGATGACAAAGAGAAGATACTGCGGCTAAGCGCAACATATCGCGGTATCCCCGTGTAACTTGTCTCGCGCAGCCGTTTTCCGCTCTTACATGGCTATCTTTCAAGTTTCGATCTATCTGGCATTTTTTTCCCATTCGAATTTTGATTAATTGCGATCGATTTACTAATCTTCTGGTTGGTCAAATTCGATACGTCGGGATCTCGCCCACGTATACGCGATTCACCTCGTACGCGTCCTTTGAGTACACAATCCTTTCAAGGTCAGTAACTTTTTTTTCTCTCTCTCTCTCTCTCTCTTTCCTGGGAGCTTTCTATATATGTATTATACACAGTGCAAAAGTAAGTCGCGCGCGAAACAGAATTTATGGGCGCGAGAGAAAACGAGGCGCGCGCGTGCCATACATGGCGCTGCCGCCGCTGCTTTTTTCTTTTAAATTAAAAGTCGCGCGCGCGCGCGCTCACGGGGCCAGCTTTTTTTGCTCTTTACGGCTCTTTCGGAGGCTTTTACCGAGGAAGGGGTAATACACCTCGTGAGAATCGTGGGTGAAAAATATATTTTTCGATGCAGAGAGAGAGAGAAAAAAAATAGCCCACGGATTGCGCAAGTGCGTCTGCCTGCCTGTAATGTATATCACAAGTTACACGCTCGCGAGGAAGCGTAAAGAAGTAGGCCGCGCGTACGGGACGTTTGGAGGAAAAAAAACGATAGAAATAGAAGACACTGCGGGGGTTTTGAATTTAGACTTTTCGAACGTTTCGCATTGGGCATATCTGTATACGCGCGCGCAGCATTGATATTCTTACCGAAGGCTAATTTTAGATTAAGCGCGCGTACAGTGCATATAGGTGCACCGGTGTAATGAATGCGATATATCATAAGGTCCGATGCAAACGGCGAGCTTCGATATTCGCTTAGCCTAGCTCGAGTCGAGTCTATTATATACACGCATACGCATATAGGCGTGATAAGCGCCCTCGAGAATCGAACATGTTTTTCGCTTTCCACTTATATTATTTATAAATAACAGCAGGTTTCAGACAGGTGATAAAACCCATGCAGATCGATATTGCATAACACGCGCCCATATGTATATACGTACGGCTGACTGGATCGTTTTGCACACGTGCTCGCGTCGCCGTCGTCGTCGTCGTAGTCGTCCCACCTCCTCGTCTGCGCCTCCGTACGCGTGTATATGTGTGTGTTTGTGTGTGTGTACGTTCGCACGCGAATAATCCCACTATTTTTTCCTTTTAATCGATTACACGCATCCCACTATCCGCGAGCGCACGAGCTTCGTGTATACGAGTGCGATTGACCGCGACAAGGCGCGCAATATCGCGCTAGTCTGCACACGAGAAGTGAAAGAAAACACGTATGTGAGCGTGTGTGTGTGTAACGCCTTCACGTGTGCGAGCGAAACGCGCCTCTGTGACTGCGTGTGCGTATATGTATATACAAGTTCCTGCCTCCGTGTGTGTATTTGTAGCCGTTCGTGTGTGTGTGCGAGTTGCGTGGGTTGAGTTTCTCTCGTTTGCTGCTACTCGCTAAGTGTAAAAAGAGTCAGAGTGTCAGTGGCGATTCTGTCCTCTCGCAGAACGCGCGCCCGCGCTTATAGATATTATATTTAAACACACACACACAAGCACACGAGCTTATTTGGACTTTGCCTCGTGAGCTCTAAGCTTTTTCTCCGAGAGCGCCCAAAGTGTACGAGTAATTTTGTTTTTCAACGAAGCGGCTCGAGAGCGTGAAATCGAAACGAGCGACAAAAGTTAAACAAGTGCACGCGGCGTGTGTTGTGGCACCGGGCAAAGTCTGTGTCTGTGCGTGAAATAATTATTTACTAGATATATCATCGGTGAGTGAATCGAGAATCGAAAATTGCTTATAACAAATGTATATATGTATAGAGTAAGTGCAGTACTCGGTGCGCCCAAAGGCGAGTTTCTTACATAAGTATATATAGAGGCACGCGGAGATGCGTGACTAAGCTGCATTAGATGCGATTCCGCGCGTTGCCTAAAAAGGGTAAGATACAACCGTGCCGTTTGAGCCTCTTCCAAGCAGCTCTTCTGCTATACCTAAGCGTGCAGTGGATTATTTTACTGGATTTCATGAAGATTTGGAATTATTCTATAGAGCTGCGTGATTTCGTCATTAATCTGGCATTTAACGAGCTTTAGCTAGCTGCACCTTGCTCAATTCTTCTTCTTCTCTTTCTCTCTCATTCATACACACACACACAAAGCTACATAATAACGTTTCAAAATTTTTGATGATTTATTTTCGTAACGCTCCAAAAAGTGTCCCGCATAAAGAGCCAAAAAGCTTTTAATGCAAAAACCTTCGACGTCTATAATAGCCCACGCGCGCGTAGAAAACCCAGAATCTAAATGTTATTCTTCGCTGACCCGTGATCTCTTATAAGGATATTATTTTAAGATCTTGATCGTGCATATCTTATTCGGGACTCGAAATAATTCGCGATCCGCGAAACCTTTCTCTTGCGTATAAAATACCGATGGCCTTTTCACGCGTCAAATTCACGTCAACGAGCAGTGGACGTATCGTATTGTACATAAGTGTAATTAGTCCATCCGATCGCAATACCGATCAGAAGTGGTGTCCCGTGCCACTTTTTGCGCAGGTGAGAACGCCAAAAGTCATGCATTCACATGACGAGATCAGAACTCGAATCGCTGCACGCTCCGCAATGACGATATATACGCGCAATTTTAGAAATTCATTTATTTATCTCCCACGATGCGTAATGAAGCATTGGCCTCTACGAGCTGAGGGTGTGGGTCTCTTCTGGTCCCACGACAAATCGAGCTTTCACTTTTATGATCCGTTGACAAAATTACCTTATACACTCGGCGTTCGACGCGTCAATGTGGAGGAAAAAGAAGTCAATGCCGCTACGTACAATAACATCGGATCTAATATACCTATAGGCCGCTGCTGTACGCGCGAGTGCGAGTGTTTAAAAGTTGTTCTGTCGAGCCAAGCCCGGCGCTTCGCTGTATAAATATTATCGCTGATTTTCGCGCGCGTAATGTACATAATCGATACGAGGCAGAAAAATCTCATTAACATGTGTGTATATTACGTACGAGTGGCACGAGCTCTGCTACCGGCCCGCGTAACGATGCGCGCCGACGCCGCCGCGGCTATCTACTTTATGTATATATGAATTTGTCAAGTCGCAGGAAGTTGCCTATTGACATAATTGAATCTCCGAGAGGGTCTTCTGGAGTAAATTATGCACAAATATCATTCGGTTACGAAATATTATTCCGGAGATTTCATTGAATCAGTGGTCGATCGTGCGACTCGTATACGATATGATATTTTTTGAAAATTTCGACACGCGCAATTATGCTAATAATCGCGCCGATACGCCTCGACGATTATCGCGAAAAAAATCCTCGCCGCGCTGCAACCGCGGCGTGTAGCGGCCCCGCGCGGCTATAGCTAGCTCATCGGACCTCTCGTTTTCCAAGAGATAAACGGTACAAGAGATCCGTACGTATTATACGTGCATATCTAGGCGTATTATGACCTCGGGACATCGCATACGCGCACGCGATTCATTTCGTTATACATACATACGTACGTGCGCTGCAGCTGTGTACCGTGTGCGGCAGCGGACTCACGTGACTGGCAAATAAGCTTCCAGGGTGGTCTTCCTCGCTTGGGCTGCGAACCAAACCTGCAGACTCCCTGCTCGCGTGTATGCACATGCTAGTGCAGCGCTCGCAGGTGCAAGACGAGATTTTGCGGTTTCGATGATTTTCAAGAGAACCGTTTCGTATTCATATGCTCGTATTTGTCGAGTCAAAAAGATGGGCGCACTCCTTGCTAATAAATATATCTCGGACCGGCAGGAGAGTTTGTCGCGAGCCCGTATCGTGTGGTTCGGCTCGCGATGCATACAGCACATCGATAAATTGAGCCACACGGTACGACTTCGAGGTCATTTTTGTTTTTGCACAACCGAAGAGGATCGATTTCCGTTGTTGTTTCATGCATATTTCCGATGAAGAAACGTTACTTTCATTTCCACCGGACACGCACATAAATCAATGGCAATTAATAATCCATTCCGAAATATAACAGTTTTTCGACGTCTCGACACGATTATCCTGCGAAATCTTTCCCAAAAACACGAAGCTCCGAGCTACATTTTTATATTAGCCAATTAAGAATCATTTCGAGCTCCTCTTTTTCTTCTTCTTCTCCTTCCGACCCTCCTTCTCGTTCTTCGTCTTGTTCGCCTACGAGTGCATACATAATATAGAGGCGAAAGAAAGGAAGGATTAATTGCGGAAGATAAGAGCGAGCATAGTACACGCTGTATAAAGGTTTACGGGTGCGAAATTGAATACTGGCGAGATGAAAAGGCGGCAACGCATCTAAACTCGCCGATGGGCGTTTACCACTATCGTCATATCGACTCGAAAACTTGTACACAAGCGAAACTTTTTCTCCCCCTCGTGCTCTTTCAAATTCGACCGTGTTAATTTTGCGCCTCGAAAGTTCGCGCTCTTATATGCACTGCACACCGTGTGTGTGTGTGTGTGCGCGTGTTGATTTATCGCTCGCTCGCTTGTTTCTCTGCGGATCGTTCTCGCAGCAGAAAAACATCGCTCGATTATAGCAAACGGAAAATGTATTTGTATGATAATCTCGCGGGCGCATTTTTTACAGCACCTCGAGGATCGCTACGCTGATAATTCGCGCCAACTCGGAGAGAGATATCTTCGTTATAATGGATTAAATTCTCGGCACCTTTTACCCTCGTGAGATCAGAGTTTTTTTTAGACCTTGCCTCCCCAAGTACTTGGAGTGCATACACGGCATCTGTATATTATTGTGTTCTTTGCTTTTTTTTGTCAACTGAACTCGAACTCCGAGTTATGTAATGCAAGTTTCGAAAGTATGTATGTACGCGCTTCGAGAGTTCATTGTTTTTTTTTCTTTTTTTTTTGCCAACTATCGCGCGTCCCAATTTCACCGAAAAGTCAATGCCTGCAAAAATATGTTCCAGAAGGCCGTGAAACGCCACTGTCGGTGCCGTCGGCCTCGATCCCGGCGTCGACGCCTCGCTACACTTGTGGCCCGATCGATGGCTCGCTGTACGCCGTCGTACAACAGCACAACCAAAGTCAACAGTCACAGTCGAAGCATCAACAAGTACAGCAGCAGCAACAGCATCAGCAACAACAACAGTCGAGCGTGACGCAAAATGGCAGCGTCAACAATCAGAGCGGCCAAAACGGTCGTGGTTCGTCGCCACTGACGGTGTCTATGGACAGCGGCATCAGCAGCGCTCCACCACAGAGACCGAGTCCGCCCGAAGACCACGAGAGCCAAGTGCACTGCGATCTCGATAAGCTTTTGCAAGACATGATGCTCACGGTCGAGGTATGACTTATTCTACACACTCTCTGCTAGCTATCAACGCGCGTATGCATTCTTAATTATTTTGATTCCTTCCGCAGTCGTATCCAGACCCGCAAACCGACGAATTTGGACGCAACGTGCTGCGCAACGGAGGCAAGATGTACGTGCAGGACCAGTCGCCGAGATCGTACGGCAACGGCAGCCAACCGAGCAGCTCCTCGACCTACTCGACTTTGAAGGAGTCCTGTCGCAGCTACGGCAGCAACAGCACCGTCAAGGACGCCTCTCCGCACTGTCAAAATTCCGGCAGCACCTACAGCACCCTCAAACGAAACAACAACAACAACGACTCGGTCGACTTCAAGCAGGCCGACTCGTTCTCGCCGGCCGGAAATATCGACTTCATCGACGAGGACATACCGTACCACGCGAGACAGACGAGCCAGCCGTTCTCCTACGGGGCACCCGGCGAGATGTTGAAGCAGCACCAGAAGCTCGCCTCGCCGTCCCTGGTGAGGAAGGCCTCGATGAAAGCCTCCGACAAGGCCAAGTATCAGCAGCAGTTGCAGCAGCAGCAACAAAGCGCCGCACAAGTCGTCGATTTGGACGATCTCCTCGGGGAGAGTAACGGTAGAAACGTCAGTCGACCGATGAGCCCAATAACTCCGCCCGACCCACCGCCGGAGTTCGCCAACGGGCCGATGAGCATGAAGACCTCGACGCCGCTGAATTCCAAGAGGAACGACCAACCGGGCGATGGGTGAGTTTTCCTCTGCATTTCGCGATGCGTTACGTACCTACTACGTGTATACGCGTTCGAGCACAATGAAGGAGCGCCGCGAGCGTGTATTATATTTATTTTGAGCCAGACTCGCCCTCTGACATAATTATACAAATATAGTGTCTCGTTGTGTGCACAGCAGCAACGGCGGCGGCGATACAGCAGTGGCAGTAGCAGCGGCAGAAACTTGAGAAACTAATCTATGTATATAGTCGCGCGCGTTGCTAAATCGGCTGCCGCATGGGTGTGTGTGTGTGTGTGTGTGTGTGTGAGTGTGCGCTGCTGTATACGCTTCTGGAGAAGAGCGTAGCAACCTACTTTTGCACCGATGCTATAATACGGCGTAATACACGGGGCGCCGAGCGCGTGGACCGGAAATTCGCTCGAAGATAAAAGCTGCGCTATTTCGAGCGAAAGTGAAATTTTAATAAAAATGATCCGAGCTCGCTTACCGAGCGGCTATAGTTTAATGTTTAATGCAATAATAAAGGCTATTTTCGAGTGCGATGTAATAACGAGGTAGGATAATAAAATGTCGACGGGTTCGCAGGCTATTGTGGCTGAAGCAGCAGCAAATGAAGCTGGCTCAGCGCAGGGAGGAGCGCAGCCCGGCGCGGCTCTGGCGTCAGGAGACCGGTAACCGCATGATCGGCGAGCTGAGAAACGTGCAGAGGTCGCGGCTCAGGCACGACGGCTACGCCAGCGACTCGGCCGTGCTCGACGACGACGACGACAACAGCAGCTCCTGGTCCCACAGCCATCACGCCGTCTCGCAGACCAACGGCCGATCGACGGTCAACAGCTCGGCGCCGGCGAGCCCGCTCCTGCCCCAGAGATCGCGAAAGGTCAATGGAACTCTGCTCGGCAGCAATAGCTTCAATCATCATCATCATCATCAGAGCAACGGCAGGCCGAGGGCCGAGAGCTTCAATAACGATCGGCCGTTCGCTGGTAAACGAGCCTACGAGATACGAAAACAGAACGATAACCACGTGAGTTTGCCTTTTTTTTTACTCGTGTTGCTTTACCCGATCCCTTCGCTGTGTTTATCAAGTACATGTCGGAGTTATAGCTTGAGAATGTTATATTTTAAGTACGCTTCCTATTATTTCAACGGTACATTTTTTTGAGAGGTTCTCAGCTTTCTAAACAAATATATTCAGTAAAAATAATAGGAAAAATACTTTAAAATTATCGTTCTAACACTCACTCTGACACTCTTCTTAATACAGTTGAAACAATTCAGATATACTGACTTTCCGTTTAATTCACACCTAGATTAGTAGGCGATTAATGTTTTTATTGATCAACGACAACTTTATAACGTTTGACTGTTATAGATACAAAATTAGAATGCAAGTTTTAACTCGATGTTTTATTCTTAATTCAATGTCTTACACTCGTTTTTTATTTCATCAAAAAAGCTCACTTTTTAACTTCTTTTCGACAACGTCACAAATTTCATTACTTTTAATAGACTTCATCGTTATTGCACTAATTTTTAAATTTACTTATATAATATAAATTTACGAATAAGCAAGTTAGAACTACATTTTGCGCATTACGAACTTTCCGCAACTATTACACACTGCGATTTATGCCGAACGCCAGTAGGATGTAGTTGTGACTTGAGCACGGAATGCGATGCATCCGCATGACTGCTATTATTTATAAATAGACGATTATTTATTCACAAAACCATGTACGAAAAGTAACAAACAAACGCTGAACGAGACGGAAAAGAGAAGGCCCCCCCATCAGTTAAGCAACATAATTGTTAAGAACGTCGGTGACAAGAACAGAGACGAGAGACACATCGCGAGCTTGGCTTGCTTCGTATAAATTACAGAGTCCGCCGCTGATGCTGCAGAAGTACAGCAACGGGCACCATCAGTCGTCGCCACCGAGGCCGGAGTCGCGCAGCGACAGTTTCGCCAAAACCGAGTCGTTTCTGCGCGAGCACTCGCGGCTGATGGCCGCCAGCAGTTTGAGCAGCCACAGCCAGGTGACGTACGACGAGGCGACGAGCCTCGTCTCGTCCCGCTACCCCTCGAGGCCCGAGTCGAGGAACCAAACGAGCAACGGTTATTACGCGACGGCCGCGGCCGGCAGCGCAGTCGGCAGCGCCTACGGCAACGGCGCCAGTCCGAAAAAGGACATCATCACGGAGGTGACCGAGGTGCTGACCATAGTCGATCATCATCCAGCCTCGCCGACGCCGACCATTCAGAACAACAACGACGCCAGCGGCAACCACCAGTCTCCGGCTGATCCTCTCGTGAGCTTAATCGAGTCGCTATCGGACATCAAGCCGCTTGTTGGAAATGGCTATGTAACCGCGTCCTCGTCGTCGAGCATTAACAATGGCATTGTGATTCGCGATAAGCACGACGAGCACGTCAACTCTTCGCGTAGTCATCATCAAAATTCCATTAATAACACCACATACGCCACACCTAACCAGTCGCCAAAAGCATGGCAGTGTATTAGCACTTTGCAGGTTCGTCGCCGCTCTCAGCAGCCCAATTTCATTCTGCATTTCAACACGCTTTCGAAGCTTCTTTTTTTTATTCGCAATCGCAAGCACGCATCATCGATTATTCACTATGTAGTAGTACCTTATCGAGTTGTACATACAATTATCATGAACGCACGTATTGGAAAATATATTATCGCATGAATTATGAACATCGCTTGGTGGGCTTTTGAAGTAAATTTGAGCTTTGAAAGATACTCGCAAAGAGGTAAACTAATGCATGGCTCTCTTCCGCAGTCGCACAATGACGCGTCGTCATCGTGGACCGAGAGGAGCGTCAGTCCGACGAGCAGCGGCGTTCAGGGCATAATTCACGGATCGAGGCCGCAGACTCCGGCCTTTCCGGTGCATCCGCGAACGCCTTACAACAACGCCTCGACGCCCAGCGTCACCTTTGCCTCGGATCGCCCGAGTCAGCAGCAACAGCAGCAATATCATCATCACCACCATCATCATCACCACCACCACTTGGCCAACAATCACAGCTACAACAACAACAACAACGTGGCTCTGGAAACGAACAATAATCATCATCACAATCACAATTATGGTGGAACTGCTGACAGGGCGATCTTCATCGAAGAGCGCAGAGATATGAGAGAGACGGGACTGCCGCCTAAGAGTCCGACAACTCAACGGTGAGTTTATTTTTTCAATGACATCGATCAGTTTTTCCCCTCCCTTTAATTGGTGATGGGTCATGACTAAAAGTTTTAACGCCTGATTTTGGATACCATAACTTTTTTCTATCGAATTCGGTGGTTGTTTTTTTAGCCGCTTGAGTTATCCGGATAATGGCGTAAGCGAATCGTTTAACAAACGATGGCCACTCATTAAACAGTCGGCGTCGGTCGACTATAGGTAAAACAAAATTAACTCGTCTTTGTTGTGGTCATAATAATGCATGATATTGGCAAACTGTTTTTAAAACTAACTCTACTCAGCACTTTTTCAACTATTTTTAAACTCCCTATTTTTAAACTTTCACTATTTTCTGAACTTTTCGATAGATGTGCACCTTTGTACGAAAATTTTGAAGGAAAAAATTGTTTTACAGCAAGGACCGACCTGTCTCTCCGCTGGACGATTTAATTAGTCAACATTCTTACGGTCGGGGTCCTAGTACTCCAACCCACCTGAAATACGGACAGGTTCCAAAGGTAATTCTTCTAATAGATTTTATTAATTTCAAATAATTTCAACGATTTTTAAAATTAAGCTAATTCAATTTGAAAAAAAAAATCAACGCCACGTTATTTTTTCATTTGTAGATCGAAAGACAAATCGGAAGTTTGAGCGAAGTGGTAAAATACTTGTTGAATTAAGCCCAATTAATCATAGTTTAAATTTTACTTAATTAACCGTTCATATTTATATTTGGGTCCTAAGACTTTGAGTAATCCAAAAAAAATAACGATTCATCATTACCCAATTGATTAGATTAATATTCAATCAAGCAGAGGGCTTGATCTTCTTACACCGATTGTGTACAAATGTGTTAACTACGTGGGCACACGAACTAAACTACAAATGTTTATATCCAAAAACTTTGATTTTTTGTTGGGTATTGAATATAATTTTCATGGTAATTTTTTAGGGGGCTATATCGTACACATCGTTAAATAGCCCAGGTGGACACACGGCGCATTTACAGTATTACAATTCCCGTCGATCGAGTCTGAGCACGGAACCTCAGGAAGTAGCCGACGCCAATGTCAAATTCGTTCGTGACACAAGCAAGATTTGGTACAAGCCAAACATCTCACGCGAACAAGGTACGATTCATAATTAAAACATACTCAGAATTTATTGAGAAAAAATCGATCGCTAACGATCAACTCTCTTTTCAGCGATTGCGATGCTTAGGAACGCACCACCGGGTACCTTCGTAGTTAGGGACAGTAACTCGTTTCCAGGCGCTTTTGGCTTAGCTTTGAAAGTAGCCACGCCGCCGCCTGGAGCGCCAATCAGTCCCAAAGACCCGACGAACGAGCTGGTGCGACACTTCCTAATTGAGCCCACGTCACGAGGTGTTAGACTGAAGGGATGTGCCAACGAGCCCGTCTTCAGCTCGCTGTCGGCTTTGGTTTATCAACACAGTTTGATGGCAATGGCTCTCCCGTGTCAGTTATTGTTACCAGAGCCAGAAGCCGCTGCCAGAGTCTTGGAGTCGTCGTTGACCAACAGCCCGCAGCAGTTATTGGCTCAGGGAGCCGGTTAGTATACAATGTTTTCTCAACTGTTACAATTCGTTTATGATCGTTTAATTGTTATCCACTGTTTTCTATCGTCAACAACAGCTTGCAACGTGTTGTATTTGTTCACTCTCGACACGGAATCGTTGACCGGTCCGCAGGCCATCAAGAAAACCATCACTGCGATGTTCGATCAAAAACCTCGGCCAAATGCGACGATTGTGCACTTCAAAGTCTCGACCCAAGGCATCACGTTGACTGACAACGCGCGAAAACTCTTCTTCCGTCGACACTATCCCACGAATAATATCAGCTACTGCGGGCTCGATAGCGAAGAGCGTACCTGGGACTTTGTCAATGGAGCGACCGGCCGTGCCCTTAGCGAACAGTGAGCATATTTACAATGTTACTTTGCCTACGTGCAGTGAACGAAAACAATTTCTTCATTTTTCTTTTATTTTTGCAGTCGCTGCTTTGGCTTCGTTGCGCGCAAGCCAGCTCATAAATCTGACAATCAGTGCCACATATTCGCTGAATTGGAACCAGAGCAGCCCGCTACGGCCATTGTCAATTTTGTTAATAAGGTGCTGATGAGCTGTGCACACTCCAAAGCGAACATCGTTTGAGATTGGCGTTAACGACGCGTCCAACGATTATAAAAATGCAGCTTACTCCTTCAAATAAATAATTCTAATGCCGTGGCAACAAAATACTACATACACCTCACTGCAATTTTGGCTAAAATTTTTGGAATATTTAACGAGTAAATTTTTCGAAAAACTTTTATAAAATAAATATTCAGTTTATTAACGAGTAACGCTATTATAATCCACATTCAATAAGGGACTCGTCGTTGTTAAACTATGTATCACAATACGTGCGAGCAAATAATAATTGTTAAAGGGCAGCTATGAAATAGTCAGCCTTTGGTATGTATGTGAGTATGTGTGAATGAGTATGTCTTATTGAGAAACTAGCCCAAATCTAATAAAACTACAATTAGCCAAATATACGTATGTATTCATAGATGTATTTGATTGTTGGTTTTGTTTTTCGTTTTGTTCGAATTCGAAATATTTGAATTTGGTATTGGAACGTATAATACGTAATATTAGCTTTATTCTGTAAAAGAGGTATTGTTATGATTATTTCAATCATCTTACAAAATCTTGCCATTGTTAGAGTTCAATCCTGATAGAGAAGAGTTAGAAAAAAATATCTACCCAAGAATCTCGACAAAATAAGCAAATAATTGCATATTTTAACATAAAGCGTAGCTTCGCAACAACAAGTAAAATTGATTTTCGTAATTTGAGATTTAACTATTACCTTATAACTAAGTTCAATTTCTTCGCGTATTAGTTGTATAGATTTTAAACAATACTATTATGCGTACTAGTCAAAATTCGAGCAATAATTTAATATGTACGATATCCGTTTTAATTTGTATTTTCAATTGTTACATATAATATTAAGTAAACATTATAATATTTTAACTATGATTAATGTAATATATTAATTTTATTACTTATCGATTATTATTTTTAAAAAAGAATATAAGCTACGATTTTAATACATTAATTTTAAAATATACGAATAATATGACTCGATCAGATTTCTGAATTAAAAATTGTAATATTTAGTTTCGCCAGTCCATGTATTACTAACATAATTGATTTTAATTTTTCAGTTTGTTTTCGTGAAATTAATTTTAACTACGTCAGTCATTATTGTATAATTGTCTCAATAAACGATTATATGAATAAATTAAAAACTAATATTTTTGTTACTTATTTTCGAAATAATCTCTGAACGCTTATCAAAACAATAATGAAGTTTGATTTAAATCAAATAATATTAATTAAATTAAAAGTTTCTGAATTAAGCTCATTACAAATTTTCTTACATTTTCAAATAGAAAATGACGGCTTCATTTTATTTTCATAACTCTATGCATAAAAATTATTTTTATTTGTAATTGAGTCTATTTTGGATCTACTTTTCTGTTTATATGGTTATTAGTATTGATAATGCAATACAATTTTTTAGCAAAAGGTAAAATTTAGACTTATTTTGTGATTTTTGATAAATGAAAATTCACTTTTTCATTTTGTTGGGAAAAACTATTTGGTACAAGAACCAAAAATTTTAAAAATGAAATAATTTCATAAAAAGTAAACAAATATTTGAAATTGAACAGAAGTTCATGTGCATTGCTGTACAAGTGTATGTGCAGATTGTGCACTGTAATTACTCATTTATTTATGTCTATTGCAAAAATTGTCTGAATCTAGAGATTCTCCCGATTGCACTAAACTTCTAAAATTCACTATAAGTGATTATTCTACAAATTTCTGTAAATGTAAGATTACGCAAAATATTGCTAGTTCATAGTTTAATGAGTTTAACTAGCTAGAGCAAATGAAGTAAAAATAAAAAACATTATTCATTTTGATTAGGTATTATTAAAAATAATTTATTTTCATTTAATAAATTCCAATCTCAGCTTCAGGAGCTAACACAGTGTCTATGAACTTAAAGGAAGAAAGTTCTTGGTTTCCTGACGCTGAACACAGGCATTTGTTTTCTGTGCTGGATGCGTTTTGGCAATGGGAATCTGATTTTAGAATCATGGAACTGAGTTACATTTGGTCTTCTGCAATCAGCTGCCTTGACTTTCTCTACTTTAATGATTTGGATGCTGTGAGCACGAGCTCTATGACGAGCACCCATATCACGGTAGCACTGAGTGACAGCACCGGAGACAGTCAAATCTCTGTACTCACGGTACATGTTGTGAGTTCCAGATCTGGAATCATACCTCAGCCAGATACCAAAGTTCTTGATCTTGGTTGGGGACTTTTCGGAGATCTAATATAAAAGAGAAAGAAATGAAAATATAATAAAGTGATAAATTAAATTAATAGATATGATTAAATGAATGTATGACAATACCTGTTTGACGGATACGATTTCACCAGTAGTCTTCTTGAACTTCTTCAGTTGTCTCAAGAAGTACCAGAAACGGGATTTAGCAACAATATGATCAGGAGCGAAGATCCTCATTTTGTAAAGAGGAGTCTCCTTCTCCTTCTCAGTGGGCAATTTACGCCCAATGACTTCGTATTCCTTGAGCTGAAAAATTTAATTTAAATTATAAACTTTGTTTCCGGTTGATGAAGGCAATTGTTATTAACATTATATTGAGGGTCAACTCATCAATTTTGAAATAAGTCTCTGACATGCACATAAGTTTTAATTGCATTAACCAAACTAAAGCCTTTCTAACCTCGAGTATGAACCTTATACTTCAATGCATGTAGAAGAATATAGATTTGACAGCAATCACATGTTAACATCTTTTTTACAATCTTACGATATATGTAGGGTGGATTTTATAATAATAAAAATATAAATAAAAGAAACAATAAAGAATATTGTGAAAAGTAACACGTGTAGCGACTACATATGCGTACGTAATTTGTATATTCTTTACAGTGCAGTATCAAAAATGCCCTGTCTTCAAAAAAAAATATATAATCGAGGCTCGAGCAATGATAATCATATGTTGTCTATATGTTAAATAAATTATTCAAAAATTTACTCACATCTCCCTTTGCCTTCATTTTTGGGCTGTAAGAAGAATGAGAGAGGCACGCACGGACTCTACCGCTAGCCGAAGAAAAGAGGCTAGGTCGACGCAAGATATCAGATATGACCGCTCAGGAGTCGCTAGTGCTGCGACACAAGTGTACGCCGGTCCAAACTCCTACAAGTCTGATGCTATTTCTACTTTATCGATTCATAGCCAACCCACATATACTTCATGTGAGTGCCAATTCACTAAATTCACAATTCGTACAGGACGTAGACCTCGTGCAAAAGTTGGCTGTATCGTAGGTATCACCGACGTCGTGTCACATCGCTGATCGCGGGCGTCAACAAACTTTTCAAAACATACAGCGAAATCATCACTCTGTATGTTATTCTTGTAAATGTTAGCAATTGAAAATCAAGAAAATTATTTTTTTAAATCAATTTTGTCTTAAAAATTCTATTCTTACTCGTTTAAAAAAATAGTTTCTTACATTACTCCTTAAAAGTATGAAAATAATATAATCATAAAACATGTTTAAAAAGATTTAAATATGATCAACAAAAGTTCAGTTGTTGTATAAAATTTATTGAAAAATTCAAGCAACTGGAATTTGTGCAGGCATTGGCGCTATCTGAGCTACAGGTGGAACCATTTTAGTTTCAGAAACTGGAGCGGTAAAAACTTGTTCTTCCTTAGGCTCTTGGACAATAACATTGTCTGGAAGTGGTTTTTTGGGTCCGTTCTTGCCTGCTGGATCCCAAGGCAACATAATTTTTACCTTAATTCCAAGAACACCTGGTAAAAAATTGTTTAAGTTCAATAAAAAAGTCTAACTATATTGTATGATGAAAAAAAAGTGTGGAATTCAAAATACATTACCCTGTCTGAGTAGTACGTGTCTTGTAGCTGAGTTTACATATTCATTTGTTGGGTCACCGGAGTGAATCATAAGTCCATCAACAAACTTCATAGATTTAGCACGTTGACCACGAAGTTTACCACTGACAACAACTTCACAACCCTTAGCACCAGACTCCATGATAAAACGGAGTACACCATAGCAAGCTCTAAATTTAAAAGAAACATTGAATTAAAATATGATCTTTTAGATAACTAATAATAAGAGTATCATGCATATCTAATACAACTAAGTATTTAATATATCATCAATTTTTTAGAATGGGAACTTGGATAATTTTTTGAAAGTTAAATATAATCAAATATAACTCACCTACGTACTGCCAGCCCTCCAATAAGCTTGTATCTCAGCGATTCAGCTTGTGCAATAGCACACAAACCTCTTGTAGCAACTTTTTCAGCATAAAGTTCAATGCATCCATCTTTGAAACCAAATCTCTTCTGCACAACAGAGGTCAGTTCTCGAATTCTTCTACCTTTTTCTCCCAAAACACTCTGGGTATGAGTAGCCATCAAAATGACTTCAGTCCTTTGTGGAGTGACACGCACTTCCACACCAGAATATCCATCTTCAGCAAGTTCACGAGTCAAAAGTTCATTCAACTCAGCTTTGAAAACTCCATCTCCAACAAACTAAAACATGAGGTAAGACAATTAAAAGATTATGTACATGTATATACTACACATATACTGTTAAGAAGATAAAAAAATAGCATCTCCTGTTTTGTTTTGACACAACTCTGTTGACATTGAATGCTGTGACAACAATGCATGTATGTGCTTACATGAAATGTCAAACTGAAATTCAATTTTAATTTGATTTTTACATGCTTGTAATAATTTGTGTATAAATTTGTGTGTAGGTTGATATTAATATTAGCTATTCTTAAAATATTAAGAAGGTTAAGAACCATCCAACATTGGTGAAACTTAACAACTCATTTGATGATAGTTTTCAAAGCTTCAATTTAAATCATAAAATTTATTTATATTTTAACAAAAATATTTCGTTTTTTAAGCTTTAAACAAAATTTATAATATCAACAATAGAGATTGATTAGTCACGAGTATAGAAAAGATTCAGCTGGTATTTATAAAATAATCCAAATTATAAGTCGGATGGAATTTATACTTGTTAACTAAATTTTTTTTTACGGACCTTGCGTTTTTTTGAAATTGTTAAAGCCATTTTATCAAAGGATATTGACAATATCAAACTCTGTCATGCGGCTTGCAAAACGAAGGAAAGGAAAGAGAAGGGAAACGTCGAGCATAGACGCGGTCTGTCCTTTTTTACCGGACGCTCATTGGCTGCAATATGACTCATATTTTGCACGCGCAGATGTGTGGTTTACGAAAAAAAATATTTTAAATGATTTATGCTTATTCGAGTCACACGTGCAAAATAGTAAAAATAATTTTCGAGTTCGCGAGAATCAACTAAAGTTCATTCAAAAGGCTGTGAAGCGTAACAATTGTAATATTAGTTCCTATGATTATCCTCAGTTTCTCGAGCTAGAGAATAGCCTGAAGAATATTTTTGTAACCAATCTTTTGTAGCTACTTGATTTACTATTGTACTTGGTTCAATTTGTTTCTGTAAATTGTAAAAAAGTAGTAAATAAGTAATTTTCCTCAATGTTTAAATGGGCTAAAAGTTTGTTTCTTACATTTCGGTATTACGTCTTATTGAATTCGCAAGACAATAACAATGTTACGATCGAAGTGCAATTTTTTTTTTTAGCATTTGTTTGAACTTTAGTAGTTGCCATTTATATAACAATCAATCGTTGGAATAAATAGGCAAGAAAATCGGACACTTGTAAATTAGAAAGTCTTTCTCTCGTTCTCCGTGCGATTTTTGCGGGAAAAGCACGCACAGTTGGGTATGATGCGCTGCAGCGTCAAGTCGTCCTAGCTGCACCTCTGCATTTCATGCGAATATCGCGTGGAAATTCGTCGCCTCGGATGAGCGAATCGCATCGCGCCTCGAGTACATTGGCATACATAAAAATTATATCGCGCCATCGGCGTCGCTTCTGTGATACAGAAGTGATACAGAATCGAGTCCTGTGCCAGCGGATCGCGGCACGAACATATCGAGTTGCCGAGAAGTTACAATCGGAGCGTAACGATTCGGAGCCACTGCCGCCGCCGACTACTGTCACGCGTTACGGGGACTCGCGCGGCGGCGGGTCTCTTTTCTCTCCGAATGTGCTCCCGTCGTCGCGGGTTGACTCGCGTTACTGTATATGTATATAGCTCTACAGCACAACAACATCATGGCCCAGCCGCGCAGTGCACTGCACTCCCTCGTGCGCTGCTGTATTATAATGTTGCGCGGCGCGCGCTCGCAGCGTTGACTCTTGTGGTCTATAACGGCAAATTCAGGCGCGCTGACCTACTGACGGGGGACTGCGCTGCTGCTGCTGCTGCTGCTCGCGCCATGGGCCGCACTCGGGCGCACGAGTCGCCGATCGACCTGGCCGCCGGCCTTGTTCGCGGCCGAGGAAAATTCTGTGTCAGCTCCAGCCAGGTTTACATGTGCGAAACGAGCGAGCGAGCGAGCGACCGTATGCACCTTTATTTCTGGCTTACTTTTGCGCGTGTGCGCCCGTGACTCTTTTTTGTCGCGGCTTTTCGAAACTTTTGGAGCCTAAAATAAAACTCGACGCATTTGCGTGCATTTAATTTCACCGAGAGATATGTTACATTAATACGAATCATAAGGCGCGCATCGTAACGCGCGTATAATGAGAGACAATTTGTCGTAATAACGCCGAGCAACGAAAGTAATATACCGCAGCAGCAGCCGCGAGTACCATCATCGTCGTAGCATCGTTATACAGACATTGTGTTGCGTTGGCTCCACGTAATCTCTGCTTCTAAATTACGGGTACTCGCGAGGAAAGTGATATATAGGCGAGCCGGCGCCGCCGCACGTGATCTTGGCCAGTACTGCAGAAGCTCTCGATGCCGAGACTGCCGCAGAGACTCCTCAAACGGATCACGTACTGTATATGTATGACATTTCAATTTCCTCGGTAAAATCATCGTTCGCCGACGTGCATTTCCTTAACGAGCATCAAAGTACGAGTAGCTGTACAATGCGGCAGGGATAATAAACAAGTGTACAAACATATTCATTATTGTACTCGAATGTGTAGCGAGCTTTTACCGTTGCTCTGTATGGCCGCAGCGATACGCAAACACTCAATTAAAGTCGATATTTAGAAACAGAAGACGCGCTCGCGGGGCTAGCTATCCAACTCCTGTATACGTAATGACTCTATATGAATGACAAACAAGCATTCCGATACTTATCTCATTTTAATTAAACTTTTCTCCACCGTTACTCTGTCAGGCTCGCGCATTACGGGAAAAACGTATAAATCGGTAATTATCGGCCAATCGGATCATCGTCTCTCTCTCTCGCTTTGTGAATAATTGCATTGTCCCCCGACCAAGCATCCGCAGCCGAACGAAGAAGAAAAAAAAATCATCGTATGCTAAACAGTCGTCGGAGCTGAATCTCTTTCACTCATCCCCACGAAAGTTCGATCGTGCCTATGGTGCGCCGCGTCCGTTGGATGGGATTCCACATGGAGTCGCGCATTATACTTATGGCTCGTCGCTCGCTTTCAAGCAGTCGGCGAGGAACTTTCGTAGCGCGAGGCAGCACAGCATCGACGGCGATTCGCGCGCGCGCGCCTATACCTTATAGTACCCGTGTAGCAAGGAGATCGCGATCGGCAACCTTTTTCCGCATGCGGTGCAGTGCAGGGCCTCGAGTGCGCCTCAGCTTACGCGATAAATAATGCCGAGCTGCGGAGGGACGATGACGAGGACGACGACGACGACGCTGCTCCTCGCGACGGGCTTGCTGCTGGCTGCTGCGGGCCTCGTCGATGCCTCCAGGCTGTCTCTCAGCAAAGTGCCCAAAAACATGAGCGGATACCTCGTGACCAAAGGCAGCGGCTTTTATTTCAAGCCGATCTACGTCGACGAAAGGTACGACCAGCGCATTTCAATTTACCACTCAAACTCTGTATGGGACTTGCCGATTGTTTTTGCCGGGCGCCCGCGCGCTTGCGATTTCAGCCTCCTCGATTCGCGTGGCATGCAGTAAAAGTGTCGTCAAATAAATTTCAATCGACCATCTGTACAAGACGTATTTACGGTTGTTGTGTTTCTTACGGTACAAAAAAAAAACGAGTACGGAACGAGTTCTGTCATGAATCGAATATTTTGTAGGTTGATCTATACGTGTGACGCGATAGTGAGTCCAATTTTTGTGATTTTTTTTTCTTACCTCCGTCATCTCTCGCTTATAGCCGTGTTGTTTCGAGCGAAATATAACTGGACATTATTTTTCTATCGCGCACGAATGGTCATTAACGAAAAAGTAAGCAGAAATCCGAGACTTCCAGAGCACACAGTACACACATAGTATGTATACATAAAATTCCATGCGAATGTGTTTCATTTGTGCAGCTCTCGCATCCTTAGAGCGTCAAAGAAAGTGACCAGCGGCGACAATATTATATGTATTACGCGAGTGCCACTTTTGCCGCGCTCTCGCGAGCTCCGCGCGCGACACTTAAAAAGCCTCGACGGCACTCGATCGGCGCGTTTAATAAAGCTGCGCGCATAAATACATATTATATTCGATATCGGTCCAGTCGTTGGCCGCATCGACGCGGGATCTATTCGATTTATAATGTCGAATGCGGCCCACCTGTATTACCTGTACACTTTCTCTCTGCTCCAGATACAAATTACTTTATACAGAGCAGACGTCGCGTTGACGATCCGAGATACGTAGCTCGGCAGCTTCTCTCGTTGCCATCATAAAATGATAAACGAGCTTCGATAATGACTTTGTGGAAATCTGCTCGCGCGCATACGCACGCCCGTTATTATAATGTATGCAGGCTGCTGCCACTTTTATTGAACAAATAAAATGCATTTCCGTTGGAAACAAACGCAATGATGGAATAGAAACTAGGGGACTCAAATATGCCGGTCACAAATGTCAAGCCTCTCGCGAATGCTCTTTCAAGCTTTCTCATGTATAAATGAATCATATAAAGTCGCGCGCGCGCGTACATATATGCGTGTGCTTCGCTGCCGCCTCGCGCAAAAGAGACACAAAGTCCGCCTGTAAATCTCGTTGGTCCCGTTAAGTTCTGAGCTGCGTACAGCACACACGCACACATACACGCGGACTTTTCACTCGAAACCGAATGAAAACACGCCGCGCGCATTAATTCGAATGACACTTTTGTGTTAACGCAGAGAGATAGCGGCCCGATTCAACAAGACCATTTCTAGCGGACTGTCAGGCCCGACGGGGACGACTACGACTACGACGACGACGACGACGACGTCATCCGCGAGCGATGAAAATTGGATCGACGATATTATCTCGGGCTTGGCCGAAGACAGCACGGAGGATGACGAGAACGAGAGAAACGTAGACGGGGACGGGGACGACGATGACGACGACGACGACGACCTTTACGAGGATTACGAGGACGATGGCGTGTCGTGGCTGGATCGGCGCAGATCCACTACCTGGTTGATGAGTAAAGCCAGAGCCCGAGGCTTTTCCTTCTTCGGAATGGTCGAGTCGGCTGTTGGTTATCTCGGCAAATTCTTAGGCAACATCATTGGCTCGGAGGACGACGAGGATTATTTCTTCGAGGACGATTTTTACGACGACGTCCAGGACAGCGGCAAAAACAGCGTCAGCTACAAAGATCACCAGCTGATCAGATTGACACCCAAGACCAAGAGACAAGTCAAGTACCTCATCGAGATGAAGGACAACGAGCCCGACGACGTCAAGTTCTGGACCAGTCCGGCTAAGAACAAGTAATTGATGACGCTCTTCAAAGTGTAATCGATCGCGTCCCTTCAATGTCTTTTTCCTTCAATTTTTCAGAGTTACCGATATGGTCGTTTCGCCGATAATTTTAAACGACGTCAAGAGCTTCCTCCGCGAGAAAAAGATTGCCTACACCATTCTGATATCGGATCTGCAAAAGGCCATAACGACTCAAAATCCACGCATGCCCAAGCAACGCAGGCAGGAAATATACTCGTCACAAGGCCACTCGATGGATTGGAAACGTTATCATCGCTACAAAGGTAATTGCACAAAATCGGTAACGATCTTTAGCGTTCAAGCTCAAACATAACTAACGTATTGTGTTTCTCAGAAATCATGGGATATCTAGATTACCTCAAAGAAAAGTATCCTCATCTCGTGGAAATCGAGTCGATCGGTAAGAGTTTCGAGGGCCGAGACTTGATGGTGGCAAAAATATCGACGGGTGTGGACAAAAACGGCGAGCCGAAGCCATCCATTTGGATCGATGCAGGTACGTGTGTACAGGCGTAAAAAACAATAATGAATCCTGCTTTCTGCACGGAACATTAATTTTTCACTCCGTGATTATGATAAATGATTGTTACTCGGAATCGTGTATACATATATAGACGATCAATCATAAACACTGTTTAAATCATAGAAAGAGAAAAAAGCATGAGTTTTCCAAATGGCAGGATCCGTTAGGTCGAAATTACAAAGTAATCCTCGCGTAATTACGTATCGACGTTAGAGAGCAAGCGAGAACGGAAAATCGGTATGTATACAATATAAAGTAAAGCGCGCAACGAAATTATTATTTTAAAAGCTTGAGAATCGCGCGAGGAGGAGGCGCGAGGAGTACAACGAAAGAGAAAATTAACGGGCTCGTACGAAAAAAAAAAATAACACGCATGTATTCTCGAAGGTATGCACGCACGAGAGTGGATAAGCACGGCAGTGGCAACCTATATTTTGAATCAATTAGTCGAGAAGCACGACAATTACACTCGGCTGCTCGACGTTACGGATTGGATAATAATGCCGGTTGCCAATCCCGATGGCTACGAGTACACCCATACGCACGACCGACTTTGGAGGAAAACCAGGAGCACGCACGACGCCTCGTCAGATGGCTATGAAAATGCCAGGTATATGAAACTTGTACTATTGACTCTCTCGAGTAGCGTGTATACGTATAAGAAAATCTTCTTAGTACGAATTTGAAGGGCACAGCCGCCAAGTTTGCCTGTATATTATTTTGCTAAAGAGTTTTTGCCAAATTAGAAAGATACGTCTTAAGTTATATATAGATGGGGAATGTGGCTTTAATATATTATAATGTCTTTACCTTCATATTCGTGCGTATTAGATGTGCCATCTACAATTAAGCTACGCACTAACGAATGGCCGATTGCATATCAAAATTCATAAAAATTTTCCATGCAAAGATACACAAAATACATGGAAAATTGGTGCAGAGATTTCAGGATCGCGTACTTTTTCACATCTATATACAGTAAAAACGACTCCCACATTGACTATACTTTATGTTCGAGAGCAGACAAGCACCGGGACTGTTTCACATGCTGAGCCATTACACCAAGTGGCTGTTCGGCAGCTGCGAGGGCGTCGACGCCAATCGGAACTTCAACATTCACTGGGGCGAGGAGAAGGTCGGCGGGGCCAGCAGCGATCCCTGCCACGACACTTACGCGGGTCCGCGCGCCTTTTCCGAGCCCGAGACTCGAGCCATCTCCGAGTTCCTCATGGAAAATCGCAAGAACATCAGGTACAGTCCCTCGACTTTTTCCGCCGCAATCGACAGCTCGACAGCACAAGTACAATACATGTTTTGACTCGCAGGACCTACCTGACTCTGCACTCGTACTCGCAAATGCTGCTCGTGCCGTGGGGCTTCACGCGCACGAGGCCTGCGGACTTCAACGAGCTGATGAACATCGCCAACAAGGCCAAGCAGGCGATACACAAGGTGCACAAGACCGAGTACAGGGTCGGCCCGGCCGCCGAGCTCCTCTACCCGACGACAGGTGATTAATTTTAACGATCGACTTTTGCGCAACAATTATACTTCTTAATAAAAAAAAGTACAAGCGCACAATTAATGTGGCGCATTCCGGAGCGCTGAGTTGCAGCGCACGCGGCCGACGCTCCGCGATGCAACGCGTTGCGTGGAAAAATTTTGTTTTTCTCCGCGCGCCCGCGTGACGATCGATTGTTTTCAAACAAACGTGAGTCTTAATTATTATTCATTATTATCAGCTCGTGCGGCTACCGTATAGATCGAGTCTCGCGTGGTGGCGCAGTACGAAACTCGACTGGTGGCTTGTCTGCGTGATCGCATGAATAATGCCTCAACTATTTTTCGTCAATCATTCAAATGATAAAAATCTGATATAAATTATTAATTACTAGATACTGCGCGGAGATTTCGATCGATTTAAGACCTTCCGCGATAAGCGCGATTCTATCTCGCGATTTTTTGCGCATTATTGACCCGATGAATAATTGCATCGAATTAATTGCGCCGCAGGTTCATCGGACGACTGGGCCAAGGCGGTGGCCGGCATCAAGCACGCCTACACCATGGAGCTGAGGGACCGAGGCGCCTACGGCTTTCTGCTGCCCGCCTCGCAGATCATGCCCACGGCCAGGGAGACCTGGGCCGGCGTCAGAGTGATAGCGCGGATGGGCGCCAATTCTAGCGCCAACTGACAGCGGAATTAATTGCCAAGACTCTCGCGCGCGCGAGTCACGCATCGCAGGCCTGAGAACCGAGCAGAGATCCGTCATTCTGATTGTATGCCGCGGCTAATTCGACAACTTTTTCGCGGCCAAACTTTGACCGATTTTTCGGATGATAAAATCACTTGTGGCCTATTTTTGCAGCGCGAGATAATTAGATGGATTTGTAAATAAAAATCTGTAAAATACCTTAGTTTTTAGAGCATTATGAATTATGGACGAATGACAGGTTGTTTGTTTTTACTCAACACTGAGCGATATAGACAGCCGAAACATACTTTTTGTAATTTTAAGTAGATTTTAGTGTGTATTATACTGAATGCATGGATTATATATTAATAAAATGTGTAAAATTAAGGTTAAATATAAATTTGTTCGATAACAATTTATTTCTGCACTTTTTTTATTCTCAATGTTAATTCCTACTGACTTTTCTCGTATATTTTTAGTATAAAAATATTACATTTTCGAAGAACTTATTTTCTTCGACACAAATACTGTTATCTAATTTCCATAAATGAGATCTAATATACTTGCTGCTAAAAAAACAGAAAAAGTTTTCAATTATTAATGATCGCTACTTCATAAATCTTTAAAGAAGGAAAATCACTATATTTTTGCTCAAATAAAATTTTTTTACTTTTGGTAGCATATACATTAAGTTTTAAACGGTCAATAACAGAATACTCTCCCTTTGATTGTAAAATTTATGGCTGCAGTAGTGAAATAACTCCTCTAGAACAATTCTTCATTCAGTGCATTCATTTTATAGAATCTTCAACAAATTAAAAAAGTAATTATCAGCGCTTCGTATTCGATCGTGTCTTTTTCAATTACAGCAAATTTAAAAAAAAACAAAATGTTGACATTTTTTTCGTTTCGAGTACATATAAAAAAACTAGATATAGAAAAACAATAGACTAAACTATAATGATAATGAACGATGACGATGAGATGATCGTTGATCAGGTGAATATTATTTTGAAATTCTTGTGTTTTTAAACAGATAGATGGCCGATCTACGATCAATAAAAAAACTTACAGCACTTGACATTAAATTGGAGCAAAATTACACGATTGAATTATGTAAATTTCTCACGTGAATGGTACATGCACTAATCTTTTAAAGTTTAGATAGTTTAACTAGTTATAAATGAATACTAATCCTACACAAATCTCAATATTTTCGTATAATTACGTAAATAAAAATAGTGTTGAACATTGAATAGTAGTTTTCATGATAGTTTTTAGCCATGTAGCCATTAGACAAAATCAGTAAAGGGGCTAGCTCACTCATTGTATTTTTCTTCATGAAATTACTCATGAAAATTATTCATAAATTAGTCATACTTTGGGCAGTGGTCATTTACAAACTGGTTTACCCTAAATGAAAAAAATTTCAAGCAATGCATAAGTGTGACGTAGAACGATAAAAAGACTATTTTGCTACATGAAAATATTGATGTAGACAACAACATTCGATAGTAATCAAAATATTTGCGGTTTTACAATGTGTTGACAAACAGAAAGAAACTAATACAAATGATTAAATCCGCCATCTCTAGATACGATATTATAAATATTTATTTCTCTTTTATGAAAACAATGATGAAAGTAATCGAAAAAATTTCCCTGAATTATATCAATACACAGTTGTATAATACAATGGAGCTAGCCGGTGGTACCAATGTACTTCCCAATTCTTTTTTTACGATTGATTAGATGAAAGGCATTGATTATGTCGATTAATTGAATCGTGAGTTTTATCAAAGAAAGAGTGAATTTTTACAAGATTACGATACTCGACTTTTTCCCTTGATTATCTACAACTTTTTACAAACAAGCCGCATATATAAATTGATTCCAGTTGCACTGTTAAACATTGATCAAGATGTCTACCTACGTACTCGTTCTCAGCTGTCTATTGGCTTTGGCCAGTGCAGGTTAGTGTTGGTCGACTCGGGTGATCGAGGCATCATCCACAGAGAAGTTTTGACATTTCGTTTGGATTTTCAGGACCCTTAGCGACTCCCAAAGAGCCGATATGGAGTGCCTCCATCGATCTCAACGCTCCGCGACAGGCTCAAACTCGTGTAGTGGGTGGTGCAAACGCCAGAGTCGGACAGTTTCCTCACCAAGTGTCTCTTCAGTTCGGACCCAATCCTTATCAGTTGAGTCACTTTTGCGGTGGCACGATCCTCAGTGAACGAGTAGTTTTGACTGCTGGTCATTGCGTTGCCGCTCTACCACCTCAAGGCGGTGTTTTCGTCGTTAAAGCTGGCAAGAATAATGTGCTCGCCCATGAGTCCAATGAGCAGACCGTCAGAGTCAAGCTTATGGTCACTCACGAGCTTTACCAAGGGTAAGATTAATCATTCTATCACACACATTTTTTTGTACGGAAAAAAGATAGCACATTTCAAAATCGAACTTTCCGTGTTCTACAGTGGTGTGGCTCCGTACGACATTTCCCTGCTGTTTTTGGAATCGCCACTCCAATTCAACAACTGCGTCGCTCCCATTGCTCTGCCAAAAGCAGGAGTCGAGCCATCTGGCGAAGTCGAACTTTCGGGTTGGGGCTCAACCTCGAGGACGCAACAGACGATCCTACCCGCTATTCTCCAGTACGTCAAGCTTCCAGTGCTCGACATCCAAACTTGCGCTAGGGCCATAAACGCAATGTCCAGAGGTGCTCGATCGCCGCTACACACGACCAACGTTTGCACTGGCCCACTTGGCGGTGGTGCTGGCGCCTGCAGAGTGAGTTTACTCCCACATCTTCTGTATATTCGAATGATTTAGTTCTGGTGATTAACGAGATTGTTGACTTTTAGGGAGATTCCGGCGGCCCCTTAATATCGAGACAAAACGGACACGCCGAAGTCGTCGGCGTCGTTTCCTGGGGATTCGTGCCTTGCGGAGGCTACGGTGCACCGTCGGTATTCGTGAAAGTTGCCGACTTCGTTGATTGGATCAATGAGAACATCGCTAAATACGCTAATTACGTATAAAAATCGACGTGTAGTGTACATTCCATTCGCGCATCAATGTTTAAATAATTTCACCTCATTCATCGGCACGTAAACGTTAATAAAGATTATTTATCAACTATAAAAGAAATTTGTTTTATCGTTCTTTCTTAGAAATGCAATTGACCATTCATTTAGTGATAAAAATTGTAGATATAATTTATCGTAACAACTTAAAAGTGATTGAAGTCATGCAAATATTGAAACTTCAACTATTCATGTTATGCAATAATTAGGATTTATTGCAATCAAGCTGAATTTATAAAAATTAAAAAGTAAAATTGATTTCAATTATTGATTACTTTTACACTCGTATTCTACTAATTTTTTTAACAAATAAATAACAAAAAGTTTTGACAATATATAATTCTAGTGAATCAATCTTATCTGAATTTCACGAGAAAATTTTTCATTGGAAAAAAATTGTTTACGCAATATAAATGTTTTCAATCTTGCTCGTGTAAGAGTGTTTTTCATAAACTATATAAATTGAGAATAAAAATTTAGTGTCTCAGTAGTTAATGAACAAAATGGAAAGTCACATTGTAGTTCTGTGTTGCCTCTTGGCAATTACTTTTGCCGGTAAGTGTCGGGCATCGTTCGCTTTAATTAAAATAATCAAGTTAATTTTTAAATGGATTTTCTAATTTTTGCATAAATAGAGGAAACGAAAAGTCCACAAATCGATGCCGAACTCATCATCGATCCACTGAAAATCAATAGAATAGTTGGTGGACACCCGGCAAGATCGGGTGAATTTCCCCATCAAGTTAGCTTGCAACTAGGACGGCCGCCGATCATGCCGTACCAGCACATGTGCGGGGGCTCGATCCTCGACGAGCAGTGGATTTTAACGGCAGGGCATTGCGTGAAACATTTACCCGATCAAATGTACCTCATCGTGAAAGCTGGAAAACTTCACATCCACGATAATGAGCCTTCGGAACAAACTGCTAATGTGGCATCAATATTCATAAATCGAAATTACAAAGGGTATGTTTAACTAAAAAATTATTAGCTGTTGGTCCTCGAACATTTATCCTACGACTGGCAGCCGCGTTACTTTCTCCTCTAAAAGTACTCGTCAAACTCTATGGTTGTTTTTTTTCGCGGAATTGATAAAGTAAGAAAAATTCGTACGGAGATTACTTTAATTTTATAGTAGGCTCATTCAACCCGTGCTAGAAATGTACAAAATTGATAATGGCCTAGTGACCAAAAATATCCATTTAAAATGTTTTAAAATACGTAATCATTAGTTGGCTTGTTTTTGGTAATTTGTATGTTACAGTCATGTTATAAAATATTAAGCGTACTTTAAATAACCTGAAAATGACAATTTACTCTTCCAAAAAATGTAGATCAGCTTTCAATCACTTTAAATATCATTATACTACTTTAAGCCTATATCACTAGACGGCTAGTGCTTTTATTTGTAAATCTGAAAGTAACAAAGTTAAAATAATTGTGTAAGTCAAAGTATGAATTCTGAACAATTTTTATGGTGAACGTTAATAACTTTTTTTATAAATGCTCTAAGTATGAATTCTACATAAATCAAAAATGGCCATTTTAAATATTTGAATCCTTACATGGACATAAAATGTTGAAAAAATTAATACTGTTGGCTATTGCATGTTCAGTTCTGGTTGCTCTTTTAAGTCCGAGAGAACTTTTGGTACCTATAAACTAGCCACCAAATATTGAACATTTCTACCAAGGAAATTAAACTCTAATAATTGTAATATTGTTTTTGTTGAGAGTCATATCACGTATTATTGAAAATTGTTCAAAAATTACAATCAAAATCAAATTTATACAAAATAGTTCCGGCAGTATCACAATTACCCTAGATTCCCCTACTACTATTGCTCGTAATTATCTTTATTAATAAATGGAAAAAATTTCAGTGACGTAGCACCATTCGATATAGCATTATTGAAGTTAGCCAAACCCTTGGTATTCAGTAAAATGGTGCAGCCTATTGGTCTGCCAAAAGCCAACGCTATTCCTGAAGGAGTTGCTACCCTGTCTGGTTGGGGCTCAACTTCAAAAACGTCTACACCCAATCTACCGAATCATTTGCAAAAGGTCAATCTGCCCTTGCTGGATATTGAGACGTGCAGGAAGGCGATGAGACTAGTGGGTCAAGTGGCTGAAGTTCATGATACGAATGTTTGCACCGGGCCATTGAGTGGAGGGCACTCCTCTTGCAGCGTAAGTTAAAACAACTTTTTAATTTTTTACAGCGCATAATAATTTTTTGACATTATTTTTAGGGAGATTCTGGTGGTCCTTTGATATTGCACCACGAGCATGGGCCAAGTGAACTGATCGGAGTTGTCTCGTGGGGTGTAGTGCCTTGCGGATCTCCAGGAGCTCCGGCTGTATTTGTGAGAGTGTCGGCCTTCAATGATTGGATTCAGTCTATCATTCAGAATAATTAGAAAAAACTCAATTGATTTACTTTAGTTACTTAATTTATATTAGTGTACATAAAAATTTTCATTAAAAATATTTTATTAAAAATAGTATATTTAAGTTTTTAAAATATATTGTACTATTGATTTTTGATAAAGTAATTGTAACATTACAAATTGATCATGTGGTTATTTTGCGTGAAAAACAATGAAATATGATTGTTAGCTTGTCAAAATTCGATTTGTTTAATAACAAAAATCGGTTCGAATTAGTAATGACACGTAAAATACGTATGAGTCAAATAAACAATCAGTCTTCAAGTTCACATTGAAAACGTTTGCACTGATCGAATCAGTGTCATTAGATCCGTAAGCTAGATTACTGAAATTACACTAACTAATCTTTCTCGTTGACTGCTGTATCAAAAATGTTTTAATGCGCACATTGCATAAGATTTATATCAATGGATGAATTAAATCTAATCAATATTTATAACTATTAGATTTGTTACAAAAATGTCAATTGTGAAAAACTTTGTGTAAATAATAATTTTCATAATTAAAAAACAATAATGGAATACTATATTAATACTATACCGCTCAAGCTTTCGTGAAAAGAAAGATCCCGCATCACGAAAACAAAAATATTTCCGCTGTACTTGAAACTGCATGCGCAAATATTAACACTGTTTATAACCGTCCATGAAAGTATAATGGCAATCTTATTTTCAACACTTTTCAACGACTTCGTACACTAAAAATTTTTGAAATCTTAACTACTCATGATATTTAAAAATAACAATCATCCTATTGAGTGTATAGAATCTGATCGTCTCGACAATTCATATGAGTAAATATTGCAGTTAGATATTAATCAACGTAACTAGATTATCCTTGCCTATGACATATTAGTTTACTAACCTAGTTAATTCGCGTTGAGTAAGATTATTGAAAATGATATTTTATTAGTAGTTTTCTTTCTACTTGGCTCTATTTCATGTAAAATAAAAACTACGCGCAATTGAATGATAGTCGAGGAGCATTTGTTTACAGGCGATAAAATAATATAAATAAAATTGGCAAGTCAGGACTTTGGGATGACGCAAAAAATGTCAATCGCGTGAAATGCCTCGAGATGCATTGCGGAACGGATCCAAGTGACCCGAGAAATGCCATTTAATCCCGCCGATCCATCAAATGGCGTACATGCACCGAGAGATGCGGTTCGCACGTTGCGCGATAAGAGCGCGAGCCTCGAGCTGCTTCCTACATAATGCGCACACGAGCGTTTTTATCAATGCCTTCGGGCCGTTATCCCGCGTAATCTATGCAGATTGTTCATTGAGATTCGCGTCGCAACTGTCGCTGGTATAAATAGTGCCAGCTATTCGAGACTAGAGAACATTCAACAAAATGTTTACAAAACTCTTCTGGTTCAGTTGCATCGTGGCCGCGGCCCTCGCAAGTGAGTTCGTCATATTACAAACACATATATCATAAAAAAAAATTGCGAGCTGAATCGGAATTAACGATTGGCCGCTTGCTTGTGCAGCCACTCCGCGGATCGGCTTGCGCCTGCCGAGGTGGAATCCCGCGGGCAGCAATCCCAGCCGCATCGTCGGCGGTAACGACGCGTCGCCGGGAGAGTTTCCTCACCAGGTCTCGTTGCAGTGGGGCCTGCCGCCGATACTGCCTCTGTCGCACATGTGCGGCGGTAGCATCATCAGCGAGAGCTGGATCCTGACGGCGGCCCACTGCCCCAAGGGCGTGCCTTTCGGCAATCTGTACGTGGTAGCCGGCAAATACCTCATCGGTTCTCGGGAGGCCACCGAGCAGAAGTCCGTCGTGAAGAAGAGCTACATACATCCCAAGTATCCTGGGTGAGTTTGAATTTTACTCGCAAACCGTATTAGCCGTGGACGACTAAATTTTTTGGCCTCGTTATCCTTGCACAGAAACGTGGCGCCGTACGATATCGCTCTGCTGAAGCTGTCCACTCCGCTCAAGTTCAACGAGAAGGTGCAGCCGATCGCACTTCCGAAAGCCGACGTCTACCCCGAGGGAGAGGTGACGCTGTCGGGTTGGGGCTCGACCTCCACCTCGCAGTTCCCGGTCATGCCGGACAAATTACAAAAGGCAGTCCTACCCGTTGTCGATTTGGAATCTTGCGAAAAGGCGATTCAAACGATGGAGCCGGGCAACTCTCCTCTGCACGAGACCAACGTGTGCACCGGGCCCCTAACCGGCGGAGTTTCGGCTTGCAGCGTGAGTATCCTCGAGACTTTTCGACGCTGCGCGCACGAACGCAGAGATGGTTGATATCATTTTGACGCGTTGCTGCGCTGTTTTCAGGGTGACTCCGGCGGTCCACTGATAAAGATCGGCAAGGACGCCAAGCCCGAAGTGATCGGTATCGTCTCGTGGGGCTTCATTCCCTGCGGTTCCGAGGGCGCGCCCTCCGTCTATACCAGAACTTCGGCCCACATCGACTGGATCAAGTCGGTCATCGGCGAGAGCTAATTCAATTATCATCGAAAAACTAATTTTTTTTACCACAATAAATGTCTTGAAACTGATCCAACTCGCAACGATATCATTTAATTATTTCCACGATACACAAGCGCTTGCCTTCTCGATAGACAAAGGTAGCAGCAGCAGCAGCAGCAGCAGCAGTATGTAGTATGAGTTGTATACATGTCGCGAGCTCGTGACGAAAGGCAGGTACGGCGTGCGATTTGTACATTACAAATTGTGTGAGCGCGAAAAAACGGAGCAAAAGGCGTTTACTGTCACTAGGCCTTTTACGTACAAAGTAGTGTCGAATATGACTTCCGTCGTTCGTGTAAGAATTGGATATACGTATAAGTTGCTTAACGATTTGTCGCCGATCACTCTCTCTCTCTCTCCCTTGTCTAGTCTAAAAGTCGATCTCGTATAGCTGCGAGGCCGAGTCTCCCGAACAGATACGTATCGGAGTGCAAGAGAGTCGGGTCCAGAAGACACGGATTTTTTCTCTCTGTTCAGGCAATCGAGTCGATTGAGCTGTCCGTTGCGTTTGTGGAGCGATCGCTTCGACTTTTCTTCTCTCTTTGATCGTTAGCTTTGTTTGTTTTTTGTGCCTTTTCGCCGGAACAATGGAAATGTTGAAGCTGCTTCTTTTTGGCTTCTGCTTAGCGACCTCGCTCGCATCCTTAATTAACGGTAAGTTTATTTGACATTTATCTCGTTGAGTATCATTAGTAACAGTATACGGGGAAATTTAAATTAATCAGAGTGAAAAATATCATGAAACAATGAGTATTAAACGCGAAAAAAAGAGTTGAAAATGTGTGAAATAAAAATTGTGAAATGCAACTGGCGGAAAGGAATTCGGTTCCGAAACTCGCTCATTCTTGTGTGACGCGAAAACGAACGTAACTCCGTGAAATGCATAAAACGTTAACGACTCGCGCGCTACGGCTCAACGTTACGAACTTGACCCGAAAGACAAGACAGACAGCTTAATTACAAATGGTTTTCATTCGCGGCGATCCTTCAGCGCTCGAGGTGGAAACGAGCTCCGAGGAGATAGCCTCGCTGGCCGAGCGACCGACTCGCATAGTCGGCGGCGAGGACGCCGAGAGGGGCCGACATCCGTGGCAGGTGTCGCTGCATTGGTTCAACAAGAAGCGCAACATCAAGCCTCGGCACGTGTGCGGTGGCACCCTTCTGACCGCCGGATGGGTCCTCACCGCGGGACACTGCCAGACTCTCTCGCCGAAGCGGCCGGGCGGTCAGTACCTCGTGCTGGCCGGAAAGCACGAGCTCGGCGAGGAGGAGGACACCGAGCAGCGCCGAGTCGTCTCCGAGACCTTCGTCTATCCGGACTACGGCGGGTAAGTCGTTGAAACACCTCACATATATATCGAATACCGATTGGCGCGATTCCATTCTGCAGATCGGTCGGACCCTACGACATAGCCCTGATGAAGCTCGAGGAGCCATTCGAGCTGAACGAGTACATCTCGACGGCGTCGCTGCCCTACCCGGACCAGCACCACGAGGGCGAGGCCATACTCACGGGCTGGGGCAGCATCGGTCGAACGCGACAGCCCGAGAGCCCCGAGGTGCTGCAGGCGGCCTCGCTGCCGCTTCTCGACTACGAGGAGTGCAAGGCCGCCCTCGACGAGAAGCTCAACAAGGAGGGCCGCAATCCGCTGCACGAGACCAACATCTGCACGGGGCCGCTCGACGGCTCCGCCTCGGCCTGCAAGGTACCGTTAAAACGTGTACTTGCACGCGCACTGCCATTGCGTGCTTTATTCGGGCCCAATAAAATAGAGAGGAAAAAAATAAAACGAATTCGCGCTAAATCGTGTTGGCGCGAGAAATCGCGCTGCGTTCGATTTTATGTAACGCAGTTGTACTTGCCGCGTCATTGGATTTGTCCGTTTATAGTCAAAATTGCCCGACGCGGACGAACAAAAAGGCAGCGTTAGCGCGTGAACAAAAGTCGTCGAACGTGATTTCACTCGCTTGTCACATATATCTATTTGCGCAATGACGGAAAATTATCCTTTTTTTTTTGTTCGTTTGCTATTCCAGGGTGACTCGGGTGGTCCATTAGTGGTGAAAAACTCCTTCGACATGGTCGAGGTGATTGGCGTCGTCTCCTGGGGCATCTTCCCCTGCGGCGGTAGAAATGCCCCGTCGGTCTACACCAGAGTGTCCTCCTTCGTTTCCTGGATCCATCGAATAATGTTGAATCATTGACGAGCGGCGGACTAACCGTATTTCGTATGAATTCTTTATGTGATGATATGTAAATAGTATGTAAGTTAATTTGGTATTAAAAAAAAAACGCAATTTTTGTTACATTCTAATGACGTTATGAGCTTTATTTATCTTACGACGTAAGTATAATGGGCAATGAAAAAAAGCAGTCATCGTGATACGGAATGAGAATTACGGTAAGCAGGTGAAATCACAGCATATATATAGGATAAAAGAAATCCTTTCTCCCGGCACAGTCACTCTCTTACACATATACTTATTGGACTAAATAGCATTGTAAATATAGGCACTTGGTCGCGAGCGTATAAATATGCATATCATATAGTTGGCGCGAACGGAATCACGAGGAGGCGCCGCGAATGGCCTTGGCGACGACCTGGACGGCGGCGATCGCCTCCTCGGCCGTGGGCTTGATGTACTTGGCCGGCAGCACGAAGCCGTTCTGGCCTCGGTCGCGCAGCTCCACCGTGTACGTGTACTTGATCTTCTGGTTGGCTTTGGCCCAGTCGTCGGCGCCGCCGGCCGCAGCGTACAGAGTCGTGGCGCTGTTGCCGACGGTGTAGTGGCTGTTGGCGCCCCCGGCGAGCCTCATCGCCTCGGCCATGCGCCGGCCCACGGCCTCGAGCTCCTTGTAGTCCGGCGGCACCCGCCTGTCGTAGCCCCACGGGTACAGGATGTACTGGCCGTAGCTGTGGAACGTCAGGTAGGCCTGCGCAACGCAATCATCGACGCATGCATGAGACGCGAATCGATTTGTAGAGCTTGATACTCGAATCGACCTAGTTCGGGCCGCGCGCGTCGACGATAAGGCTTATCGCAACTAGGAATCGACGCCGGGCCAATGTTTGCTAAACAACGAGAGCCGATAAGAATTTCACAATATTTGCATACGAACCTGGAAATTGGCGGCGCTCGTCTGGAAGAAGTCTTTGATGGCGCGAGTCTCGGGCTCGGAGAAGGCGCCGGAGCCCGCGTAAATCTCGCGGCAGGGCTGCTTGCTGGTGCCCATGCCGCCCCAGCGATAGCCGAAGTTGCGATTGAGATCGACGCCGATGCAGGAGCCGCCCTTCTGCGGATTGGCCCGGTTCTTGCGCCAGAGTCGGTCGCCGCGGAAGGTGTACTCGTATCTGCGGCCCAAACGACATATCGGTTCGCTCGATAATATATTAAGACACACACACACACACACACACGTACGCAATACGCGTGCGATGTGACGCGCGAGAGAAAAAGTTGTCAACGAGATCGAGAGCAGCCGTGCGAAGCACGAGACAAAAAACTCACCCGTCAGGATTGACCACCGGCAGAATGTAATAGTCCTCCTGCAGCTGATCGCTGTGCTCGACCAGGTAATCGATTAGATAAGTCACGGCGGCCGGTGAAATCCACTCGCGCGCGTGGATACCACCGTCGATCCAGAGGGCCGGTGCGTTCGACAAGCCGCGGCTTATGCGTATTACCTGTTTTTTTTTTTTTTTTTTTTTATAATATAGAATAGATAGATAATAGTCGGATTACGTTCATAATATTATGCAGTACACGCGAGTGTAAAACAACTAGGCTTACTTTTAGATCTCGACCTTGAACGGATTTTCCGATCGACATGACCGAGCAGACCTGTGGATAGGTATTGGCCAGGTAATCCATGTACTCGTGGATATCCTCGAGCCTGTGGTAGCTGTCCCACTCCATACGGTGTCCTTCGAACAAAAGCCAAGTCAATCCCGATGGCTCCGAGCGCTTACATCGTTGCCTTTTTTTGTTTTTTGTTTTTTCAATTTTGTAAAATTGTTTTGCCGAGTCGCCAATTCAAGCCCTCGCTAAAGCAAAAAGCTCACCCTTCCACGGCCAGGATTGGCGAACTTTTGGCCCGCTAGAAGCAGCAGCAGCAGCAGCGGCATCTACATAATTAGCGGAAGAAGAATAGCGGACAGTGCGGAGATAGAAAGGAAGAGATTTTTTTTGCATCCCAGACGCAATAGACTCCTTCCACCAAGCATAGCGAGCTAAAACATTACTACTAATCAGATTTGCCATTGTCTCTTCGCTCGTGACGTTATATGTTGTTTTTATTTGTTGTTTTGCTTGTTTTTCTTTTGTTTCGCAGTCGTCGAACGCACACGCGTCTGGCACTGCACTTGATTCTCTCGGTTAATGCTGGATCGTGAATCATAATTGGGTTACTTGGTCTGTATACATATAATACCCAGCGCATTCAAACTCGGCCGATATAAAGGCCTGAGCAGAATACCGAATCAGTGCGATTGGTATTCTCAGCGCGACAAAGAGAACCAAGGATATACAATATAATGTAGGTGCGCGTCTACAGCGTTTGGTAGTACAGCACAAGCTTTCACTCGTACGGCCGACACCTCGAGCTAATATCTAATTGGCACTACATATATCTAATAGGATCGAAAGGGGAAATCTCACCGTTTCTGCCGACGAGCTCGTCGATCTCCTCGGGCGTCCTGACGGGATTCTCCTGGTTTATGGCCAGCTGCAGGTCGGTTATCACGACGTCGTAGTCGATGTTTCTCTGGCGCAGGAAGCGCGAGACTCGCGGGATGACGTCCGGCAGCACGAGGACGTCGATGAGCGATCGGTTGCCGCTCCACAGCGACAGATCTGCCAACGAGAGTCGTCGTGCAACTTGAATTTCACGCGAACAGCCGAAGCTAATTTGTGCGACAGCGCATTACGAACCTCCTCTGTCCTGCAGATAGTCGAGGAACTCGTCCTTGCCGGAGTCGGCGGCGATCCTCCAGATCTGGGCGCCGTCGTACGTCACCCGCTCCTCGGGTATGAGATTGAACTGCTTGGCGGCGCCGACGTAGTAGGTGTCCTCGTTGCCGCTGTCGTCGCGGTCCTCCAGCTCCTCCTCGGACTCGTAGCTCCTTTGGCGATCGGCGAGCGGGAGGGACGAGGCCCGGGCCGCAGCGGCCAGCGAGGCCACGAGCACGAGCACAGTCAGAAGCGGAGGCCCGCGAGGCGCTTTCGGCACCAGCATCATGATTGCCGAGACACGGACTGACCTCGACTTTGGCGAGACGCGCGGCTTTTATGAACGTGCCTCCTTTGGATAACGGGACACGGCCAACGAGCGAGAGAGAGAACGCACACGCACAGCACGAGCCGAGAGGGAGTTGGTGTATCTTATTCTCGTCTTTCAACCGATATATTAATGCGAGTATATATTACGTGTACATTGTATTGGCCGGGCATAACTTATTCGAGGAGAAAGAGAAATAAAAAAGAAGACGAGCTCGAAGCTGGTTTGGTCGGTCGTACATCGGCTCGCGAGAGGGTGACGCGCGAGTGGGAGGGACGCGTTTGTATGATAACGGTGCGAAAACCCGCGGGTTCAAAGAACTCGAACGCAGCTCTGCGGATTCGCGCATCACCAACGCAGGCCAAATGAACCTATATAATATATGCGTGCGCTCAAAAAACAACGATTGCAATTTTCGGCTATGAAAAATCCCATTTCGCCGTTCAAATGCGGGTGTACCGGAGATCGCGCGGGAAAAAAAAAGAAAAGCGACGCGCGCATGTCTCGCGCATAATTCGTTCAACTATTTACTACATACATATACACAATGAGCAGCGTGTAAATCGGCCGAGCCGCGTACCACACGGCGCAGTTCGCATACGAAGCAGCGCGAGCACAGTCCATTTGCGTATGCAGTCGGAATCGGCCACGCGCGAGTGCAATTAATTCTTTCTCCATTCGCGCGCATAATTTCCTCGACTCGTGTATACATAGGCTCGCTCGCGCGTACCGACAGTCCTGCAGGGGGCCAGGCGCGCGCGTCTCCGTGTAAGCCGACGACGACTCGCCTTTCGTTTTTTCTCTCGCTCTTGTCGAGGAGCGAGCACAAGTATATATACGAAGCAGTCGCTGCGCTGCAATTGGTGTTTATCATGAGTCCTCTGGTCGCCGTGGCTGCTATTGCTCTCTTAATCACGACTGATTACGCGCAGGTACTCTCAATTTTGCACTGGTTACATGAAATTGACCGTGAGAGAGTGAGAAAGAGAGACCGTTGCTTTTCGCCCATTCGATCGAGCCAGCAGCGTGTCATTGATATAATGACGCGCGTTCAGATTAAAACGAGTCGACGCTATATGTAGTATGACTCAAATTGTGTTGCTATGCTCTTTATCTGTGGGCACGAGTTGACTTCCGGTTTGCGCGCGGTGACAACGGCAACAACAACAACCATCGAGATGAATAAACACAAACCAAGTGCAAAACAAAAGCAAAAACTTTGCGGAAAATATTTCTTTCCTTCTCGACGATTTGCCCTATAATAGGGCAAAGTCACACACGTACGCGTACTTACAGAGGGGGCTTTGTCGATATACTCGGTGAGGTGCGCTCGTGGGGCTTCGCCTTCTGATTGTATTAGTTCGTCGCTCTTCTCTCTCGCTGAGGTATTACCTATATACAGGCTGCAAAATACGATACGGTTCTGCTTTTCTTTCAGGCCACTCGTTTCACGATAACCGATCAGGTCTACTTCGACATAATGATCGGCGACAATCCGGCCGGCCGGATGGTCATCGGCTTGTTTGGCGAGGACACGCCGAAAACCGTGAAAAACTTCATGACCCTGGCGAGCGAAGGGATCGAGGGCAAAACTTACGCTGGCTCCAAGTTTCATCGGGTTATCAAAAAGTTCATGGTTCAAGGTTCGCGACAAATGAATTTTATATCGCTGTGAGAGAGCTATAGCTATGATTGACTTTCACGCATCTTTCGTGCATGTTTGTCGACGCAGGCGGAGACATAGAGAAAAACGACGGCAGCGGTTCCATCAGTATTTACGGCAAGTACTTCGACAACGAGAACTTCAAATTCGATCACGTGGGCCCCGGCATGGTCAGCATGGCAAACGCGGGCAAGGACACGAACGGATGTCAATTCTTCATCACGACGATCGCGACTCCTTGGCTGGACGGCCAGCACACCGTTTTCGGCAAGGTATAACGAGCACAGCTCTCGGCTCTCGTTCCGGCAAATTTTACTTTTTCATCGTCGAGTCAATGTCTCTTTTTACTTTTCTGGCTCAGGTCGTAGACGGCATGGACGTGGTCTTCAAGATAGAGAACACGAGGACGGACGTGGACGATCATCCCATTCTGCCGGTCGTCATACAGGAATGCGGAATTCTTCCTACTTATTCGCCATACACTGTATCCGATAATCCTTACGAGTAAATATTTCACTTTTATAGCTTGCGCGTAGGGATACATGCCGATATCGCTTTGCAAATATTATACGCACGCAAACGCACCCACGATACTCCATAGCCAATTGTTTTGTGTCCCAATCGTCCAACCAACTTGGCTAGTTTATACGAGAAAATGAATTTAGACTCGCCGAAACTCATGTTTATTTCTTTCTTTTTTACGATAATTTTTATAGTCTCTGGGCGTGGACGAAGGCCGCTTGCATCCCGCTGAGCTTCAGCTTCGCAGTTCTCGGATTTTTCCACTGGATGATGAAGCAGCTGGATTGTTGAGTCGGTTCGAGGAAAAAGCGATCGATTTTACCGATTATTTGATCGAAGAAATTACGGTTGCGCACTGTATCATGTCCACTATATTATTGTCGAGAATTTTAATAAAGAGTCGATTTTGTAGAAAATCAATTGCATAGACCACTTTGTTCTTTACTAGCTGAAATTTTAGTTATTTGACGACTTTTTTGTTTGAATCGTTTTTCGTGGCAAATAACTGACATTACTAACTTACATTGTTCATTTCAAAAAATTACGTCAAGAGAAAAATCTTTTAAAAGAGGAAAAACGTTCGTTTTTTATTTTTTTGATCAATTTTATATTCAATCATTAATTAAGTATCCAGCGCCGTGCAGATTCGTATACAGATTCTAATTTTACATGGAGATAGTTTTCAGACTATTCAAGAGGACCCACGAGGACAAGGTTAAAAAATACTTCCCTGATTTTTTCGTAACGGTTTAAATTGAGTTTTTAAAATATTTGACCACAGAAATGGGAGAAAGACCAATAAAAATTCACAAAAAAAGCTTTGGACCGAGTTTTTTTTTATGACAGAAACTTATCTTTCCCCTAAAATCGAGCCACTACTGTTTCCGTCCCTTTTTTGACGTCGTGAGACGGTTTTTTTCAGTAACGACTACAACTTCCGTCTTGGCTGTGAGCCTTGGTGATACAAAAAAACTTAATCTAAAACGTCCCAGTCTATATTACATGATTCGATCATAATACCCGCACGAGCTGACTGATGGAATCACGAATTTTTTCACATTCGCAAATGCATCAATAACCTGGGTTGATTTTTTTTAAATATAACTTAAATCCTATTTATTAATTTATTGCTATATACTATCAATTATATAATTAACTTTATTAATTTTATTTCTATGCCTTCAAATGTTACATTGTTTTATAATGTAAATCTTGCACAGTAAAAAAATAGTTCACAATTGGACATAGAGGTGACAAATTTATGGTTTCTCAATTTCTTCGCCTGAAAAAAAGAAACGATAAGTTCAGAAAAATTATCAAAATTATTATTTAAAGGGTAAAAATATTCATGAAAAAAAAAATAAAATACCTTTGTAAACGGTTTCACATGTTTTGGCTTCCTTTTCTTTTGCCAGGATTTCTGCTGCCTGGCATATTCTTAACAAATCCTCGTTCTTCAGCTTCTGGATGATTTCTTCGTAGCAGAGAATTGGGAACCGGTCACGCGTCAACTCCCGTAAAGGATCCAGTGCTAACCTTTGAAAATATCCTCTCGACATTTTTTCACATAGGTGCCCCACGCACATATACCAATAATTTATGCGGATTAGATTCCAGTAGTGATATGACTCGATCTTGAAGTAATCCATGTATGTGAGCAGTTTTTCCTCCTCTTCGGGCCGTAACTGCACTAAATCGTAAAGCGACAAATTAGGAATGATCGTTATTTCTTTTGCTGCGCTCGTGAACTCTTCTTCACTGTAAAAAGATTTTTCAAGATCCGACGAATTTTCGAACAATTCGTACTTGATGAAAAATTCAATGATTGGCAAGGTGTCGCTACGTTTCAGATCATATCCTCCATTCTCAAGACATTCCACGACTGCTAGAGCACCAGATGCTAATTTCAATTTATCATTGTAGGAATATTCTTTGCAAAATGTCTCGTCAAAATGCTCCATAGTGGGAAAAACGAAGATAGACAGATCAGCACCACGATCCAAGAGAACTTGAACAGTATTCGGCCAAAGGCTCGCCACAGCGCATTGAAGTGGTGTACGGCCCAACTTATCTCGGGCATCGACCTGCACCACCTGCTGGATATCGTCGGTAATTTTGAAAAATAACTTTATTCTGTCATCATCCAACTTTCCGCAACAAATAATATGCAGCGGGGTCAATCCCTCTGCGTTAGCTATGTTCGGATTGGCGCCCCTTCTCAGCAGATATTCGATTTGTCGCGTATCTTCGAAGTTGGCTGCAGCCAAGTGCAATGGCGTATTACCCAACTTGTCCTTTGCATCGATCTGTACCATTTGCTGCTTATCATCGTTGAAGAGTAATTCCTCCAATTCAGCGTTGTATCGGCTCTGACAAAAAAAGTGTAGAAGTGACGAGCCATTTGCGGTAACCAAAGTCGGATCCGCGCCTCTTCTCAGCAGTGCTTCGGCAATTTGTTTGCTACCTCTGATCACAGCATAATGTAATGGTGTTTTACCATTGTTGTCCACGGCATTGACCTGCACCGTCTGCTGAATCTCGTCGTTGATCTGGAACAATGTCTCCAGAAAGTGGACATTGAAACTACAAATGAGGTGCAAAGGTGTCAATCCTTCTTCGTTGGCTAAATTCACATCCACGCCTCTTCGTAATAGCACCTCAACAATTCGATGTTTACCAAATCTAAGAGCATAATATATTGGTGTACTACCCTTGTGGTCCACGGCATCCAATTTTACTGTCAGCTGCATTTCGTCGATTTTTTGTAAAAATAACTCCATTATTTTATCATGTTCCACTTCTTCTCGCGATATTTTCCACCGAATCCCACTTTGTACCGTATTTTCCACCCAGTCATAATTTTTTATGTCTGTCATCGACCACATGAAACAAATTCTTTTACATATCACGTGAAGAGGAGTCGATCCATTCTTATCGGGCAAATTCGGATCGGCGCCTTTTCTAAGCAACCATTCGACCATATTTTTAGCGTCTTTGTGCAGAGCCCAGTGCAATGGGGTTCGACCCGATTTGTCTTGAGCATTGATGTGCACCAGCTGATATTTTTTGTAACTCGACTCTAATAACGCATTCGCCGAGTCGTTATCGGGCCTATGGCAAGGAAGATGCAAAGAAGTCGATCCCGTCTCGTTGACACAGCTCAACAGCCATCTGGCTACCTTCTTGTGGCCATGGCACACAGCCAAATGTAGCGGCGAGATACCCGTTTCTTGCACGAGGCACTTATTGTCCTGCCCGAACTTGAAGAATTTTTTGACTATGGGTTCGAGGCCAGTGATGCAGGCCACATGAAAATGACTCAGGCCGGACTCGGTGGTGTAGTTGACATCAAATCTGTCATAAATTATAAAAAGCGCACGAACCAAGAATCCGAGACGTCTGGTGTTAAGGGGGTATCTAACTGCATTATGTAGTGGTGTGACGCGACACAACAGTGGCTTGCCATCGTCATCGAGATCGGGCTCGTCTTTGTATCCTGTCCTTATCACAAACCTGATAAACTCGGTAGAACGGACGTCCACGGACCTCGTGAGCAACCACTCAATTTCTTCCCGTGCAAAGATTTCTCGGAGATCTGGAAGTTGGCCCTTCCAATCACTGATTAAGCCGCAAAGTTGCCTATAAAATTCATGTCGTTCTCTTTCAATCTTCCAATTGACTTGTTCTCGCATGCTCTTCAATCTTTCTAATTTTTCTTGGCCTGCTTCGGAATCGAAGTTTTCATTGAAGCAATCGAAATTGGAAAAATCAATAAAAAATTTGTTGTAATCATCGTCGCACATCTTTATACACACACGCACGAAAATACAAGATCACTTATAATTAATACAATTTACTCTATTCTCAAGAATCACTATAGTGTTTGTCGATTTCTCTCTGCGACGTTCACTCTGCGGCGTTGCACGTGTACTAATATACACGGATATAATTTAGATATGAATTTTGAGGTTGGAGATCTCAACGAGATGCGCGCCTAAGAATGCAATGCTTCGATCGACCCGATGATGCAAGAATTCAAGATGGCCGCAAGGCGCAAAATTCAAATCATTAAAAGCTCAAATACGTAAAAATATTTTAAAAAATTGTGCGTAAAACTTTTTAAATGTTATAAAATGCAAGTAATGCAAACTCAAATAGTAATCAACATAAGTTAGCGTGAAAATGTTTTTTATGAATAAATATGCAAACCAGAGCAGTTACCAAAAGTTTAATGGACTGTGACATTGAAGATTATCTTACGCATCATCTGATCTGAGGGATATTAAAAAATAGAGACTCTCTGATAGAAATGTTTGAAATTCTAAGACGAGTTTCAAGTCAACGTTATAAGTTCAGAAGTTTTTTTTCATAACTGTAACTTAACTTATATAATTATTTTAAATTTGCCACTTGCAGATTTACATATGACAGTATTCGCCATCTTGTGGTGAAGGCTCAAAGTGGTATTGTCTTATTTATTGACATTTCAGGTTATTTCAAATACGCTTAAAACAAGCCAATTAATTAAAAATTTTCAATAGTCATTTTTTGATTATTAGGCCATTAATAATGTTGAGCATTCCTAACGGCTAAGCTCAATCGGAATAGTAGATTATACGCCTAGGGCAGAGGCGCAGCCGACCTTTTACATGAATCAATAATTATGGGTAGGGTTCATAATTTTTGAAATAATCGTGCGCACGTATGTCACCGATATCCAAAGTAACCAAAAACAAAAATTTTAGACCCTCTCCCTCCTCCTACCCCACCCCCACTATAAACGTCTATTTTCTATTTATATTTATTCTTAATCAAGGTTGTTTGGATTGGTGAAAAGTATTCTTATGAATTTTTTCAGATTTTTCAATTACTTCAGACCTTCGGAATAAATATGAATAGAAAATAGACGTTTATAGCGGGGGTGGGGGGCAGGAGGGGGGAGGAGGTCTTAAATTTTGGTTTTGGTACCTTTTTACCATGTACTATAACATAACAGAAGGGCGTCTAGAGTGGTGACATACGTGCGTACGATTATTTCAAAAATTCTGAGCCTTACCCATAATATATATATATTCGTAGAGAAAGTATTCGTTTGTACGGTAAAGAGTATCATGCGATTTATCCATTATTTGCCTTTTTAACAGTTGCCGATAAAGTTGCAACCTTTGCTCATCATCAAACGTGAAAGTATATTACCAGTGTCATAGGTCAACTTGCAATCGTCCAACGAAAGATTTGTTCATCAGCTCGCAGACTAACTACTGCGATTAATTGAAACAATAATTTTTTTATGACATTTTCACCTCTTCTCGTGTCTACATAAATTTTCTCATCGATCCAAAATATGACCATATATTTGTTTACGTCATTGGCTATTGATAAAATAATGCAAATTTCAGCACGATTATGTAGGAATAGGCAAAGCTAAATTAATTCATCGTGTTGCGACACACGCATAAAAAGGTGTACGAGGGAGAGGCACGAGCTGTAGTGCAAGGAAATATCACGCCTGTGACTATTCGGGACGTTCCACCTCGTAATAAATAATAATGTGCTCCGCGTGCTTTATTCAATTCGCCTTTTTTTCCTCTTTCCATGGCGAGCTCGTGAAATAACTCGTATGTATCATATACGCGTGGGCTTCCCTATACAATTTCTCGCCAGGACACTTGTGCACAAAAGACACACAAAACTATCTTCGTCGTAACTAAACGTAACGATCGGTGATTTTTTTTCGAAAAAATTATCCGAGTGCACGCGAGTCACGCTGGAGCGCCGAACGCGGCGTATAACAGGTGTACGGCTTTGTCCAGACAAAAACTTTTACGAGCTTTCGCCGCAAATCTGCAGCGGCGCCTAATTATAGCCGCTTGTATTTAATGCTGCTCGTTCAGCCTATGTGTGTGTGGGCTATATTACACGGAGCGACAAATCTAGACTCGTGTATTTCCGTCTAAAGTTAGATCAACCCACTTAATTCTTCGAGATTCCAATCGAGAGACACGGACTTGCTTTTCTCTCCTCCCTCTCGCTGATCTGGCATAAGATATCCGCGGCTGAACTTTGACATAGGGCCCGCTCCGATCCTCTTCCACACCTCTTAATTCTTGCCACTACCCGCGCGTACCATGCTCCGAAAGCCCCGTTTACATAGCTGAGTGCGAGATAATAATGATGATAATACGAGAATGACGTCGTACTCGTGCCGCGCCGCTGGCTGTGCGCGGCAGCTACGACTGTATCGTGCATTTGTCGCCGCGTGTTGGCTGTTGTGTGCGCCGTCAATCGGCTCACCGTCCTATACGCACGCTATATCAGCCTGACGGCTCAGTCTTGCGCTAGCGCGTGGCCATGATGCTGTGTTATCGTGCATTAGTACCCGCGCCGCACCGCATCGTGCTCCAGTCTGTATTTACACTGCGAAGAGGTTATGATCTGAAATAATAAATACTGATCTCGCTTCTGTGTATACTTATAAATACTAGCCATCATCTGCATGCTTCGTCAGAAAATATATACTGCAAGTGAGGCGAATGACAATGCCTTGGTGCTTGTGTGCGTGTGTGTAGTCAAGTGCCTATTTTCTCGTGAGTAATTATTAGCGTGTAACATTGGCTTTGCCGGTGCATCGCGACCATGTAAACATAAGGAGCGCAAATTCTCGTAGCAGCAGGTGATTATTATTCCAAGTGTTATTGAGACGTGCTGCAGGCACCTATCGTGTGCTCAGCTGATTGACGATAACCGGCCGGCTCCGCGTTCGAGCAGTGAATCATATTGCCGCTCTATATTAGATATCGTTTATTAATCGTGGGCCGAATTAAGAGGCGACGATTTCGACACAGGCGCGATCTCATCGATTGACCTTTTTTTTCGCTTTTTATAATTTTCCATTGATTTATCGACGTTCGTTCGCGCGACGTTTTTTAAACTTATACGTAACATTAGCGTATAGAAGATAACGAGGCATTATTTCGCCTCGATCCGAAAGAGATAGCTACATATTTTGTGTAAACTTCCTTCCTATATTACAACGCGCTATCGAGTACGAATTTTATCTCCCTCGTAATTAACAAAGGCAGCTGCTTCAATGGATAATTATGTTCTGTGTAATATGTTTAAGGAGAGAAGATTGGACGCGCTCGAGCGACGATTGGCTTCAGCCTTCGGTTCGACGATAATAAGCGCATGAATAATTCTATGACCGTATACAAACATGCTCGTATCGAATGGACGTTGAAATCGTCGGCCGCGCACATACACACGCGCGCAAATCCATGCGTTCGAACGAACGTTAGATAATTGAAATTTTAACAATTACATGCTCTATGCTTTCCGTCGTATGTGCGTATGGACGCGTGTGTCGACCATCCCGAGTTATAAAAACGTTTGTTTTGATTTAGTATGGGCGCTATTTTCGACGCCGCTGCTCGGTGAGCTCGTCGTGCTGCATTATAAAATACGCGACGGCTCGTGTCCGCGCAGGCATGTTACAACATATTTTCGCCTTTTCAACGATCGCCACATGCGAGCGCGTGTCGCGGCTTTTATCGCTCTCCTCGCTGATTTTTCAAACAAATCGACTACGTTCGAGCTGCAAAAGCTTAGAATTCGCTGATTCGCCGCAATGCTATAAGTAAGGTGACAACGACCAAGTTGTCTTTTCACTTTTGCTGATTCGCAAGCGCCAACTGTTGAATGTTAATTATTGCGGAAATGATTTTCAGTCGATACAGGATATATTGTAGAATGATAAACGATATGCTTTGTGAAGTTTTCGCTGAAAATGACTAATATCGTTCATATTCTTCTGAATCATTCGCGCTATAATAATATTTATTATTTATTTTCTACAGCGAGATTGAGAAAAAGATTCGGTATCGTAGACAAAACAGCGACAGACTTAATAGCTTACGGCAGTAACTAATCTCGTTGCGATGCCATTTAATTATGAAAAATAATCAAAACATCGCGTAAAAATTATCTTAATAACAGACTCGAATGCAGACCCGACACGAAAACGTCATCAGTTGCGACGAGTATAATCAACTCCCTTTTTTCCCCTTTCAATATATTCGCCCGCATCGAGACGCCGATCCTCGCGTGCATCACGCATCGTGTCTCTCTCACTTAGTGTACTTAATGAATCCGTCGCCGAAAGGGGTGTGACACATCAGAAAATGTGTATGCACCTGACTTTGTTTACAGCCAAAATGCTCGATCGAATTTAAAATAACAATGAAAAATAAAACCGTGCAGTCCATCAAAGTTTGATTTTTATCAAGAAATGTTACATTTTCGATTACACTTTCTTAGTCAACCTTATGATGATTGAAAGATGTAGGTGACCTGATTTGCCGCTGGGTTGAACACGGCGCTTGATTATCACAAAAGATTAATGCATTTTCACTTGGAAAAATTAATGATATAATATTGCTGAAATTTTTTTAATCGATTTCACGCGTCAACATTATTGCAACGAATAAACAGAAAAATTGTCTCTGTTCCAAAATGACAGAAACGATGTTTACGCACGCTATGTGGCTTTCTACGCGATGCCATGCTCGCGTCCGATGTCAAGATAACATCGGCTTGGGGATATCTTTATATAAATTGGGTTTATTTTTTGCGTTCCGATAAGACTGATGCACGCTTCCTGATACTTTTCACTCAGCCGACGCGATGATCGCATTACACCTCTCGGTTTATTGCCCTCTCCGATGTATTAGCAAAAAATTCAATCAACCAGTAATAAATAAAATCTGCACTTTCTTTATAGGATAAGCAAACGCAAGAAAAATGACTCGATACTGGCTCAACGTGACCTTCATAAGGATCATTTATCCTGCCATCCTCGTAGCGTGTAAGTATATCAAATCTCGAATGGCGAGCGTTGTTGAACTATTTTTTTCGAGCTTTTCGTGTCGCCTAAATTTAGATAGTGCGAAAAACTCGAGTCATCTTTATTCTTCTTCGTGAAATATTCTAAACGCTAGCTCTTTAAAAATCTCGCGGGCGAAAACAAAAATATATAAAAACAAAAACATATTCACGAAAGAAGTGGATACAAAGAGAAAAGCAGTATCATACCACACGGCCAAGTGTGTATGTGCTGCTGGTCGGGTAACGAAGAAAAAAAGCTCAACTCTTCGATGTCATGGACTCGGGTTTTATTACTTCGTGATAGATAACAGTTCCGCTGTTTGCTCCCACCTCGTTTCTCGTCCTGAAAATGTTATTGCCCGCGCAAGTTCTTTATTAAACGATGTGCGCCTAGCACTAGCACAGACGTACGGCGCAAAAGTAGGTTACACCCCAGCTGATCTTTTAATTCCATTTTTTTTTCTCTCTCCGTTCGCTCTCTTTTTTTCGCAAACAGGCACGGTATGGAGACCCGTGGGATTGTCGCTGGTCTACCTGGGGCTGGCGCTCGTGTCGCCGCTGGTGCCGGTGCCAACGGCCAAGTCCATGAAGGGCCACACCGGCAGATACCTGAAGGCCGCTATCGCATTGAGCTTCGTCCTGGTGATGCTTCAAGCGGCTTTTCAAATCGTACTTGCGTCGCTGCCACCTTACGGCTATTTCCTGGAAAATTGTACGGAATATTTCATTCGTCACGCTAGCTGATCGGTTGGACGCGTGGATAGTTATAATTGTAATTCGTTTCGATCGCACAGGTGAATTCACGGAAACGCTTCTGAGGCACGTAGGTCTGGTGAGGTTGAACCAAGCCTCGGCATGGGAAATACTTTTCTGGCTGACACCGGAAATCGTCGTGTTCCCAGTCACGCTGACGATTTATTGTCTGTGCCGTCGGCTCACCCTCAGTCCCGTCCAAGGAGATGAGAATGTCACAGCGACCGTTGAACAGTACGAGAGGCGCTCCAAGGAGCGTTCGGCCAAGGTAAACTTCGTCATTTTCGTACAAAATGTATCTCCTTGCAACTGTCATTGATGTACATTTGCTGAGTAGATTATCAACTTCCTCGGCACAATCGGCACCTACGTAGTTTTGGCAGTGCTCTGCTGCGCAGCGGCTCTCAAACCGTCGGTCGAGGGTGCCTTCTATTTCCTCGTGTTCCTCGGCTCGGCCACCTGGTGGGCGTGCCATCGCGAGCTTCGTCGAGGATTCGCCGTGGTCGTGCGCGTCCTCATGTTCGTGGTGGCCCTGCACATCTTAGTGCTGCTGTCCTATCAGAATCAATGGCCGCAGGAGTACTTGCCGAGCAACGGCACCTGGGCCAGGTACTTCGGTCTGGTGGCCGTTTATCAGACCAATTGTTCCGATCCGAGGAACGTCGATTACATCGACAGCGCCGATTGGTCCACCTACGCCTATTCTTTGAGGATGTTTCTGCTGTACTTTGTGCTCGCTCTGCAGTCCAAGTTTTTGTTCCGCAAACCGGTAAGTGGCGTATCAAATTTATTTGGCCGTGTTTTACTGACGATTTATTGAACGGATATTTTTTTCCCAATCATCGGTATCTTGAGTCATTCACAAGGGATCAAACTTGAAAAAGTAAAGTTATACCATCTTGTCAGTAACTTTAGAAGTAGCGACTCTTATTTTCACTAACAAAAACTGTTTTTTCTTTCTCATGTGTCATGTCCTTTTCGTGTTCTTATTCAAAAACTAAATAAAGCTCGAGACGAAATAAAAGAGGAAAAATAAAAGGGAAAGAGGAGCTTTAACTAACTAGACTTTGCAGGCTAAGCAAAGAACGCGGCTGAGTGGTCGTTTGGAAACTTTGGACACGCCGTTATCGCGCCACGTGTCTGTGCACAAGAGGACACCGTCGCAGCGCTGGCAATCGGCTCGACGAAAGGCTCGCGTAAGGATAATAAACATCCTGCATGGGCCGAATTTTTAGACTTTGACGATGTTTTTTTTCTTTTCTTTTTTTTTTGTAACCACTCGATCATAATTGCCACCGACTCTGTACATAAAAACCCCGCTGTTGAATCGCTATTCGCTATGCATATAAACAAAACCGCAAATTCTAGTTGAGCGTCACAATTTTATAAGTAATTTACTAATTTGCACAGTATAAGTTATTATTTTTAATAATTCTGGTTGCTTCTACGTATTTTGGTTTTTGCATATTTTAGAACAGAAACGAGATTGCTGCGCCGGGGACTCCAGACGAAAGGACGCCCGTACGTATTCATTAAGTAATGCTTTTCACATTAATTTTAATGCACAGGAATGCAAAATTGAAAGAACCGCAACAAGATTATTTCGTAATTCAACAGTAAAACCGTAACAAATAAAATTAGATAATCGGGGCGAGTAAATCAAGTAAAGGTATTTTGTAATCGTATTCGATATTTTGCACTTGCATTTAAGCTGCTACACTGTAACGAGCTTTCTCTGACTTTATACGGTATTTTTTGAATGGTGAAGGTGTTAGTGTTTAACCGAGTTAGTTTTTTTGTTATTAATAATTGACTTTTAAATGTTTTTAAATGGATGGTTTGGTGAATTGCTTAAAGAGATGCCAAAGCCTGGGTGAAATATGAACATTTTCAAACATATTTTCCGAGATTCCATTGAATTTTTCTTGAAAAACCTATTAGTTTTCTAGATAATAGCAAAATGAAAGCCTTTATGCAGCTCTTTAGAAAATTACTCGAGAAAATAGTTCGATTTTGTCCCAGGCCTTGCGTTTTGCCAAACAAATATTTTAAATTATCAAAAGATATGATAATATCAGAATAAAACCAGTCTTGCTCGTTTTATTTACCTACATTTGAAATTCAATTTTTTCCTCCGATAGCTAATGAGGTTCGGCTCGGGTCGCACTGGACTGCTGCAAGACTCCACGGGCAGTGTCACGGTCCCGGACGGTCCGCAAGACGACAGCATTCAAATGGCATCTCTGAGCGAAGGTCAGCGCAAAGAGAGAGAAAGAGAGACGAACCATAAAACGTCTAATTCATTTGCGTAACTTACGCTAATGGAAAACGAATATAAAGCAAATAATGATCTCTGCGTGCACAGGTGCTCCCGAGGAAAAACCAGGCGTATTAGAACACGTCGTCATGGCGGTTTACTCTGTTTTTCAACTGGTCGTCAATTCATCCTACTTAGCAACGAATATTATTATGATGGTACTTGGCTTTTTTATTGTTAATTTCTCCGTAAGATGGGAAGTAATACGATCAATGACAAATATTTTTTAGACATGGAGCATAATGTACCATAGCTGGACGACTTTTGCTCTGTTGATCTGGGCTTTAATTTTGTGGATGGTACCGAATAAACGAGCATCGATGATGAGTTGCTCGCCTTTTATAGTATTTTATTCGACTCTTTTGATACTCGTGCAGTACGTGTACAGTATGGACCTGACCGAGGAGGAGCTGCCAACGGTGATACACGGCATAAACATGGCCGATATCGGCTTCAAGAAAACCAACGAACTCGGCTGTTGGCACATAGTCGTGAAGGTACGATTGCATCGGTGTCATACAATTTTCTCAACGAATAAACGATCGACTCTCGACTTTGGCAGTGCCTCTTCATGACGATGTTCTGGATCACGATGAGGCAGTACACAGCGGAAAAGATGAGGCAGCGCAGCTCGTCGACGCTTCGGGACATGGTCGCGCCGCTGCACGTATCCGTGACCACCGCCACCATGAGCAATCAACAGCAGCAGCAGGAGCAAGACAGCCTGCCCGAGATAAGGAGCAAGTTCATGAAAAACGTCGGCAAGATGGTGAAAAAGTTCCTCACCAAGTATTGGACCGCAGTTCTGGCAATCATGCTCTTCACCTCGGGCATCACTGGCGAGCGCATGACCGTCTTTCGCATCATATACATGTCGCTGTTTTTGTTTTTCATCATCTCGTTCCAGGTGATAATTTATCATTTGATTAGAGTTTATTTTCGATCGCGCATCTACGATGCTTACTCATGCGAATTTTTATAGATATCGTGGATGGCTTGGAGAAAAATGATGTACGCTTTTTGGATCACGGTCATCGCTTATTCGGTTTTCATGTTGATTCTAGTCTATACGTATCAATTCCGCGATTTTCCCGATTACTGGGAACGATATCTTCACATTTCAAAAAATTTGTAAGTTTCTTTCCCAAATATACGGCCCTTCCTCGTCAAAAACTGACATTATCGATTGAATTAATGTTACAGGCAAGAAGATATTGGCCTGATTACCTATGCAACGAAGGATTTGTTTTTAAAACTTCTCACGCCAACATTTTTCGTCATAATCACTGTAGTGCAAATTCACTATTTTCACGATGACTTTCTCGAAGTAACAGACATCAAACGAAAGTAAGCAAAAGTATTGAGAAAAACGTCAAAATATTCACCGAGATTTTATTATAGTTTCAGCGATGCTATACTCATTGACAGTCTCGGTCACTCTCCAAACACGGTTCCTATCGTAACACCATCTGAAGTGTTCACGAGCTCTAATGAAGAAAATAAGCATGTTTTTACGCTCAAAGAGTTAAAACGTAAGTACTGTAATCACAAAAAAGTAAAACTCGGTACTTTCAATCTAAATTGTGATTTCGCTTTCAGACATGTCGAAGCTGGAAAGAAAAGCTCTTATGAATAAGATCAGTGCTTACGTTTACGATTTTTACAATCACGTGTGGCTCTTTCTCGAGATACACATGCAAAAGATTATTTTCACCTCTTTCATACTATTTTGCATCAATGACGTAAGTTCTCGTTGCGCTTTATTTTAATGTCGATCGCTGGAATCTAGATTTATTTTCGTACGTTCGTAGGTATGCGCCATAAACTTTTTCTTCGTGCTAACCATAGCAGTGGTTATAAATTTACGACGTAGCACGCAAATATTAGTGATTAACACGCTAGCGACCGCAGTAGCTGTACTCATGGTAATCAAAATGCTCTATCAAATAGACTATATCAAACACAAGGATTGGGATCGTAACTGTACGGTAAGTTGAATAACTTGTGACCGACGAAAATACAAAATTGGCTTATTATTTAATTCTTAATCGTTCCCGTAGGAATATATGCCGGGAAATTCAACGAGTAACGAGACGATTGTCACAAAGACTTACAACATGGCTGAGTGGATCGGTTTTCAAAAAGTCAGCCAAGAGATTAAACTGCCAAAATTACTCGAAGGATACATCGGTGTGATTGTCGTAACAACGGCTCGTTCGATAATTGGCATTAGACAAATGTTTTACAGGCAAAAACATAATGAACCACCTGAGACGCCCCTCGTAATGTTTCCAAACATTAAACGTGCCGATGCTGACAGGGGTATCGATTTCTGCCTCAAATTTCTCTTCAATTACGGCTTTTACAAATTTGGATTCGAATTTTGTCTTCTGGGCATGGTCGCCCTGATTGGCACGAGACTCGACTTTTACTCTCTATTTTATAGTGTATGGTTAATGATACTGTTTTCGTTACATCGAAAAACCGTATCGAGACTTTGGCCGATTTTGAAAGTTTTCGCAATTGTACTATTGCCGTTCCAGTATGCGCTCGTCGTGGCACCCCCTACCTGGCTGTGTATTAGTAAGTCTATTTGTCTATTTGTATTTTAGATAAATTCAACTAACAATACCATCGTTTTAGATTATCCATGGAGCGATTCAGATATTTTGAGAGGTTTGCAAGAATGGATGTTCCTGCCAGATTTAGATTCTAGGCCGAATTCAAAGAAACTTATATGTAAGTACAAGTAAATTTTCTCTTGATTTTGCATATCTAATGGCATTAAATTTACAGGTGATTTTATTCTATTATACATGGTGGTCCGTCAAAGTTTAGTATTTCGTATTGAGGCGCGGCACGACAACAGTGGTCAAGAGTTTGTTGCTGCTCACAATTATTCCGTTTACAAAGATATGGATAATCCTAATTTCGTCAATCCCGTCAAGGACTATGTATCACAAATTCACAATTATTTAGATGTCATCAAACGAGGCGGTATGATGAGTTTGATGTGGTTCACACTGTCAATTATGTTTATGGCCGGAACAAATAGGACAAATCTCTTTTCTTTGGGCTACCTCATCGGTGCCTTTGTTTTTCTTTGGCAAGGCAGCGATTTCTACTTGAGACCGGTGAAAATTATACTCAAGTGGTGGAATATACTGCTAGGCTACAATGTATTTGTTATATTTTGCAAAACCATATTCCAAGGAATAGGATGTGTTTTCATTCAAAACGTAAGTCAACATTTGATCTATGAAAAAAGGGCATTTAATATTATGTTACTGTATTTATTAGCTCGAAACTCATGCTTGCTGGGTAATACAATTGCTCGGAATAGCTTGCTTAAAAAAATTCGAGCTATCTGCGGAACAGTTCAAGTCCAGCTCAGTTTGTGAAGTGGATCGCGAAGACATTGGCATGGTCTGGGACGGAGTCTGCTTCGGTTTCTTGCTCTTTCAAAAGCGTCTGTTTCGCAGTTACTACTTCTTTCACATAGTCGACGAAACCAAAGCCATGAGCATACTAGCGTCGCGTGGTGCCGAATTACTGGAGGAGCTGCATCAGAAACGCATCGGAGAGCAGGAGAATGTGGAAAAGGCTATTTTGCAAAAGATCAAGTTCAAAATGGATAAAATCAAAGCCAATCAGAGGAAAATACAGGGACCTAATTACAAGGAACCCAAAATTCATAAAGTCGGTAAGTTATCATCGATAGACTTCATTCGGTTAAATAAAATAGTTTACATTAAACTATTAACGCAAGGGATCAAACATGATTATTTTTAACTTTATGATGAGCACCCCTCTCAAACACACATATTTTTGTACTGTCCCAATCACACTACTTCCATGAAAATGTAGCACCACTAGCGAGATCGTCGAGTATGTCCTCGTGCATATCCTCGACGCGTACGCCTCCTCAAGGTTACCAAACGCCAATCGACGACGGCAACGATGATTACGATGAAAATCCACCCTTGACGCCACAAGCCACGTCTTTGCTGCAAGCACCCTCGCCTAATTCGGCGATCATGACCGTAAGTTTGGAAGGATATCTGGAGCCCACTCGTATATCCTTCAGCTCGCCACCAAATAGCGAGCTTAATCCAAGGGTAGCCTCACCCGACGAGACTTTTCCGGTGTTTTCACCGCCACCTCACTATCAGACTAGTAGAGTCGAGCTGAGGTCTTACAGGAGAGAATATAGTTTTGAATCCTGGAAGGGTCAAAGAAGACGATCTATGGCTTCGCAACGATCTCACCACACATGTAATGAAAACAGGATTTTTTTCTTCTTCGTTCAGTAGCTGGATCGATCCATGTGTGCTATGTATAAAAGCTTTGACTGGTGGCTTTTAAGTGAAACATTTTAATCTCAAGAAGCTCTACACTTGTAAATAAACGAAGCGCAGCAAAGCTCTGTGGAATGATTTATTTTGAGATTAGGTTCTTAGCGGGAAAATTTCCGAGATATGTAGCTTAAACTAATCTAATACTATACTTTACTGTGTTTTTGTAAGTGAATCATCAATAAATTTGATGAAGTAGATGTTCTATACTAACATTATATATTTTTAACAATTCATAGATATTAATTAAAATGTAAATTAATTTTCAGATGTGTTGTTTATACACTGTTAATATAGTTGTAGCACCTATAATTTAATCGTTACTTTTCAGGATTATCCATAAACTTCATTTTTAGCTCACATGAAATAATTGAATAATCATTGCTTAATTTTAAAGCATCGATCAAACATCGAAGTCTTAATTTTTTTTTAATTGTTTTAATTCGCAGACAAACTGTATAAAGCGCTCGATCGGCCAACTTATATGCGCGGAGAGCCAAAAACTCATGCACAGGGTAAAAATTTGCGTAATGACTTTTTTACAGCCCTGCATTATATCCTTCCACTAACAAAAATCACTCGCTGTACCAGAGAACCGGATTATCCTGAACGAAATTTCGATTTTTGAGTGAAAAGAATTTTTTGTAAATAACTTGTAAATTTTGTAAATTTTTGCTTTACGTTTAGTTAGGTGTGTACTAATAATCTTTCTATTTCCTTTACTCCTAGAACACGTAGACGTGATCTTTATTTGGCAATTGTAACATATCTCTATCCTCACCATTAATCATACGTGTTGCTTATTTTTCTGATTTATTAATAAATGCTCATTTTGGTACTGATTTTAAATATATTTTGTTAGCTATACGATCGGGGGACTACTACATGTTCGATCACATGGACGACGATGACGATTTGACCGATTTCTACCCCGAGAGATCTGGCTCGGAAGATGATCGGACTGATAATCAACAGCGTAGAATGACTGTTTCACAGGTAAGTTTCTTGAATGAAATAATTTTAAATGATCAAATGAACAGAATGTATTATCATCTCGGCATGAAAACATTACATAATAATACTCTTGAACATAACACATGGGTTTTTTTTTTAAAGAAAACAATTTACATGTTTGATATTTGACTCACAAATAATTTTGATGAGTTTTTGCATTTGTACATTAAAAAGAAATTTCTTTAAATCTTCTAAATCTTAAATCTAAATCTCCGAAACTACATCTATACACACATTACACACGAGATAACGACACTCGGTATAATAAAGCTCTCAGGGTTAATGAATGTATGGTTCTGTTACTATGCAAACACGAACGATGGGATTTACAGCTGATGAACACGCTCATCAAAACCGACATTGAGGTAGCTGCTCATGTAGCCCTTTACGGAGGCAGCCCCAAAGACGCCCTGAAGATGCGACGCAGAAGCGTACCACCGATGAGTAGCCACAAGAAATCAACCGTTTCGTATCTAAGTGCTCGATCAGAGTCCGATACGGCCGCGGCCACTGATGTGAGGATCATGTCAAAGGATCTGCATGATTAAAAATATCTGTCTTCTTTGTTTTATCTCACTGATCGTTGGTTGTTGTTAATCAACTCATCAGATCATTCTTATAGCTGTTGTTTTCTCTGCATCTGTATTATAAATATTACATTTTCTTCGTTGTTGCAAGGACGGGTGGATCTATGTAGATAATCTTCATTTGGAGCCTTATTATTGAATTTGCTAACTTAATAATTTCATCTATCTTGTTCATAACACAATTAAATTATTTCTAAATTACATAATAACCATTTGAGCATCGATTTTTGTTAATGGGTTTGAATTAAAGGGCAAAACTGATGTGCTTATTATAACGTCTCTATCACTCTATTTCACTCTATTTTACCAGAAGTACTTACTTGTGTTATTTGGTTTCTGGAAAATAAATAATAAGCTTGCACTAGTTGGAAAGCTGCAGCCGCTCTAAACCATAAAATATTACGTAAGGGAATATAACGCGGTGTTTTGTGCACTGTATTGTAGCCGCAGTAGTTGTAGATATTATTAAACGTTGGGGCAGAGTTTCAAATCCATGTGGTTTATCCTCGTATTTGCAGGAAAATTAATATATTTTTTATAATTTACGCAGCTACCGGAGCAAGACACCGTAAGCTCAGGCGACGATGGCGACGATGACACCGATCGCGAGCTTGTTGACGAATTGGACAAATCATCGATCAAAGAAACCGACAAAGCAAAGAAAAAAGGAGCCAAAGTATCATTCTTGACTTACTTTAAATTTGTATGGGCGTTTTTGAACAGCATCATGGTCTCTATGACGAAACACCTCAATCGCTACTCCAACGATTATCGATACGTCAGAAAAGTACTTGCGAAAGAGAAGAAAATACTGAAAGCAAAGCCAGATTTTCGCATGGGTACCAGACTGGGTATCAATAAAATTTGGCAGCCTCTACCAATAGTGAGGCAAGAGTAAGTAGACGTATTTGATTGCTCTGCTTTTTCCGTGTTATAACATTGAAAATTTCAGTAGACGCTTAAGTTTCATGAGGAATCATTTTAGAATTCACGTAACTTTGATTTCATGAAATCGTCACCAACATACCTCATTTATAAAATTATAACGAACTTGTAATATATTAGTTAGAAGAGTAGTGAAATGCTTGCTTTGATAGATCAACAGAAGTGACGGGGCCAGGCGTAATCGAGGATCCAGGCGAGGGAACGAGCCGCAGAGTCGACGCCGATATAAAAAGGTATACAGTATTTTAGAATTTTTTCGTGGTCGTTTCCGTTTTTACAAATTCTTAATTTCGATTTCCGACAAAAAATGCGCGTTTTTTATTGTGGCTGGTAGTATGACTTGTTGTGTGTACCATGCAGGAAGGACAATGCGCTGGCGCTGCCGCACATCCGTATATTAGCTCCGAGTATGGAGCGAGGATTGGATATGTCCTCGTCTAGGTATTCACTTTTCACGTCACGAAGCATGAGTGTTCACTTACTGTACATATAACATGAAAATAATACATTTGACAAAATGAAAATGTTCATCGCTGTAAAAATGCTACCACCACGTTAAATCATAAATTTGTAGTTTTCCGTCTAGCCGAATTCCTGAAAATATTAACGATTTGTTTTTATTTGTCTAGTACAATTACATATCCAAAAATCGATGAGGAAGAGGTGGAGTTGTCGGAAAAAGACCAACCACCGATCATTCAATTAGCCCAATCGATTTGGTTTGGAATTCTAGCCCATTCGACCTTTTTTTGCTATTTCATGGTATTTTTGCATCAAATAAAGAATGCCTCGTTGCTCTCGACGCCACTGCCGCTTATGGTCTTTCTTTGGGGCTCTTTGACCATTCCAAGACCTTCCAAAACATTTTGGATTACTTTGATCGCCTACATCGAAGTTATTGTCATTGTCAAGTGCATTTGTCAACCAGCTATTTTGTCGTGGAACAAAAAGGAACTATCCTCTTATCCTTTCGAGATACCGAGAATTTTCGGAGTCGAGAGGAAGCCGAATTACGCTCTATGGGATTTGTTATTATTACTAGTCGTATTTTTCCACAGGTAAAAATATTTTTTTTGAATACTAAATAATACATTATTTTTTAAGAAAACTTTTTTTTCTAAAATTTGAATGTTTTTTAAGATTCATGTTAAAATCCTTGGGCCAATGGACTAGTCCAACTTCGACAAGATTGCGAAAATATCCCGCTGGATTAACACTCGCAACAGTAAGACAAGCAGGAGGCGACGCAGACAACGAAAGCGTGATCAAAGTAGCTACCAATGAGCCAAATAGCGGTGCAAGTAGTATTATAGATAAATCTGATAGCCAAAGTGTGGAAGTGACCACTCCGAAGGGTCGAGTTTTAAAATTATACCCGAGAGGCGAAGGCGATGAACCAAACTTACCACCTAACATAGACAACGAGGAACTCGTTGTTATAGAAGCCGTTGAGAGAAATGTCCTGGATGAGAGTCTAAAAAATGCTGTGTCCTTGTCGTATGTTTTTTTTTTAAATTATTAAGTAAAATGATTTTCGGAACAAATAGTCAGCTATTAATTTTAACGCAGGCTCAACGCACACTTCGAACCGATTAAGGCATTTTTCCACAGCATTTTGGATCCTCAAGGAAAAGAAAAAACCAACGTCTACGCTTACATGTTTTTTTGTGACTTCTTTAATTTCTTACTATTGATTTTTGGATTTTCATCCTTTGGTGTATGTATCTAACTCAATATTTTCTTAAAAATTGCAACGGATTAAACACAGATGAATTTCAGGCTCAACAAGGAGATGGTGGAGTGACGGAATACTTATCGGAAAATCGTGTTCCGCTGCCATTTTTGCTCATGTTGCTCTTGCAATTTGCTCTGATAGTCATAGATCGAGCATTATTTTTAAAGAAGTCTATACAAGGAAAGCTAATTTTTCAGTATTTCTTGGTTATCGGTATACATATCTGGATGTTCATCATTTTACCAAGTGCTACCGAAAGACAATTCAACACTAAACTAATACCTCAAATATGGTACATGGTTAAGTGCTTTTATTTGTTGCTTGCTGCATACCAGTTGAGACTTGGTTATCCGACTCGTATACTGGGCAACTTTTTATGTAAAAAGTATTCGATAGTTAATTATACATTATTCAAAGGGTAAGAGAATGCTAGTTTTCAGGATCTCGACCGTTACAGCTCACTTTATGATAAAATAATTTTTGTGTAGTTTCATGGTCGTACCGTTCCTGTTTGAAATGCGAGCAGTCATGGATTGGATTTGGACCGACACATCTATGACGGTGATGGACTGGTTCAAAATGGAAGATATTTTTGCTAATATATATCAAATTAAGGTAATTTTTACTATTATCAATTTATTAAAAAAGATTTATAACCAAATAAAAAATTACAGTGTATGCGTGGATTGGAAAACGATTATCCTCAAGAACGAGGAGTGAAAAAGACTCAATGGAGTAAATACCTCATTGGAGGTGGAGCTCTTTTCCTTATGATTGGTATGATTTGGTTCCCTCTACTACTTTTTGCTCTAGGAAGCAAAGTAGGCATTGCGAATATACCTCAAGAAGTCACGCTGAATCTTCGAATCGGCTCCTACGAACCAATTTACGTTTTATCTGCTCAAAACAACTCGATCTTCGAGTACAGTCAGCAAAACTACGACGATCTGCGAGGAATGTACGAAGTTACGCATAGAGACAGATCAGCTGTGACTTTTTTGGAAAATTATCAGAACACCGATGTGGCAGCTATTAAATTCAGTACGGAATCTGGCAGAGTATGGAACGTCTCACCACCCGATAAAGATCGGTTGAAGACGGAATTAGCTTCGAATTATACTGTGACGATTCACGTGGAATTGACAATAGTTCGTAGACCCCCATCGAAAGAAATGTCTGGCGTCACGACATTTGTCAAGGACTTTTTTCTTGAACCATACGTCAATGGAACATTTAACCCGTCCAGAGTAGAACTTTTGAAGGCGCTAAATGGTACGGGCAGCGATGTGAAATTGAAAAATATTCTACCCATGTTTTTCAAAGTGACTAGTCGAGGTGTAACGATTGTTCCACAACTTATGAGACCTTTGGTGGATATTAGAAGTGAGTATCGCGTTTTTGTTTGGAGCAAAGATGGATTATTTTTGAAAACATAATATTAAATTTGCAGCCAGGGCAAATCTTGAAGCAGAAAACAGCGCTTCGAATGATTTATATCTCTACCGAGATGTCGTGCTACTTGTGGAGAATAATTCTTTAAATCAACAATGGTTCTCTGTTAGTGAACCATGCAACGATACAATTTATAACAGTACATTAAACGAAATACCTCTGAATGATTGTTCCTACATAATGATGTATTTTTTCAATGACAAAATGTTTCCCGAAGGCCTGAGTTTTATCAGCGGCTTGGGGTAAGAAAACAATGTATATGTATATGATCCTTTTTATTTACAACTATATACAAATGTTTTGATGGTTTTCTTGTAGTATTTTTGGTTTGTATACCACAGCCGTTATATTGGTGAGCAGTTTTATCAAAAGAATGGTTAGCGATATGGCCCCGAAAATTATGTTCGAAGATTTGCCTTATGTCGACCGGATACTGCGACTCTGCCTTGACATCTATCTTGTCAGAGAAAGCGGCGATCTATGTCTGGAAGAGGATTTATTTGCCAAACTCGTTTTCTTATATAGATCACCAGAAACTCTGATAAGGTATGAATCTCAGATTTTTTTTTTCAACAGTATCAAAATTAAAATTTTATTTCGCAGGTGGACCAGATCACCTGAACCGGGTGAACAACCCGATGAGAACGACGAAGAAAATTACAACGAAATAGATGACCGTGGTAGCAACCCGGACGAGCCGGATGAACCGGATCAACCGCGAAGGCGCGTATAAAGTCGTGCATCGTGAAAAATATTGCAGGGACAATCTCACATTTCATGATGAATGATCACAAGTGCGAGTTATTTAATTAGATGTTTTTAATTTTTTTATACTTATATTATGTGATTATAATCAAATGCACTTTATGACATGCATTTATGAAGCGAGTTTTCATTATTAATAATATTCATTTTCATGTTCCAATACATAATCTAAAAAAGAATATATAATCAGTTTTATCTATGTTAATTTAATTGTAAAATAATGATAATCTAACTTAATTATATTGTTTGTATAATACTTAATGTTGTTGTGTACAACTTTCTGAAAAATGTGATGTATATTTATATATTTGTGTTAAAGAAAAATGTCAACAGCGTACAATGAATGTTATAAAATAACTAGAGAATGTCATTCGGTTTATAATAAAATAATACTTTTATAAAGAATTAATATGATTTTCTTTTCATTTATTCATCTTTAAGATAAGTATAAAATATTATTTTAAATAGGCACAAAGAAATTATTTATAATTACGAGGTAAAAAATATAACTTTAGGCACTTATTATTAACATCAACATTGGTGTGTAAAGATAAGAACATTTAACTATAAAATTAGAAAGTATATAAATTTTAAAAATATACTTCTAAATATGGTTGTAAATTCCAACTTCTTATTCTATATCTTATTTTTTAATAATACAATACTTTTAAGTTTATTCTTCCAATTCCTTTAGTTTCATTTTGAGCATAACATTCTCTTCTTTGATACAAGCCATTTCATTTACTCTCTTTTGTAAAACTTCATTTCTAGTTCGTAAAACAAAAATTTCTTCTCTCATTTTTTCATTTTCTTCTACTAATGACTTTATATTTTGATTATTTTTATTGCTGTTTAATTTTTCTACCAACTCATCAGTTTGTAACATTAAATTTTTTATAAGATTGGCTTGGGAACTAATATACATATTTGACATTGACCCCAAAATTTTTAAAGTTTCTTGCTCAGTGTATCTGCTCACAAGATCTTTAATGGCACTTAATAACATTACAGGGTCAGTATTTGGTAAAATATCAACTTTTTTTGATTCACCTTCTGAAGTTTTACGATGTTTTTTTATATCTGTCATTGAGCCACTATCTCTTGATGAAGAATCAGTAGAGGGTCTGCTGTTTTCTTTACTGGTTACTTCTAAGAGTCGACTTGAACTTCCTGAGCGTCGATTTGATTTATCTGCACTAAATTTTTCTTGGTTTTTGAACAATGGCAAGGCTTCTTGAACTTTAGCTTTGAATTCATTAACTTCTAGTTGATTTTCTAATGGTTTGACATTTTCATTTGTTTGTGGTACTTTTTTATCAGATTTTGGAGTAGAACTATGAGGTTTCCCATCAGGAATTGACAAGTTTTTGGGTTCTTGACTGCCACTTCTGCGAGTCATTTTTGATTTATGAATATTAATACAGGATGATGATACAATCTTTTCTTGCTTAGAGCTAGCATCAGATAGCTCATCTCTAGTTTGAATATTTGATGGGGGAGGAGACAAGATTTTTCTTTTTGTGATGAATGATTTATTTTTTAGCTGAGCAGAACTTTTAGCTTTGGCTTCTTTTGGCAGCAAATCTAAATCCTCTAAAAAAGAGTCATTCATTTTGAAACTTTTTTTTTAATTACCTGTAAATAAAATTTGAGTATTAAACAACCAGATGAGAACAAATTTTAAAAATTTAGCTAGAGTAAGATTATTGAAAAATACACACGCTAACGAAGAAAGGTCAATATTTTTGTCGACTACAGGCGAGGGCAATCTCAATAATAAATACACTGTACTGGCACTCCTATTTATCAGTGATCTGTTTATAATGTATGCATGCAGTTTGCAAGTTCAATGCGTAGGATGCGTCGATGACAGTTCGCATCGATAACAACAATTGAAATTTTATCGGTTATCTTTAAAACATTACTTTCAAGTTTTAACAAGTAAATGCAGAGAAGGCGAAACAAAATAGTCTGTTTGTTTTTTTTTCTTTCTGAGGTATTAAAAGCGTCTGCTTAAGTCAAAACTAGTGGTAATTTTGTTTTATATTACTTATTTAAAAAAATTCTTACTGCTCAAGTAGAAAATGCAACATTATTTTTCATAGAAAAAAGTAAAATATCGAGTTCATTGTCTTGTTAAAAAATAGATTATGTATAATGAAATTAATAAATTCAAACTCAACTTTGTCAGTTACTACGAGCGTTACGACGCATGCGTTAAGGAGTTTGAAGTTAAAACGTGATGATCATCTTGTAATTTTTGAAGATTCTCAAGTATTTCTACTTTTCATTTTATTTTCTGTCAAAAATATTGATCTCAAACATACTTTAATTCGTATCAAAATTTTTTCTTTAAATTAGCAAACCATTACAGAAAAATATTCTGAGCCAATGACTGGCTTAGAGCCATCTCATTGGTTTTGTTTTCTTTCTTGTCCATGCTAGCTTTGTTATTGGTAAAGCCAATTTATGTGATGAGAGTGTGTACTGTGTAGCGAGTAGTCTGCTTAGACAAGTCGGCCAGTCCCATAGCATCAGATAAAAGGTTAAATTTCTTCGTTTTACTAACATTGTTCGTTAAAATTTTTTGTTTTAAAATGGACGAAAATCAGCTACAACTAGATCTTGTAAAATTGAGTTCTGAAACGGCAGAAAACTCAGAATCCCTGGACGTGAATTCATTGTCAATTCAAGAGCTCACAGACAAATTTATTCTATCTGCTGAACATGAACGTTTGCATAGTTCATCTGCCTTTAAAAAGCAAACATTGACAGATCAAGAATTACAAAAAATGTATCATGAATCAGCTACTGTCAAACAAACACATGACAAACATATGAAAATTATGAAAATGGCTAGGAAAAGTAGTGGAACCAAATTTTCACATGGATCTCGTTCAACAAATTTGAAAATGGTCAGTGAAGATGTTAACGGAAAATCTTTACACAAAAAAGATTCCATAAATTCAAAAGTTAATGGTGAAAGTTTTCAAAGCTCTTATGAACTTTATCATGATTTTGAAAATCCATACAGCTTTGTTGATGATGAAGGCTTTAATGAATCTCTGCACAAACAAATTTTTGAACCTCAAAAAAGAAAAGGGTCTTTATTGAATACAAAGCCAATTGAAGAATGTAGAAATCGTTTTCCACTTGTGATAAAGCAATTAAAAAATGGGATTAACTTCAAGTCTTTCAATGAAGTTCATGAATCATATTGTAAATTACTGGACGAAGTAGAAAAATCATTGAATTCAAATGATGATTTATACTTTAATGTCAGGAAAAATGAAAATCAACACAATAATGATGTACTTGCTTTTTACTTAGCTCGTTCTGTAATTGATTATAGTTTAGCTTACTTCTCTTCCAATTGTATAGAAAACCCATCTGTTGAATAAGAAAAATAATCATACCATGATAATATGTTAATTGAAATTGTATTATGAATATTCAAAAGAATAGATATTTTTTTATAATAAAAATTATTCATTAGTTTTATTTCATTAAATAATTGTCTGTTTTAAATGTGAATAACAATTTGTTGAAGCCCACTCATGGACTTAAAAATAAATCTATCAATGTTAACATACAACAAATATTGTATTTGGTGACTATCATTTTAAAATGTCATTCGTTCTAAATAGCAGCTGGATAACTTCAGAATGTAGCAAAATGAATTTCCTACCACATCGACTCGTCATCCCGCGAAAGTCATGCCAACTGCTGTGGCCTATGGTCAGTGAGCCGTGACTCGTCAAGTCTCCGCATTTGCCGTTTTGGTGCAGCAGCGACTGCCGCTCATTGACGCGTTGAACTGTGTTGTTGCCTCATCATATCATATTGTGCGAAACGCAAAATCTGCAATCGCGAAATGAAAATTTTTACTTTGTTGGCCTTAATGGCCTATTTTTCGATCAGTGAAGGATTCACCAATGTTTATCCAAAATTAAAGCAAGTACCACTGCGTGCTGATGATGACGTTGGACCTCCACTGTTTTTAACTCCTATGATAGAGGCCGGTGAGATCAAAGAGGCCCGAAATGCAGCCATGGTGCAACACAAAGATATGGCTTTGATGATGGAAATCAGCAGTTATTCTGGCTACTTTACCGTTAATAAGGAATATAACTCCAACATGTTCTTCTGGTTTTTTCCTGCACAGGTCAGTACCAAAAACAATTGTTATCTAAGGAGACCGATGTTTTGAATTCCGCTCTTTGTTTATCTGTTTTTTTTATCGTCTGCTCTCTGTTATTCAATATCTCTCGAGTAACATGATATGCGGGCGTTAATTGAAATTTACTCACTGATGATTAGTATATTTATTCGTGATGTATAATTTTTTTGTAAACGTAATTTTATTTTTTGTTTGATATAATTATCTAAAAATTGTTTAAATAAAATTTTCATTTTTCAACATGAATTCAATTATAGTCTCAAATTGATAAATTTTTACTATAGATGGAACCTAAGAATGCACCAGTTGTTTTATGGCTTCAAGGTGGACCGGGTGCAACTTCTCTGTTTGGGCTTTTCACTGAAAATGGTCCCTATAGTGTTACGAAAAATCAAACTCTTCAACGCAGAAAATACTCTTGGAATTTAAATCATAATGTCATTTACATTGACAATCCTGTGGGTACAGGATACAGTTTCACTGATGATGACAAGGGATATGCTGTTAATGAAACAGATGTTGGCAGAGATGTCCATACAGCTTTGGAACAGTTTTTCTTACTTTTCCCTGAATTACGAGCTAATGATTTCTACGTCACTGGGGAGTCATATGCTGGAAAATATGTTCCTGCAGTTTCACATGCAATTAAAGATTACAATATCAAAGCCAAGTTGAAAATAAATCTCAAAGGTCTTGCCATTGGTAATGGTTTAACTGATCCTATGAATCAGCTTTATTATAGTGATTATCTGTATCAAATTGGCTTACTTGATTTCAATGGCAGAGATCAATTCAAGCAATTGGAATCACAAGCAAGAGAATTGATCAAGCAAGAAAAATATATGGAGGCATTTGTCGTATTTGATAGGCTGATTGATAATGATTTGACACCAGAACCCTCATTGTTTAAAAATTTAACTGGTTTTGACTTTTATTTTAATTATTTACATACAAAAGACTCTGAAGCATCAGATAGATTTGCAACATTTGTGCAAAGACCAGATGTTCGCAAGGCTATACACGTTGGAAATTGTTCATTTGACACAGAAGCTAAAAAAGTTGAAACTCATTTGCAAGAGGACATTACAAAATCAGCATCATTTTTTGTATCTGATTTGCTTCAACATTATAAAGTATTAATATATAATGGTCAGTTGGATATTATTGTAGCTTATCCATTAACTGAAAATTATCTTCAAAATTTGGAATGGCCTGGAGCCAAAGATTACAAAGTAGCCAAGAGAAAGCAATGGTGGGTGGGTAAGGAATTAGCTGGCTATTCTAAGATTGTACATAACTTAACTGAAGTACTTGTGAGAAATGCTGGTCACATGGTACCTGCTGATCAGCCGATGTGGGCATGGGATCTCATAACACGTTTTACGCGTAACAAACCATTTTAGTAAATAAAGCCCTATGAAACAAATATTTTGTTACCATAATTTACATGTAAAAGAAGCATGAAGCATGAAGCTGTATAAGAGTTATATGTTGAATGAATTATGTGATTGTATAAAATAAGTTGATGACACTTTTTGAATTTCTATTAAATGTTTAAATATAAAAAAAACATTCAATTTGTTTAAAAGATACTCAAGTATAAAATTTATTGATCAAAATAATAGTATTGAAATAATACTAATTTTATTGTTCTAAATATTTTATAAAATGTTAAGAATAAATTTTTCGAATATTTTCCTATCTTCTGTTGTTGATTTATTCATATACGTTACTCTATAGTGACTTGAGATGTTATTGTTTATGGTCCATTGAATATCAGTAAGACCAGTAAAATTTCGATCCATTCGATCGACAGTCTCGTGAGCGTGAACTTGATCGCGTATTACAAACTCAAAATGAAAAATCTATCTTTGTGCATCTTACTTATAATTTTGCTTCAAAGCAACGTCTTCGGTGTCTCCTCCGAAGATGCAGAGCCTCGCTTACAGGATTGTGAATATCCAATGGCGTGCTTCCAGCAGGGAAAAGTGATAGATACCGATGCCAAGGGAAGCCCGCTCTTTCTCACGTCCATGATCGAGAAGAATCAAATCAACGAGGCTCGCGCTGCGGCCGAAGTAACTCACGACGATTTCCATGGCCTTAAAAGTTACTCTGGCTTCCTTACCGTGGACAAACGTTACGGCTCGCATATGTTTTTCTGGTACTATCCAGCTCTGGTACGTCTTTCTCGACACATTTTGATTATTCATTTTACAACCTGAATCAAGCTCGAATCTCCGTTTCTGCTGTTACACAGATTAGTCCCAAAGCCCCAGTGATACTGTGGCTGCACGGAGGACCCGGTGACTCGGGACTTTTTGGACTCTTTGCCGAACACGGCCCGTACATCGTCGACGATGATTCTCGATTGGGAGTTCGGAACGTGTCTTGGAATCTGCATCACAACATCCTCTACATCGACAATCCAGTTGGAAGCGGCTTCAGCTTCACCAATCACGAATCCGGCCTCTCTCGCAACCTCGAGAACGTCGTGTTCAATCTCTACGAGGCGTTGTCGCAATTCTTCAAGCTTTTCCCCCAACTCGAGAACAACAAATTCTACATCTGCGGCGAGTCGTACGCCGGAAAATTCGTAACGGCGCTTGCGCACAGCATCAAACTTCAAAACGATCGAGAAGGAGGCATGACAATTAATCTAAAGGGAATTGCCGTCGGCAACGGATTGGTCAATCCTTTGAAGCAGTTCAATTACCAACAAGATGGATACACGGTTGGTTTCTTGGATGCAACCAATATATACGGTAAAAAAGAAAGCTTCAAGAACATCGAGGACTTTGTCCATTATTTGATTCGCGAGGGTAATCACGAAGTTGCTTATGCTGCCTTTAAACATTTGATGGAGCCTCGCGATAAACATCATCAGTCGCCTTTCCCAAGTCTCGTGACGACAGACTTCAAGCATAACTTCATCGATTTTCTCAACCGACCGGAAATACGACGTGCTTTGCATGTCGGCGATCTGGAATTTTACGGAAAATCGAACGTCGACAAACACATGGACCAAGATCTATTCAAGTCCGAGGACGAGCATTTGGTCAATCTACTGGAAGACGACGTTCGAGTACTGTTTTACAACGGAGCCCTGGACAAGATCGCGTCTTACAACGCGACGAATGAGTATCTTATGGGTTTGAATTGGAGTCGCGCCGATGAGTTCAGACGATCTCCGAGAAAGGAGTGGCGAGTCGCCGGTGAATTGGCTGGTTACGCAAAGGAGGGAGGAAATTTGAAGCACGTGCTCGTCCTGAATGCTGGACAGCATGTGCCAGACGATCAGCCTTTCTGGATGTGGGATCTTATAACTGCTTTCACCTACGCCAACTAGACAAATATTTTTACGTTCAAGTTTTTTACTGTCTCAAAATAATTCATTTTTATTCACTGTAAATGCACCGTTGACACTGTCAATAGACGAAAATATGTACATTGCACGCGCGTGCATTATTGCGCGCTGATAAATTCAGCCATGATAAGTTTTTGATTATTTAAAAATGATATGATAATCGTACAAAAATTGTTCGCAGTCTTTCCATCGTTATGTATCACTGAGTTGTATATACTTGTAATAAAATTAATCTAAATAGGGTAAAATAAATTCATCGACTATGCTCATATTTTTGTGCCACATGAAGTGCGGTATACCCGGCACCGTGTGCAAAATCAGCTTTTTGTTCTTGTCGAGGGTCTTGAGGCCTATGAGGTCGTTCTGGTACTCGTCGCGGTCTCGCATCTCCACCACCGTCTCGTTGACGTTGTAGTAACCGAACTGGCTGCTCTGCCAAGGCGTAATGACGCCGTCGTCCGGGCCACCGATGAGGACCATCCGCTGGAGCTTCGTCAGGCCCTCCTTGAACGTGCTCGTGTTGGAGGTGATTTTCTCGTTGTTGACGAACGGCAAAAATCGACTGTACTTGTAGTAGAGCTCCTGATGATGCGGATCGTTCCAGTAATTGCCGACGCTCGTGTGCTGGCCCACCGACGAGTAGAACAGCTCGAAAGCCGTCGAGCACACCAGATCCGGAAATATCAGGTGTAAAAATCGAGCTGTTGATAAAAAAAAAATCGATGTTCGATCGATCAGATATACGGGGAACGTAATCTGTCAGTGCCGATTCCTCGGCCCTGTACACTTTTTTCAAACTTACTTCCGTATTGTCCAGCTTGCGGCGAGCTCAAGGATATGAAGTTTTTCACGTTGTGCTGGGGAAATCGTTGCAATATGGCTCTAGCTAAAAGTCCTCCTTGACTGTATCCCAGAAGATTTATGCCTTCCGGATAAGCGGCGCCGATCGCCAATATGTCGTTGCCGATTTCTTCGACTTGTCTCCACATTGGCTCCAAGCTGCTCCAGCCTGCATATCTTACCGTGTTATATACTTGTGTTCCCGGATGTTTCTGAGGAAATTAACGATAAAAATCTTGAGTTTTTACTTTTGTAAAATTTTCCTCGTTACAGAAAACAAAATCACTCAAATATTTGAATATAATTATTGGAAATATTTCGAAAATTTAAATGATAATTGAACCCGTTCGTTTCGAAATTGGCTATGAAAAAGTATTCAAGCTCGCAAAAAAAAAAAAAAAAAAAAATTATGAATCAAAGCTCCTTTGTCATCGCGCGTCGCTTAGCTTTGAATTGCGTATACACTCGCCTTCGTTATATACATTCGAATCAATAATAAAGAATCAGCACGCATACATCATCCTCCTACCTCTTGTATCCTCTGTGATATTTCGTCCATGCTGTCGCTGCCCGTGAGAACACCGTGGATGATGGCAACGGCCCTGTAGGACGCCACCTCATTTTTCGGTAACAGCAGAAACTCGATCAGCAATAAAAATATGTAACTTCCACTGATTCGTCTTGTCATGACGATTGTTGTTGTTGTTGCGGAGTGTGCGAGCACAAGACACAAAGCGCGTCGTCGACGCTTTTGCTGGCTGTTTGCGCAGTGCATGCAGCGCCGAGAACCAGTGCAACTAAAGCTGAGCCGAGCGAAAAATAACAGCTGAGTTGCTGCAAGAGCGGAGTTAGTGACCCTGACATCTGCCAGCTCGGCAGCTGCGCTTTAAACGCGTTCACGTTCCAATGTATATTTTCGTTGGAACGAGCTACCTACTGTATCGATCGTTGGGATGCGCAATTGCACTTGTATCGCTGCGAAGCGATTTTCCAAGAGGTGGAGTTGTAAGTCAACCACGGTCGTTTATGTGCCGTTCGTATGAAACGTGAAATTTTCCATGAATTTTCAAGAGATCGTGCACAGCGAAAAATCGATAACCCGTGTGGAGCTCGAACTTTTCGTCGACTGCATTAATAATGATTTTTAAAGAAAATTGATTGCTTCGAGAAAAAAATCATCGAATCGCGTACGCAGTGACAGATTAAAAGAGAAAAAAAGTCGGATAGGCAAAAGGCGTGAGGATAGAAAAAAAATCAAGTATTTTCAATGACGACTCTCGAACTACTAATCCTGCCGAGCAAATCTCCAGCACATTCTGGCGCGCGCTCACCACCCCCGCAATAGGCACGAAGAGTCTAAATTGAAAAACCACCATCCCCCTCGGCTCGAGCTCGAGGTGTACAAACGATTATGCCCAACACTAAACGTCGGAATTTTCGCGTGAGCTTCTCTCATCTCCCTTTTCTCCTGATCGTCGCTCAGTACCATATAGTCCCTTGTAGATGTGTGTGTGTGTTATATGCTCACGTGCTTACCATCAGAGAGTCATATATCACCGCTACGACGATTCGTGAAAGCAGCTCACTCACTTCTGCATTGTTTCCGAAGGGGGATGTAAATGTATATACGAGCTCTCGTGCGCAACACACATACAGCGAACTATTAAGGTGATTATCAGCGAGCCTTTTATGACCTCTTTCATATCCTAAGCGGCGCAATGCCAGAAAGAGAGAGAGAGAGAGAGGGAGAAAAAAGTATGTAAGGAAAAGCCTCGAGAATCTCAAAAACACGTGATCATGAATCGGCACTCGTATTTAATATCGCTTCTTGTCGTCGTCGTCGTCGTCGACGTCTTGTAGCTGCCGTGCTTGTTCTTCGAGAGCCTCGAGCACCGCAAAAGCCGACGAGATAGCTGCGCAGAGTACATTAGTCAGCTTGGATATCATCGCCCGAGCTTACGCCATTATATAGAGGGAGATTAGCGTTAATTACAGAGCGCGAGTCTCAGGGTTGGCTCATTCGCCTCGTATTTGTCACTCTTGGGCGCTCTGAATATTAATAACCCAAGCCGAGAGAGAGAAAGCAATGAATTGCACGCCCGAGCTACGAGCGAGAGGGAGAGGAGAGAAAGAGAGGAGCCACGACGTTGCTACTCATTATCCTCAACTGCTTGATTTTATCATTCTGACACGGCTCTACGTAGAGCGCACATAGATCGCAATTAATCGCTGCTCTTGTTTACAGCAACTTCGTCGCGAGCGAGCGTCATTATTCTGTTGTCGCGCCCTGCCGAGCTCGAGGTCTCTCGACGCATATAGATATATGTCAGAGCTTTTACAGCAGCAGCAGCAGCAGCTCTGGAGGGCTTTTTGCAGGTGTGCGCGTCAACTGCGTTAGCCACGGCCGGCATTCCTATCAATCATTCTCTCTCTCTCTCTCTCTCTCTCTTTTCGATATGCAAGGGAGTAAAAGAAAAAAAGGAAAACAGAAAAAAAAACGTCCTTTTGCCATATAATTCCAAGTCGTAAAAAGATATCTACAGGCGCGCGCGTGCATATAAAAGTATCAACTCGATGCTCGCAGGTTCGCTCTCGCTCCGGTCTTTTAGTAATCCAACCACCTGAGGGAGGGATACTAAAAATTCGCGTGACAGTTATATGGCGAGTGGACGAAATGGAAACTAGATATACATCTATATATACATATACGTGTAGCTGCGTATACGCGAGGCATACACTCGAGCTAGAGGCGCTTCGAGTATTCAAAGTCACCGGATAGTTTATTCATAGCCTCTTCGGAAGGAAAAGGAAGATATTGCCATCTACCAATATCTGCGGTGGTGGCTGGCCAACTGTACCCTCGGGATCATAGAAAGCGCCGCTTATATAAAAAGAGTCGTCCTCTTAAAGAAAGTCTTGGGTATCCCAGAGTGCGTATGCAGAAAAAAAAACCGAGCGAGAGAGGCAACGCGTCGATAAAATTCAAATACACTCCGTAGTTTCACCTCTGAATGCTAAATTACTTTCGTGCGCTGCTGCTGCTGCTGCTGCTGCTACTGTGCGGGTCCGCCGAGTCGCCTGCGCCATTTTTTCCTCTTCTCTCTCTTTTTTTTTTCACTAAGGACACGAGTGCGCCACTATACTGCCGTTGGACTATTCTGTCGCGCTCTTCGAAAGGGGATTTCAAGAGTACGAGAGTTCGTTGGAATTGGATTTGCAGTTTTGAGTAGCTTTGGGGCGGAGCACTGCAGGAGAATATTTTATGAGCTTCGGTTACAAAATGATATCATCCTCGCTCTCTCTCCTTCTTTCTTTTTTTTTACCATTTTTTTTTGTTGCATCTTCAAACTTTTCTTTTACGACAATTTTTCAGTTTTCGCGTGTATGTATTTATTTCTAGCACAATGATTAATTTTCAAAGGCTTGACACACACACGTGTGTATGGGTATCGTAAAGACAAGCCGGCGTATACACTTGCTCGCGCCCTTCCAGATTTTGACATTACTCAACGAGGATCGACCTGCCAAGCAGCGACTTAAGCCTATTGTTCGAGAACGCGTTTATATGTACAGCCTTTTTGCGCAAAAGTACACGTAAGCAAGATCCATGTCTTGGGACACACGAGAACGAGCTTTGGGCGCTTTTTCGAGGGTCTGCAAGATTTATCTTCATCGAGTGTTGGCGCGGGTATACACATGCGTGTTCCTCGGGGCCTCTTTTTTCCAGTCGAGACGTCATTTCGCTCGGGGTCTCGTTAAAGTAATTAAAGGCCTCGGCAATGACTAAACAACATATTATGCATCGTCGACGCGTACAATACGTATATGTACAATGTATCAAAGACGCGCAGCAGCTCACAATACGAAACTAATCGAGACAAAACTGCAGGCGGCTTGGCGAACACGTGCAAAAATCACATTGCACTTCTCCGCAACGCCATTCGTGCACGCTACTGTATACCGTACGTACAGCGGCATATTGTACTTCGTCAGCGAGACTAATTGATTTTTTCCGCTCTAGTATGGTCGAACTACGGCCAGCAGCAGCACAAGCAGCCCCCGTGCGTATTTGTATTATGAATGCACCGGCGACTTTTGGCACTTGCCGAGCCTCTGTATACACACGTCTCTATTGGCAAAAGCGCGTGCGTTTATTGTGTTGCGCTACGGGCCCTTTTTTTTTGTTTACGCGTTATAAATTACCCGGGCGCGTCTCGAGGAATGACGTCGTAATAGAAGAAAAAAAGAAAGAAAGAAGGCACGACGAGGGAAGCCGAATGATTTTTGGGGATTATTACGCATCGGGCTATTACAGTCCCGCAGCTGGTATTTATAGGAAAAAGGGTGAAAATCAACTGCACGCATAGGCTACTAAATTATTTATGCATAACGTCGTAGGGATTATTTCGGGAAATCGCATGCGGTTTGACGATCGCAAGGAAGAAAAAAAACGATATTTATGATACATCGACGTATCGCAGAAGAAAAAGGGTGCGCGGCGAGCTGACAAGGGACCTGAAAAAATTATTTATTTATAATTACAATCGTATAATCGGAGACGCGCGATATCGTACACTGTAATCGGACATTGGAAATTGGCTGAGTAATCCTCGCCACGTGCTATCGTAGGCGCGTATGTGTCGCGGGGCTACGTTGGCAGCAAGAGCGACGACGACCCCAGACCTCGTGAGCCACTCGATTCGTGTCACGCCTTTAACGGAGATTAGCACGACGTACACGAACTTAAAAGCGATGCTAATTCATCACGATCGCGCGTCCCGTAATCGAGCGATTCACTCCTTTTTGTTGTTTGTCGATTTCACGGATCTGCCTGGGTAGCTGCTGCTGCCACACGTGTAATGCGGTTTTACTCATCGCGCGATTGTAATAGAAAAAAAGGGGGATGCTTTACAGGCGCGATAATCCTTTAACGCGGATGACACATGCTGCTCGGCCCGAATCAGTGTACGCGTCTTGACGATATTTTCGAACAATTTTCGTTGCGACCTTCGCTAGGACAATCACGCTCGAGTTATCGGGACGCTCGCAAAGTACCCGTAAACGGTGCTGCATGCATACGTACCGTATAGAGCTGGCTCGAGACGAGACGAAAAGGCCAACGCGTGCGTATTTTGTACGGCGACATATGGCCACGGGCCAGTCTATTGCCCTGCAGGCGAGTAACAATATTTACCCAAGTTCCTTTCCTCGGTGTGTGTTTTGCTTAGGCGAGCGCCGCTGGTGTCGCTTTACAGTGCACAGTCCACCCCGCCCGCAGTGCAGCACGTACAGCGCAGTATATATAGAGTCGCGACGATGGCTCGTGGAGCTTGGAGCGGATCCTCGTCGAGTCGTCGTAATCCTAGTTGTAATGCTCTTTGAGGACACATCACACGGCCGTAGGCTGATTGTCGCGCGCCGAGCCGTACACATTGCAAACGTTATACATCGTGTCGCAAGGCGCGTCGAAATATCATTAGCATTTTTATTGTTGCGCGCGCGCGCGATTTAGAGAGAATTGCCCGTTTGAGCGCTGCGAGGCACTTTAAGCTGTCAAAGCTCGTTGGAGCTGCTACCGTTGCTGCTGCTGCTCGAGAGCTTTTGCCGAGGCAGCTGGCAGCTTTCGATCGCGCGCGGACGCGTCGAAACGCCCGCAACGCCGCACGCGTATCAATTTTCGGAAAGGACGAAAATCCCGATGAAATTATTACGTAACACGAGGGAGAGATTAGCGAGGAATCGAGCGGCCCTTAAACGAGCACATCCTATATGTATACAGGCAGAGGTCTGCCGTGTACTTGCTATAGCAAATATTCATTACGAGTCGCGGCAATCACGTCACGCATACACGATATACACGATGCTTTGCCGTGTAGTTTCTGAGCCACCCCTCGATCTTTGGCCCGTGCACCGCACCTCAGGATTAGCGAGATAATAATTCGAGTCGATTCGATCGCTACTACTACCACTACTACTACTACTACTACTGCAGATCTCTACATGTGCTCTACGGCTTTGTCCGGAGGTGTCAAATGTCAGAATTTCCCTTTTCTGCGTCTCGAACGTGCTAGATGTGTATATAATACGCTACAACTGCGCAAAGGGTCGTCGCCGCAAGTCGCTTTTTGTATGCACAATGTCTTACGCGTTAACAGATCTGTACTCGTATCGCCAAGAATATTATGTGTATCGTTTTCTCGCTAACAGTATAAATGTAGCTGCTCTGCAAAAAAGGGTAATGAGAATCGAGTTTGTATCATATTGTTAAAGGTGCCAAATAAATGTATACCCAAAAAAAATTAATTCATTGAGATGGAAATATTAGAAATTTACTTCCGTTTTTCTTCATATATTTATTACTATCGTTGAAATGTTTTCTCATAAAAATAACACGAATCTAATCATAAGCTTTTGAACTAATATTTTTTAGATTTATTTTTACGTCCACGGATACACTATAGCCTTTCTATAACTTCTTCGTACCCTTTAAAATATTTTGTTAAAATAATTATTACAAAAATTAATGAGCTATCATGAGCTTTGGACTGTGTCTGTAAAGCCATTACGACACAAGTTTTCGTTCTTCAAGTTCTTCAAGTGCAGTACAAGTGTCATCATCGCTCTCTAAGTCGGGGATTGACCAAAATTCCTTTGAATACACAAACTCGTAGTAGTCCAAATGTACGTATATGTTGTTTTGACGTCTTTTTGAGTCGTTACCGAAACAAATTGTACAGAGATAGACTCGGATTAATTGTTATATTTTTCGATTCGTTCGTCAACTTTTTCATAATCCACATTTTTCAAAATTTACTTACGCTTCAATTGTAAATGAAGAATTTCATAATTAACACATAATCCGTCGACACTCCACGACGGCCAGAGCACAAGATACGAAACGCAATTTAAACTCATCAACATTACAATCCTTTGTATGATACTAAGAAAATCCTTGAATTGAAAAATTTAGACACAACTTTGGCTCGAATCGCTAATCTGTTTAGACCGTTCATGTCACAGAAAAGTTTTCACATCCAAAATGCTCAAATGTTTCAGTTTGAAAATTATATCTGCAAAAATATTAGATAATCTGAAAATGTGCTAAATTTTAGAGAACAAGTATTACATCAAAATAGTACTAAATATAATATAATACAGAATAGTAGTTCATGTTTATAGTTCATTTATTACTTAAACTTGTTAATAATATTGCTCAGGCAATAAAAATCGATTGCGACACAAAATCAAATGCAATGGATTTATGAAAAAAGAAAAAGCTTATGCTTGGATTTATTTACAATAACATTGTCTCGCAGTTGCGGTGGCACTAAAAAACATGACTTATTGAATCAGGAAGAAATTTTAAGTTTTCGCATGTATTGTATCTTTATTCCATTGAAAGTCAAGTGTAGTGATGAGATTGGTTGTCCGCAATATGAATTTATACCCATGTACAGCTGCTGCTTTAGATACGGTAAAAAGAATCAAGCTTGTATCATATTGAGCTAAGGTCACATGCAAGTTCACATACAATTCTAGATCCTTCACCACAGTGATCCTATTCTTAACAATAAGAAAATCAAAGCACATTTATTTTATTAATTTATTTTAAAATTAGATAAATCAGAAGCATTACATCAATCATTCAGAAACATCAGAGATATGGTTTTATTATTATCATTAATGTTCATATGATAATCTTACTATTAATATTATCATTGGTATCAATATAATTTGGACTTAAATTGATACATGTACATGGTACATGGCTGTACATGTTTTGTAATGCTTAAATTTTTTATTCAGCTGAAGTAATGCTTATAAAAATAAATGAATAACTTTGTTAGTCCACAGTGTCCGCCAAGCAAATACGACACAAGTCTTCGTTCTGCAAGTTCTTCAGGACCATTTCACTGCAGAGAATTGGCAACCTGTAGCGTGTCAGCTGCATAAAAGGATCCAGTGCCCATCGTAGACAAAATCTTCTGCATATTATTTCGTTTATATGCGCAGTACAAGTGTCCTCAGCTTTTTCAAGGTTGGGGATTGAATGAAATCTGTCCGAGCGCGAGAACTCAAAGCAGTCCAAATAAGTCAGTCGTTTTTCAACCTCTCCAGGTCGTAATCGAACCAGGTCATAAAGCGACACACTCGGGTTAATCATTATCTTTTTCGCTTCTTTCAAAAAATGTTTGCCAAAATTCCTCCAATTTTTAAAATCCTCCGACTCTTCGTTCACAAACTCTTTGTGATTATCCTCTAACTTCCTGAAAACTTTGTAGTTGATAAAGAATTTCATCATCGTCCGGGCGTCACTTCGACCCAATTCGTATCCTCTTTTTTCAAGACACTCGACGACGGCCAGAGCACCAGATACGAAACGCAATTTAAACTCATCAACATAATCGTCAAACTCCCATTCAAATCTCTTGTTGAAGTCAGTTTCAGTAGGAAAAATGAAATTGGAAACATCGGCACCTCGATTTAACAACGCATCGACTGCTTCCGGCATGAAACTCGTCACGGCCTGTTCCAGCGGTGTATGGCCCAACTTATCTCTGGCCTCGACTTGCATCGGTCGATGATGATCTTCGATAAACTTAAAAAACGTCTTCACAAATGTTTTAGGTTCTAAATCGCTCCAATAATAGTCTCTATTGGAAATCAAGTGCAGAGCAGTCTCTCCATCCTCGTTAGCCAAATTCACATCGGCCCCTTTTTTCAGCAGCATTAGTACCGCATCGCTTTCACCTTGGTTCAGAGCCAAGTGCAATGGCGTGTTACCGGACGAGTCCTGAACATCGATTTGCACCAGGGGCTGTCTGTCGTCGCCGAGCTCGAAGAATTTCTCGACAATTTCTTCTTCGCCAAGCTCGGAAGCCACGTGTAGATGCGTGTAACCGGACTCGTCTGTATAATTCAGGTCGAACCTGTTGTATATTTCAAAAAGGGGAGTCAACATGAGCCTGTTATCAATTCTACCTGCGCGATGCACTGCAGTGGTACGACGCAGTAGAGGCTTGCCGTCTTCGTCGATGATAGGTTTATCCGTGTAGCCGGTCCGAGCTACAAAAAAGATAAGTTGACTGTCTTCTCGGTACGATTTCTTTAAATCCTTCGCGAGAAGCCAATCCATTTCTTCGGATCGAAAAATGTCCCAGAGATTTGGAAGTTGTCCCTTCCAATTGTGGATTAAATTTATGAGTTGATTGTAAAGTTCAAGTCGCTCTTTTTTAATCTCCCAATTGAACTTTTCTCGTAACCTCTTCAATTTTTCGAAGTTGACTTTGGCCAAGGGATCCATCTGTTCGGCGTTGTTTTCTTCGCTTCCACCGTGTAATATTTCATCGGATTCGTCACTGGACGAGGACATCGTTTTGCTGTGCAAACTATTATAATTTACAAACAAATGCAGTTTATTAACACAGAAGATTGTTTTCACTTTTTTCACGAGATTTATTGGATATAGTAGCTGCAGTCAATGCGATGTTCCTTTGTTTGCGTTGCGGCGTCGTAGCTTGTACTGAACTGATCCGACTGCGATTCGCGAAGGACTCGACATGCGGCGCGGCACTGCCATCTGCATCTTACCCGCCACATTCTAGAAACTATAGCAGTCAGCACTCAGCACTCAGCAGACTGTGTAAAAACATAGGTCACGTAGCGTCTAAGACAGTTAGCTTTTGTAAAAGATTATACTGTGATTGTCACTTAAAATCTTGGCCTTACTTTTTATACAACTCTGGAGACGAGTAGAAAAGTCGCGCGCTTACCTATTGTAAACTGTATGATACGATACCGCAGTGTCTCTCAGTATTTGAGGTAGTTTTCCTAATATACGCTGCAGTCGGAATGAAAAGTTCACCCACGAAGCCGCTGACTGTAAACCCGCATTCTCTCGTGCAGTTCCGTAGAAAAATTTACGATGTGATTATATATAAGTTCACACATATAATTCGTGCTCTGCCCGCTCGAAATACAGTCCAATAGGCAACTTTGAGTCAACTTTTCTTAACAACTGTACCGACAGGAGTTTCCAGTTTTTTGAGGTAGCTAGCTTTCAGTACATATTAAACATTCATCTCCTAGTTTTTGAAAAGATTTTATCGATGATTTTTTATATAAATCACGCAAATTATTGTTTTTTGGACATGTTAGCATAGGGACCCATAGCTCAAAAACGGTACCGCTGAGGTTCCTAAAATTTCTCTTACATATGAACAGAAAAGAATTGTCAAATTGAATGCATAGAGGCGATGCTAAACGCGCTTTTGCAGAAACGTGTCGACTGTTGACCGACGCTTGATTTTATTTTGCTCTCGATGTAAATTTTGAACTTGACCAAATGTAAGTTATGAGATTCTACCTGTATAGAAATCAAATTTTTCCTTTTTTTTTATTTTCCATTACATTAGGTTGACTTCAATTCTGGTTTCACAATTCGATTCGATCAGATAGAATCGCTTATAAAACAAAGTTTCAAAACTTCGTAAACAATTGGCTAATCGAAAAAAGAAATTCATACACTCCAGTACTTGAGAAAAAGGGTACCCAAAAATTCAATTACTCGAATTCGATCGAGGTTTATTGTCATATACTAATGATACGAAAAAATCCTATTTAAGAAGTATGTATAATAACAAGAGTTTATAGGTTGAAGAAAAAAGTAGTATTAATTATAAAAACTCGCATTCGTGTGATTTGAGTTTTGTGACTTGCGACATGCTACCGAGGGCTATTTTCGACAGTTTGCGCTGCTGCCTTATTTCACTAATATTAAATTATTTTAATTTCATAGTGTCTATGGTGTACAACAGGCAGCGATATAATGTGAAAACAACTATTATACGGGAGTAGATTTTAATTAGATAAAAAAATTTAGAATTCATGGAAAACTATATCTACTCACGCCGAAATTGAACGCTCAAATATCCACCCCTCAAAATTTGAGCCCTTTTACTTTTCTCAAAAAGGCAAAGACAGGATATTCAAAGTTGTTTAAAAATTATTTACAAATTGGAAGCACGTTTATAACAAAGATGTGTTAATGGCCGATTTTTCCAGATTTGCTCTAATTAAATCTGACTCGTCCAGTACAAGAACTGTACTTATTTAGTCAATATGAATTGTCAATAAAAAAATCGAGACTCATTTTTCAAAATTATTTATTTGATTGACGTGGGAAATACGCAACATCAAATAGCATCAGAAAATAAAGCCTGTTAACGAAGTTCCTGGTCTGAAACTCATTTTGATCTTACCATTTTTTGATAAGAACCTTTTTTCTATGTGGACTTTTCTTTCAATCGCTCGTATTTCATAGTTATAAACTTTTTACTGCGTCTTATATACGTCGTTTGATTGCAGTTTGACCCAGGAATCCATAGCAATATCCAGAATTAAAATATCTGTTATCAAATTCAAATGAGAGTGGAACAGAGTTTTTGCGGGTAGCGAAATAGGCATATGAATAGATACAAAATAGCATAGTATTGTATATAACAGTGTTACAGCCATACTTGCCAGATAGAGCGCGAAACGCGCTCCTCGATCAGAAGAGCAAATAACAAAAGTTGTATGTTATATGTACGGGCGAGCGTCGCGCGGTTTGTTTGCTCCGCTCGTTATATTTACCGTTCGATAATCAATTCTTCAAAACATCGAAAACGATTTAAACCTTTTTTTCTCTCTTTCCTTTGTTGGGATTAATCATTATCAATTGCTGGTACTTTATTCGATTAATCATACATCGGCCACGAGATAAGAAGCGCAACGGAAAAAAAGAAACCGAAGAAAAAAAGGAAAGAAAGGCGACGTGTGTGCGAGGAACAAGTCAAGGCATCGCACCGCGTACGACTTATATTGTAGGCAATAAAAACTCGCCCGAATGACTCATCCATACAACTCTTTAATCAGCGCAGGCTCGAGAGAGAGAGACGAGTTCTGTACAATATTTTTTTAAAGCCGCGCGTCCATCGCATCTTCAGATTTATTTTCAGCTCTCGTATATGCACGCGGCAAGGCTCTCGGGGACCCTTGCTCACTTTCTTTCGTCACTCGTTGTCGACGCGAGCGAGCTGACTTTATGAATGGATGGGCATAAGAATCAATATAAGGCTCCGTCGCGTCGTGTCTCCGCAAGATTTCCAACGAATCGCCGTGAATGAAAGTTCGCGCGTAAAAAAACTCGTGCATGTATACAGGCACGCACACGAGCGCATTCGTGGGAATCCGTGAGTGCAGCAGTCGTACGCGTACGAGCGAGAAAGAGAGAGAGTAGGACGTTATATATTAATTGGGCTGTAATTGTCGTGAGCATATGATTCATCCCGAGAGGCATAGTCATCTTTGTTGTCGTGCCTGTGATCGGCCCTTGTTTTTTTCGCATAGCTCGTTGAATAATTCATTAACGCATCTTGGCAGTTCTCTGGAAAAATCATGGAAAAATCTTGCCTGGCATCTGGCTACGTGTAAGAAGCATATCGCATATCGCATCGAATAAGCTCGAGCGAGAGAATGAGACGAGAGTACGTGCAGCGTGTATATGCAGTATGGCTCGCTCGTGGTCGTATACGCGTAGAGAGAGAGAGAGAGAGAAATATACGCGGGATTTCGGAAACAATTGCCGCGACAATTCACGCCACTTAGCTACGCCGCTGCACTCGCTGCACTGCGCGCATCATATATTGTCGTGAGAACTCGCGACGCGTCGTGTGCGTATTATAGCTGCGTCGCAAGCGACTCTTAGGTCATCTCGTGTTAAATCGTGCTGCACACACGGAGCTGCACTGCGCCCGCTGCCATTTCCAGTACGTACGCCACGCAGTGGCTGATCTAATTTTCAGCTTCGTCTTTCTTTCTATCGCGGGTATTTAATTGCAAAATTTGCCGGGCGACGCGAGCGAGAGAAAAATCAAGCGAGATTCCACGATATTACGGATGCGATTATTCACGCATTAACAACAAAATAAAAAATAAAAAAAAAAAGGAAAGAGAGAAGACAAACAAAATGAATACGAGGTAAAAGTAGGAGCGATCTCTTGGCAAGCTCGTGCAGGCCCTTTGTATATATATGTACAGGCGAGACCTGAACGCAACGATTTAGCATACATTTGAATAATGGGAGGTAGCAGATCCCTTAAATAGGGAGCGAAGCTTTATATCCTCTCTGCGTTCTCATTCCCGCTGGTAACTAGGTATCCTTTCATCTGCTGCTGTTGCTGCTAGAGCTACACGTAACGCCACCGCCGCTATGCCCATCACCGCGCCATATCCTCGCTCGCGTTTAAAGATATCTAGTTAGAATAACCCGGAATAAGAGGAATTTGCAATGCAGAGCTTAAATTAGTCGCCAGCTCTCGTCTTTTTTCCTTGCGCAACCTTTATCCCGTACGCGACCGGACGAACGGACGCGTACACGAGAATTTTTTTCGCAAAATTTTTTTCATCGCTTTCGTATAATATTGTATAAAAAAATTTCCGCCCGGATCTTTTTTTTTCTGTTTTTTAATCCTTCAACCCTCCACTCTGATTCGCTCTCTCTCTCTCTCTTTCTGCTCTCTGCTCTCGAGCTGCGAGGCGGGCGCGCGTATATGTATGTATGAAGCACAGACTCAATTGGTTTTTCCACTCTCGCCGTACAGGCGACTCGACCCTCTTCTCCGGCGCGCACGCGGAGCGCTCTAAAGCTTTTTCTTCCGCCGGGGGAGAGAGAGGGAGAGACAGAAATATAACGTTCCGCAAAATGTTCGGGGTATTCTGCAGGTTTAGGCGAAATTGACGACGAAGAGAAGCGAGAACGTGGCCGGGCGAGATTAAACATTTATTCGAATGGCGGTCGAGAGCGTGAGAGAGCGAGAGAGAGAGAAAGGACCGAAGCGTATATCATTTGCAGTTTTTTGTCTGTGCGTGCCGAGGGTAGCGTATAGTCAAATTTTGAAAACAATTTTTTCCACGTCTTTAGAGCGTAATAGCGCGCCTGCTGAGTATAAAGTGCAAAGATTAGTTTCTCGCCGAAGTATCTCATTTTCAGCGCCGGCACGCGCTGCGCAATCCTTTTTTTTTCTCTTTTTTGGTGCCATTGAATTTTCATCGCGCGTATAGTACTAGTGCGCTCGCCCCCGAATGTAATACGTATTAGGATATGAATCAAGGGCGACTATTCGCCATCGTTGCTTGAATTTTCGGTGATAATCAGCTCTCCAAAAGCTTGACTTTTTGTCCCTCCTGGGCGAGGGAGCGAGAAGCTCGCGCAAAAAGTCAAGCTCGTTGTCGAATTTGAATCCGCGTTGAAAAATTGAATCCAACGTTTTTTTTTACGTGTACGCTTGGATCGCTAGAAAGGAATATAAGCGAGGAGCGATATCAAAGGCATGCGTGTCAGGCAGTAGTAATACACACTGCAGGCTGCGCACGGGCGCATATAAGTCGTGAAAAGTCACGCTCGCCTCTGGGGAATAGATGTGTGTGTGCGCGCGCGCGAACGAGCGGCGCTCCTCGCTCTGTCTTTCTCTGTCTCTCTCTCTCTCTCCTCGCGCTAGCTCGGCAGATATATCCCCATGAGATGGTAACACGCCCTTTCGAAATCTGTGGATATATAGGCCTGGATAAAAGAATTGCGAGAGTTAAGGTGCATCGTCTAATTAGTCTGCCGAGCCTAATTGATATACACATATTATTTATATATATATAGGGCTGACGGCCACGCTGTACGCAGTCTGATTTATATAGGTTTGCAGATAAGAGAGTCGAGATAGCTCGCGTGTCAATGCCGACCGGCGGCAGGCAGCATATTTCATTTTCAATACGTTCCCGTATCATCGCGCCGAGTTTTCATCAGCGCATCGCACGTATAACACCACCGGCCACACAGCCAAATTGGCGAAAATGGTAATAACAATAATAATGATGAGCTCGGCGGATAGCTGATATAATTGAATAATCCTCTCGCGAACTCGTTGCGATCGCTCAATATACGAGCGCGTTTATACACATCTAGATAGATATGTAGCGAGCAGCGATCGCAACAGAGTAGCACATCAATCTTTTATATAAACTATAACATACATCGGCTGGGAACATCGGCGCTCGAAATCCCTCGCGTCTCGTTGTTACTCTTGCTCGGTTTAATAACCGCGGCGGTTTCGCGGCGCTCGGAACTCGAATCGACGCCAGCCCGCCGCCTGGCTCGGACGCGCACGCAGCAGACACTAAGGAAAACAACCGCATCATCTCTGACCTGTAAGCCTAATTGGCCCCGCTGGCCGAGCTGCTGCTGCTGCTGCTGCTGGTCAGCTTATATAGCTGCTGTTTAACCCTTTTGATGAACAAATTGTTCGGCTTGTTCGGCAACGATGTGCTGCTGCTGCTGCCCCGACATTTTCCGACTTGGCGTTTCGGCCAGTTGTTCATACCTTGTTCTATGCTAATCGACTATGTGTGTGTTTGTGTGCGTGCTCGCTGGTTCGAGCCCCCTTGAATAATTCATGAAAGTTTTACGCGCTTGCTATATAGGAAATCTTGCATTTTGCCCGATGCCACGCACAGACTTGCCTGTATAGGCTGCGCGCCAAAAGCCAAATAAATAAAACAATCAGATTTGATCTGGGCGTTGAAAAAAGCCCGATCATAATACGAGTCGTGCGCGCAAAGTAAAGCTCGTCGAGCAAAAAGCTGCACGCGAGAAATTATTAGTTGGTGTATAAGCAGCTCGCTCGTGCGATCGTTTATTTATAGCTTTTTTCGAGACTGCACCGAGCGGCTATGCCCGAGACCGAGCTCATGCGTTTGTGTGCACTATGGGAACGAGCGCGTGCAGTCTCGAAAACATTTTTTCGCACTCCCGATTGGCATAAAGGAGAGAGAGAGAGAGAGTGAGGGACATGAGCTCGCGCGCGTATATGCACCAACATCTGGAGCGTCGTGTTCCGTTTTGTTCTCTCTCTCGCTTACAATTTCGCGTGCTATAGTACGAATGTGCAAGTCTAAATTAGCTCGCATAGCCATCGCGCGACTGAGAGATCGTCAGTTTTTGCTCTCGTTGTTTATATCGTGCGAGCAAGCAACGCGCCACTGTTACATGTCGTACGCACGCGGGGCGATATATTGCGCGCCGATCTACACGTGCATTCGGTCGTGAGATTTTTCGAAAACAATTTTTTTCGCATCTCGAGCTTTTTTTCTCTTTTCCTCTCTCGTGCGCAGAGGATGGCTTTTATATTCGCGTACTAACAGCCCTTAAAGTCACATATACCGCAACATCCCTCGTAAAAATAAAAAATAAAAAGCAGCGGCAGTAGTAATAGTAGAAGAATAAGAATAAGAGAGAAGCAGCACTCAAAAGTTGTGAATAGCTCGCGCGAGAGAGGCCGAATAATTGCGCTCGCAGCCCGACAAAATCACTCGAATTATATACCCTTACGAGCTTGTAATCAGAGCGAGTCATACGCCCCCTACTTTCGGGTGCGCCTTTTCTTTCTTTAAACGTCCTTTTCCTCGCGGGGCGACTTTTTAATTGCGATAGAGACAAGAGGGTGAGACGTCGTAGCGGTACCGCTGTTGCGCGTGTTTTCTTTTTGCTCCTCGCCTCGTTCTTTTCGCCTCTCACGCCGCGCTCTTTTTCCACTTGCTCTGCAACGTCAAAGTTGAAGCGAGAAAAGAGAGTGAGCGAGAATTAGCAGCCTTATTATTATCCTTAGTTCTCGAGCTTGGATACATACACTCTCGCGCGCTGTTCTCTTTTTATGCCTGGGACGCGCGAGCGAGCGAGGGAAATTTTAGCGTCTCGAGAAGTGGTTCGTCGTTGGTCTTTTTTTTTTTTTTTAAGCTTCTGCGCTCTTCTCTCTGTCTCCCTCTCTCGGTCTCATTCTGCGCGCGCTTCTTTCAAGCTTTCCGAGATAGTTAATCTTTTAGCTCGTAAAAAGGGAAGTAGCAGAGTGAGAGAACGGTGGGAAATTTTATTTCTGGCTATGTGTATTAAAGCAGCTTGTGGGTTTATTCTTTTTTATTTTCGCTGCTTTCGCTCGGCTTGCTTTGCTTCTCTCTTTCTCCGTTCTTATTCATCTTCAAGGAGTGAATTCGTAATACTTACATCACCGTTACGAGAAACTAAAGTCGTCTAGCTAGCGTATAATATACGAAGAAAAAGGCAAAAAAGGCAGGGAAAGTAATAATGTCACTCGCGGCTCCAGATCTGCGCCGATTCGATTCGCGATAAATCAAAAGGCTGTAATACACGAGCTTGCGATCTGCGAAATACAAATAATACAAGTCACGAGCGGCGGTGGCCGTCAACGAGCCGCGCAGCCAAGCAAACAATGTATAGCACGATCGCCGGTTTTGCCTTGTGCACTACGTCGCCACCGACCGCCGCTTCATACTGTCGTCCAGTCGCGATTCGAATACGTTTGCTGTCTAGCCTCTTAATTGCTCGTAATCAAATAAAAGAGAGCCCAGCCAGTGCCGAATCCTGCAGCAGCAGCAGCAGCAGCTCCTTTATGGGAAAAGTCACATGCGCGCCTAATAAAACTCATTTCATGTATGCATGCACTTAGCCATTTATGGTTTTTGCGCGCCATACAGTAGATTGAGCTAGAGTATGACGGAGCGATACTCGTGAGAGACAAATACTTTAATTGGATCGGTGCGTCTGTATACGCATCCACGAGCCGAAAACTTCATTACATTACGATTGAAATCCAATCCTGAGACGTAAAAATATGATATTTCACTAAACGACCGCGTGGTGTACAGAGCAGCAAGCCTCTCGGTCTGCTCGGCGCGGACAGCAGTAGTCACACTTTGTCCTCGCAGGTCTATTAGATAAATTAATTATAAAAGCTCGGGTACTCTCCGGGCGCAAGTGCCACATACAATTTTCATGTCGACTCTGCGTTATACGCTTCGCGCGTGCGAGTGTGTGTGTGTGTGTGTGTGTGTGTCCAGCGTCACACGTGCATATAAAGTGTATCCCCCTTTGGATTCCTTTCCGCGCTGATGCGCGTAACCTCTGGTTATAATATACGTACCGCACCGCGCCCCTGTTTGCCACTCACTACCCCTGATTAACGCGCACACATACACACGTACACTGCGAGTATGCGAGTAAGAGAGAGAGAGAGAGAGAGAGAGAGAGAGCACGAGGAAGGGAGGCTGCTGCAGGGGCTTGCGCCTATCGGTGAGGGGTTAATGATTCGAGCTTGATTGCTTGGCAAATATGGGCGCGAGCTTCTGTGTACTCTGTGTGCTGTGACTTTTAATTTCTACAAGGTAATCATAAAGCTGGGCCCGCAACTCGAATCGAATCAGGAATAATTTGCCCTTTTCGGAACTAAGCTGCTGCTGCCGTTGCTTTGCTCGGTTAACGCGAGAGCGAAGCTTCAACGGACGCGATGATCGCAAATCGCAAAACGAAATCTAATCCAATAAAAACCAGCTGCTGCTGTTGCTGCTGTAACTGCGCATGAATTGTTTCGATTATTACTAAGAGAATACCGCTACGGCTCGCTCGAGCCGCGCTGCGTTGAGCGATTGTTGTGATTGTCGCCAGTTGCGGACTATTAATGAGCGTCGCCGCTGCATCGACAGCAGCAGCAGCAGCAGCAGCCGAGCCCGAGGAAGTGCGGCATGACCGCGATTGAACCTATCTCGGAGAGCGAGAGAGTAGAGTTTGATTGACTGGAATGAATTCGTGTATACGTCGTCGTCGTGGTGGCATCGTCCATCGATGACCTTCCACTATATCTCGCGCTCGCGCGCCCGTCGTTTTACGATTATTAATGCCAGCAGCGGCAGACCGATGAATATCGAATCAGTTTGCTCGTTTACGATTTTATTAGCCGCGCGATGAATCAGCTGCGGCGCGCACGGCTATAAGGGCCGAAAGCTTTTAAGCCGTTAACGCGCTCGACGCTTCTCGAGGCTGCAGCCGCGTAGTCGAGGTCTCAGGTGCGATCACGGCCCTTAACGCGCCTAAACTAACTTTGCCCGGGCGCGTATTACGCGCGACAGATAATTTGCGACGCCAGGACGGCGCAGATATCCTGCACCAAAGTCGATATAAGCAGCTCCGAGATTGTACGCAGCAGCGCACTTGCGAAGTATCGAGAGCTTTTTGATAGGACTTTGGCTTTTCCGAGGAGCTAGCGAACGATTCCAGAAGATATAAAAAAAAAAACAATTCGATTCGCCAAGCTTTTCTCCATTCTCGTCTTTGCATATAATACGCGGTGCCGCAGCGTACGTAAGTTACCGTATAGAAATTCCCTGCAGAGCCCGGCAAAAGCTCGGCACTAAAGGTTGACGTAGCAGCAGTAGTGCCGGTGGTGGTAGTAGTGGTAGTAGCAGTAGTAGTAGTAGCTCGGCTCCGCCGTACTTGATACTATAAACGGTCGACTATATGCATGCACGGTAGGTATAGGCTGCTGCTGCTGCTGCTGTGCGTAGCATATACTGCGCCGAGCCCGGGGCGATGGCCAGATCAAACGTTTAACCCGCAAACGAGCTCGTCGGAGGTAGCTCATTTGAATTGATAATTTCTCGAGCGTCGAGGCTATCAAAGGCTAAAACGCATTCGCTCGTGCATATAACCTTTTCCTTCTCTCTTATTCTTCGTACTCGGTCGCACAGCAGCAGTAGCGGCGGCGGCGGCAGCATATTATGGGACGACGACGTTGCAGATTCAAATTTTTGTGCCCGGTAGCAACTGCTCTTTTCTCGTCTTGTTCGCTTTGTGTCAAGCCGAGCCGCTGCGATTATTGGAGCGTTATACGCCGAAAGGATACAAACCAATAGACTAATGTCTGACATGGAGCTCAAAGCGCCGAAATCCAAACAGTCCTTTGAACTCGAGAGCATACGAGCACGCATACGAGAAAAAAAAGGGGGATGATAATTTCATTCTATATGCGCTATTTTTTCGATTCGTCATGTTCCAACGCGAAATTGATTCAAACGCGTGTTCGTATAATGGCGCTGATACAGTACGGAGCCAGGGCCAAATTGTAGATGCGGGTCGCTCGTCTTTCTACACGCGTATCGCGCAAAAAAACGTACAATACTGCAGCCAAGAGTCGACGGAGACTCTCTCGCGCGACACGAGCAATCATCGTTTTAATTCCGGCGCGCCGTACGCTGCCTGCCCCACGGCGCCAAGCCCAATCAGTGAATACGTACATTGGTATATTTTTTAACTGGACCGGATATTCGCGATGATCGGTCGCTTTGTTTAGAGCTGCAGCGGCTCCGACTAAACCTTTAACTCGTAGCACGTGCCACCGCAGATGTATATTGCGACGATCGTCGTCGATCTTGTCGTCCGAACTCCGTAGCATTCGCTTGGCAAACAGCGCAGCAAAGTTAAAGCGTATTGAAAATGGATCATCTCACTATAGGCTCCGGTGTGTATGGCACACAGAGGATATATATATTGTCGATAGAGGCCACGCGCAACCCTTAATCGGCCGAAAAGTCTACCTCGGCTCGGCTTGCAGTTCATCACCCGCACCCGACTGCTAATGAATATCCAGCCCTAAATATATATCAAGCCCATCGCAGGCAGGGGTTACGCCGGCTACGCTGCTCACTATTTCTCCATATGTTTGGATACGTATATACGTATGTTCTGTATATACGTGGGTCCCTACTATGCAGAGATCCCCACGTGCTATACTGCAGAGAAAGAGACAAATGAGCGATGCGCTTCATCGACTTTTCTCCGAGGATTTTGCAGCGGCTGACCTTATTGCGCGCCTTATTCGACGCTGCCAAATAATCCACCGAATCCAGCTAATTTCGCGGTTATCGCTCTTCGCAGGATATCGCCTTCGTTTAATATAAGTGTCGAGGTAAGATTTATTTACATTGTTTGAGTGCTGCCGCTGTTGCTCAATTCAGGATAATTTTTGAGTTCGTTCGAAACGACCTGGACTACATTGAAAATATGATAAACGTATTCGAATGTCTCCCACGACGTCTCGATAATCGATGCAAACAAAGCAGTAAATTTGAGAATATTAAAATGTACCCCGAGAAAATTGAAGGACTCGTGTGTATACACAGTAGCAGTCCACCCGCCCTATATTTCTGAGTCGCGCGCAGGACCATATGCCAGTAAATTCGAGCGCTCGACGTTTCATAAATGTATAATATACATATCGTGTTTTTCTTCGCGATTTGTCTGTTGCACAATAATAAGTATTACACATTTTTTTTATTATCGACGCGGCGTTCAGCCTTTATCGCTTCTTTTCTTTTTCTCTTTCCTTTCAACCTTCGAATTTAAGTCTATATGTAACGAGTCATCGATGTACGCGAGATAAGCCGCACGCCCAAAGGCTTTGCAATAATTGAAACGAGAAAAAGCCTTTAATTTTGCCAAATCTTTCGTAGATTGTAATCCCGTGAACCCGCATACAGTCAGCAACTGTTTTTGTAAATTTTGCGCTAAAAAGGCAAATACGGCAATTATTATCTGTGCCGATCATCGTTTGGTGTGTGTGTGTGTGTGTGTGTGTGGGTGTGCACATCGCTCCTTGCGGACTCGATCGAGGCGATGCGTGCCACCCGCACCGCGATCAATTGTGACTCATTTGATACATTATTAAAGTCAATAGCGGAGCGAAAAGTGGACGCGTGCGGCGAGCCGACTTGTGTATTGTATCGGTGGCACAGGCCGTGTGCGCAATACCTGCCCCCGCATGATGCTACTAGCAGGGAAAGAGAGAAAGAGAGAGAGAGAGAAAAAATTAGCTCGCATCGCCATCATCTGGTCGGCTCGGCTGGACGTGTGCAGTACACCACAATACGCGCCAATTAAGATTACGATTTCATCAAATTGTCGCAGTACTAAAATAGGCGCGCGAGGATTCTCGTATATATATGGCAGCGATCGCGACGAGGATTAGTTTCAATTGATCTGAACTTTTTTTTCGCGCGCGTGTTGTGTGCGGCACAGGCGATTGCGCGAAATGTGTCATCGCGTCGGTGGCAGCCTTCGACGTCAAATCATGACAGATAATCGAGTTTTAAATTTACGTACATATATCCGTGGTTGGACGGATTTGCAGCCTGGAATGTGTATAAACGCGTATTTCGCTTTGCAGCGTCAGCTCGCCGAAAGCTCTGGCAATTCTCAGCGGAGACTTGCTCTGGAGCAATTGCGATAGCTAAATTCCCGAAAATCTGATTCGATTTCATTTAGCGAGAAATTTTTCGCTCGACTTTTTCGCACACGGGAAAAGAAAATCGATAGCAAAAGCTCGGCTCGGTGTACGCGCGCAGCCGACGCCGCCGCCGCCGCAATTGCACTCGTGAGTGCGCGGGCACGAACTCGCAGATTTGCGCAGAACTGCGCGCAATTTCCTGAGAAAACATAAAATCCTCGGACACGTTTTGCGCGCGTTAAGCGTCATCAGCTGCGTATACGTACATATATATCTAACTGCGTGCTCGAGCGCGGACTGCGTCGGAGCTCGAATTAGTGTGTGCAATGTGCATGTGTGTGAGTATGTGCTGTACATGAGCAGCTCGATCCGCGCACAAGGACGGCTCGCATGCACGATAAAATCGCCGTTAACTATAAAGGCGAGCGAGTACGTGTTTATATACACTTATCGAAAAATTTGTCGTGATACCGGCGGCGCGAGGCTCAAGCACATACGAGTTGGCTTTTCTGCGCGAGAGATAAAATTTTATAATGCCGACGAACTGCAAATACGCCATTGATTTTTCTTTTTTGCGAAATATATCGTACACGATACGTATAATAATATGTAGTAAGCGTTGGAGCGAGTGCAAGTGCAGCGGCTATCGCTCGATTTTATTATTCCATTAAATCAATATCGAGCCTCGCTTTTCCACACGCATATCAATTTTTACACGTGTGTATGTATCCATGAGTCCAGTTTTTTTCTTCTCTCTCTCTCGCTCACTCTCATCGGGCAAATATCAATCAGAACGTCTACTCGGACTCTTGCAAGACGTTCTTCTCTCTCTCTCTCTCTCGTATACTCTCTTCGTCTCGCTCTCTCGTACGCCCGAGCTATATAGAATCCGTGCATCGGAGTGGTTTCTCACCCCCCACCCCGTTTTATATATCGCAGTGCAGTCGGTCGCTGGCATGCCCAAGCAAAACTCGAACCAATTACGATATGGGACGGCGCTGGGGGGTGGCGGATCTCTCGAGCGGTCGAGGGCGTGGCTCGCCTGGAGTAGGCGGGGTTTTTCTCTCTCTCTCTCCGTCTGCTTCTCTCTCTTTCGCTCGCTCGCTCTCGAGCAGCGTCGCCGTCGTCTGCTGGCGTCGCATATTCTGCTAGGCAGATAGCTTCATCGGCAAAAAAGCGCCGAGCCAGTCCGCAGTCTCTTCGTTACCACGTGCGTCGCCGTATCGCCCGCGCGCCCGAGAGCGCGATGACAATCCGACGCGAGCGACGATAAGAGCGGATATCCCTATACGTTAAATACATACAGTGTGCGCAATTTTTTTCGTTCAGTCCGTTCGTTGATCTCGTTGATTTTGTATTTCAAACTGGACATTTTGGTGGTCCCTCGTTCTGTGTAAAATGATGGAGGTGCAGCAAGTATCTGGTGTCGGGCCATTGGACTTTTCGCGGCGCGGCGTCGCCGAGGCCTCGGCCTTCAGGCTCGTCAAGCCCAAGCAGCTCGCGAGCTTGCAAGCTCACCCGCAGGACGTGATCGCGGCCTCCAACTGTCATCAGAAGCAGCAGCAGCAGCAGCAACAGCAGCAACAACAGCAGCAGCAGCCAGAGACGAACAATAACGAGAATACGAGCTTGTTGCAGGTGGTCGACGGAGGCACGAGATTGCAAGCTTCCGACGCAGAGGGTGAGCTTTTTTCCCGACGCTACTAGCAACTGTTTTACCTTTTGGTCCTCTTCTTTTTTACTATTTTTTTTCCTCGCACTTTTTCGATATAATTATTATCTAGCGCGCTTCGATGAACACATTGAAAGTCTGATTTTATGCGATGCATTAAAGTGCAATAGTAGTATTAAATTGATAACGATGACATTAATAATCCATCATTTGATCGGAAAATCCGTCGTGTGCAATCGCGCGATTTATTGCGCATTCCCGCGTAAAGTCGCGTGACAATGTCTGATTTCTTTTTTATTTCCTTCTCTCGTTATTGTAATACTCTGAATTTCAATTTCTCTATATCGTCGCGTAAAGCTCGAGGCGGTGCAATATCTATTCCAGCTCGTTTTCCCGCTCTTGCATTTCGATTCCCCAAACTGTATAGGCTGTACGCGTGCAGCTCGATGAGATCCCCTCGTCTGTCATCGATAGCCCGTTATTATGTCGACGGACCTGCATCAAAGTGCAATTGCACGCACGCGTACACGGTACGGTACACGCAGTGTGGACATGGACACCTGTACGCGAAAGAGAGACGCGTACGCGCGCTCGCCCACTCTTGACCTATAATTACTCGGATTCTCGCTGTGTATATGCCAATCGAGTCGCCCTTACAATTACATTAAAAATATACATTTTTTCGACGATAGTATCTCTCCCGCAAGCTCCTCTTTATATTTGAGCGTATAAACTGTGGCCGAGGCGTGCATTACCTCGAGAGCTCGGAGCTTTTGTCACGCAAGGAGGACAAGTTATATACGTACGCAGTTGGTCAGTTTGCGAATGTGTGCTTACGCGTAGGTGTGTGCTCGTTATTGCGTGTATATATTAGCGGTTCAACAGGTGAGCTAGCAAATATACGCACGCACATCGGGATCGAGTGTGTATAGCACGGCACACGGTCATGTATAAGGGATGCCTACCTATGTCGAGGGATATATCAGACGCTCGTCGCTGTCGTTGTCTAATCAGGCTAATAGGTTAACGCAGTAATAAATGCCCTCGGCGCTTACTATCGCACACTGCCCCGTACGCGACTGGCCACTTTTACGTGCCGTATAATGTATCGCATGATTGACACTTGCCATATAATATACGCATTTACCGAAATTACTTTAACGCTTTACGATCACATCGAGCTCAACGTTTGATTTATAGTTTTTTTTTTCTCAACTTTTTTTCTTCTTGGCGCGCGGATCCTCATTTCGTTCGTATTCTTTCGAGAGAAAAAGATCTGGAAGAAGGAAATTATTGTATACTCAACTTATCGGCACAATTTGCCCAGGATAAGATCAATGCGTGTAATGTAATAACGAAAGATTAAGCGCGATTAGGAAATCGCGAGCGTCGATCGACACATATTTAATATACTCTCTCGCGTTTGTTTTTGTTAATTAATGCGATACAGGCTCGGCAGTGTACACTGCTGCACTGCGTAAATCAAAATTCAAAGTCAACTCTCGGCGTCAGATTAATTAAACATGCATCACAATTATAAATCCTCTCTCGCGCTTCAAATTGATTCGAGTCGCGGACGTAATCTCCTTTATCATCTCTTTTCGTGCCTGATTTATACGACTCTCGGTGTATACACACACAGACACAGACACGGAGATACATGCCAGTCTTGGCTCGCGCGCGCGTACAATTCGCCAAAAGACGGTCGCGCGCGAGCTCGCAGGCAGCGCCGCGTTATCTTGTTCTCGCACACATTACACGTATACGGGGAAATAAGCGACGCGCATTTATTCCTGATAATCCTTGCAAGAAAACGTCGAGCGAGCGTCGAGATAAGTTTCGCCGGTGCGATGCATGTAATAGCTTATCGGGTCGCCGCGCGCGCGATTATATTGATCTCGGGCTCGCGATATAACTTGGGGGATTAAGAAATGTTGAAAAAAGGTGTGGTTCGAGGCTTTATTATTTTATTTCCTCTTCTCCTGCTTTTTTTCGCACGACCGAACGACCGGTGCACGTCTACTACAATGTGTATTTGCGAACGGGCGCCTGGGCTATGTAGTTGTTTAGAAGAATTGAAAAAAATGAAAGTAAATGAGATAAACGCGCGAGCGCCAGGCTGGCAGCAAAGCTCGCGCCGAGTAACAAAGCACCGAAAAAAGAAGAGAAAAATAGGAGGAAATCCTCCTCTTCTTCTTTCAAATTAAGACGCTCGTCTCTCTTTTTTCGCAGGCAGATCCGTGTCTGTGTGCGTGCGTGCGTCTGCGCGTGCACACACACATACAAACACATATATAGCATAGTAAATCGTCGCTACGTACGGAGAATACGTAATTCATCTAAGTTCTCTGTAAAAGTCTTTTATATAACTTACCATGCCAGATTGACCCTTCTTCTACTCCTTTATTTTTTTCCTCCTCTCGTCTCCTCGTAAAAGAGTGATAATTGCTATCAATTACAATGAATAATTTCCGTCTCTTTACTTTGTTGTTGCTGCTATAAACAGGCTGCGACGTGCGATTGATGTTTCCAAGATTATGGGCGCCCTTCATCAACGCCAACGACGCCGTCACAAATCTGTCACCTTTTCCAAAATCAGATCCAGGTAAAGTAACCATCGTTCGCTTTTCTCTTTCTCTCTCTTCTTTTTTTTTGGTAAATCTTTTTTTCAAGGAATAAGCAAAACGTAAACTTCCTCTCGGCGCGGCCGATGCGACGCAAGCACGACACAGAGCAGCGTCAGCAAGAGGCTGCGATTTCTCTAATCGAATCAGTCGTCCCGAGCGCCTGCCATAATGAGGAAGCCCACTTTATATATGTGTACACGCATACACACACTCGTATATGTGCGTTTTTATATGTATAAAAGCTGCGTATATGCATTCAGGACTAATTCGAAGATAAGCTCGTACACGCGCGCAGTCGTGCTGCGCTACAAAAGAGCCGCCGTTGCAGTTGCGATCGCAGCGCGCACGGAAGACTTGATTGTTGCTATAAAAGAATAGGATAGTCACTTGCGGAGAGTGGGTCGACGCGAGAGACCGATCGCCATTACGATTCTTCGGCTCAATTGGTAAACAAAAAAAGCTCGAGCGCTGCGACCAAGAGTCAACGCCTACGTACACTTGTACCTCGAGATCCGTGGCTCGCTCGCTCGAGCTTTGAGATTTTTTGTTGGCTTTAAGCTCGTGTATCGTTTTGTACTCGTACTCGCGGGGCTGGCTCGGGCGATCGACGCGCAGGTTTGATTAATCGGCTATTTAAAATTTAATTGCCGATCTCGGAGTGCACGAGGCCGCGGCCATTACACGAGCGAATTCAGCGTGGCGCGGGCTCGGTACATGTATAAATAAAAAATCCTCCCATCGGAAGGGTCTTTCTCGTCTGATAATAGCGACGACGACGACGACGACGACGAATCGTCGAGCGAGAGCTACTGCACACAATATAAACGCTCCTGCAGCGCATCTTAGACGGCACAAGATTAAAGTTATTCCGTTAACTCGATCTAATTGCTGCTGCTGCTGCTGCTACTACTGTCCTCCCCCACTCGAGCTTGCTTATACGGCCTTCCTTTATTAATCTCTTGCGCTTGCGGAGTTGTTCGCTGCCGCTGTTGCTACTGCGCTGCGATGCGATGCGTGCTTTGAACAATCTGCGATCGCTCGAGCCATAATACGTAGCCTCAAGTTAACCATCTTCTTTCGAAATCTGGAATTTCGTGCGGGTACGCGGCGAGTTTAAAATGTGCCCTCATACACGCGAGGATATCTTACATCTTATTATGTTATATATATACGAGCTACGATTTATTAGAGCTATTATTATGTGTATGTGTGCGGAGCTAGGTGGCATATTAGCGGCGCGAAAGATTATTGCGGCTAAACTTTTGATTGATACGATGTGATGACAACGTGCTGGAATTCATATTTATTTTCTTTTTTTGCTCTCCCTCTCTTTCTCTCTCTCTCTCTCTCTCTATCTCTATAGGCCAATTTACATTTTAATCAAAGGTGCGGGTGAATCCATCAGCTCGCGCGCCAAATTTATGGCCTACATAAATGAGTCTATGGGCATCAAGCTCATAATAAACGTAGCTGCGAATTATCGAAGGAGGAATTGCATCGCTTGAATTGCGCAACTTGATAATACGTATAGATTTCAGTGCGTTGTTCAGCGCATACGATATAGGAATTCGCTCTCATGAAGACGTTATGTGTTTTTTTGTGCGAGACCATAGGCAGTATCAACAGCAACAGCAGCAGCAGCAGCAGCAGCAGCAGCAGCAGAGGCGCCCATCTGTCTCTCGTGCAAATACACGCATATAGGATAATACTTATACTACGCCGCTCGCAGATCTCTCGCTGTCTTTCGAGCAGTCATCGCATCGCTCATGTGCTTTTTCTTTTTTTTTCTCGCTCGCGCCTGTCGAGCCCTTTTCCCAGGCGCACTTTTTTTAGCTCTCGCGCGCCAGACCCCATGCGACGCCGCAGACGCGCAATGTCTGCACTTTGCCGGTATATAACATACACATACAAGCCAGTTCGTGCAAATGCGTATCTATAGTTAGAATAAGAGCCGAGGAGTTTTACGAGTTGTTTGATTTGAGATGAAGTGAGACTAAGTGGCGAGCGAGCGAACCTCGAGAGCATGCAAGTGCGTGCGTGCGGATTATTTTGTCATATGTCCGCGGGGAGGTCGTTTTACGCCGCGTTTTAGCAGCAGCAGCAGCAGTGCATGCTATTTACACGATGTTATTCGTCGCGCGCGAGAAACTCCGCGAGTCGTAAGTACGGGGCAAGTGAAACGTTTAGATTTGTCGCTCTCGACGAGGGGCCCAAAAAGAACGTATTCGCTGATTTTTCGTATTCATAAAGAAGCGCGGCTTAATGATTATCCACAAGCTTCGGATTTCCGCATTACAACCCCGTACAAGATCCGTATCTGCGCTGCTTCGATCTTTGCGCGTGTAAGAAGATAATCGCATTATGCACTTGTGACTGTACGAGTGCGGGGCTGCGACGATGATAATAATAATGGGAAATCGATCAAGACTCATAATATCGGGTAGGAGCTTGTAGCTTACGGTGCATTGTGGCTATTATATATAGACATACACGGGGTGCGCACGATATATGCGCGATTATACACACACACACATTGGACACTCGAGCGCGTGCTCTTCTGCGAGTTTTGAAAAACGCGATTAGTCTTCTCGTACAGTCGTGTCTCCATAGCTGACGCGTCACTGCCTACTGTTATACACTGAATACATAATAATAATATAGGCGAGTATAGCAGCAGTGGCACGTGACCGCGCGTATATGCCAGATTATAAATATAATATGCGAATGTATACGATCAGGCCGGCAGCTCGCGCGCGAGATATTCCATCGGGGGTCAGGGGGGAGGAGGGGAAAGGATCCCGAATTGCTCTCGTGCAATACCAGATGGTTATACGCATATACTGTATTATACGAATCAATTGTAGTATACAGGCGAGAGAATGAAAGAGTATACGCTTATAAATCACGATGCTATATGGAAGAAATCTAAGCGCGCATGGGCAAGTGCAGGCCGATCTCGACGCTCGACTCGACGCCGCCGCCGCCGCGTGCACGCCAATAACCCAAGAGCTTCGCACTTAAATTTCTCACTCATATTCTGCGGGCTGAGATGCATTGTCGTGTATGAATACGCGATATTACTTATATATATTACTCGCCTATATTACAATATAATATAGAGCACGCACTTGATTCGCACGCACGATCTCACCTACTACTCGATAGCTATACGCCATGAATTGGCGTCCAAGGGGCTCTCTCTCTCTCTCTCTCTCTCTCTCTCTCTCTTTCGCTATATATATGTACAGCCATAAGCATATTGAATTTCGACGTAAGCTACTGATTTTTCAATTTATCATATATAAATCTCGATTGAAGGCGAGAGCTGCTTTTTATCTTATATATATTTTTCTCGAGATTAAAGCTCGGGTGTATATGTACCGTATACAATTTGGGGCTGTATATACGCGAATACGCCTTCAAGATTTTCCGACTTTCTTTTGCTCGAGAGCTCGTTAGCTCGCCGACAAGCTTCCCCGCAGCAGCAGCAGCAGCAGCAGCTTCGGGAAAAAGATGTACGTTACGTGACTCAAATCTCATTGTGTTGCGGCGCACGCTGCTGCTGCTGCTGCCGCTATCGAGGCCAAAGGAGATGCTCTTTTCCTCTTTTTTTCGTTTCTATTTTATTTCGTTCTTCTCCCGTTCTCTTTGTACATCGGCGAAATTAAACGACTTTTACAGATCGCCTGTCGTTCGGAGTCGGAAGACTGGTCGGTTCGCCGCTGTCGAGAAGTCCTCGGAGGTCGCTGTCGCACTCGCCATGTCCGGACTCGCCGCGCACCGATCACCAGGACACCGAGGTGGACGTCGACGACGAGGAGATCGATGTCGACGTCGAGGAAGTCGGTGACGAGGACGAGCGCGAAGGTTCCAGCCCGCCGAGATCGGCCTCTCCGCCCTCGCCGCCTGCGCTCACGAGAAGCACCTCGACCAACCCACCTAGAAGGTATGTCAAGGCTTCATCTGTGAATCATTCTAACGCGTATGTCACCAATATCATGTTACACCTATATCAAGGATAAATTTTATTACAACCTGGCTTTCACTTGTACAATTTCGTTAACGTTGTCCCTTGCATGTTTACAAATACAGGTACTCGCCATCTAGTGGTAGAATTTGGTTTCAGTTTTTATTAATTTTTGATACATTTGTCAAGATTTTAACGTACAAACTATAGTAGTATTAAAATATTCATTTTCAAACAAAGTGTTGAAATTTTCGTTGTTCATTTTTGCAATGTTAATACTGTGTACTGATCATTTTGTACATTTTATGTAAAAAAAGAGATAAATCAGTACTGAGGCATTTTTTTCAATGAATGTTTCGTGTAAAAATATTACATAAAATACTACGTCTAATTTTACATTAAATTTGCACTCAATATAAGAATTATAGCAATAGTGTGAATTAGAGAAATTAGGTAAAAATCAGCTAATGATTTTTAATTGGTTTTAATAGATGAAATTATAAGCGCTTAAATAGCGTCATCTGTTCGATCCAAAAACTAATTCTCTGTAAAATTGCAACTATTTAAAAGGAGTACGAAATTAAATTTCACAGATCGGGAGACAGTTTCAGCGTGAGCGCCCTGCTGAGGCCGGATCCGCCGTCGGCCCACTGCCAGCAGAGCAGCAACGTCAGTCCGGGCCTGGTGTACTCGCCCCTGAATCTGCAGAGCGGCCTGGCCCACGCGCACCATCCGCTCTCGTATCTGCACCCGCAGCTGCTGCCCCAGCACCTGATACCGCCGCACCTGCACCCGCTGCTCAGGGGCGTGCATCATCCCGGCCAGGCTCATCCGGGCCTGCACCCGACGGCCCACGGGCCCCACGGTCTGCACCATCCCCATCCGCTGGGCGACGTCTACAGCTGCGTCAAGTGCGACAAGATGTTCAGCACGCCCCACGGCCTCGAAGTAATTGCAGTTCTTGGCTAACTCGTATACGATAGTCTCCGAGCCAGTTGACCTAATTTCCTCTTTGTTTGTCTCTCGGAACCGAAGGTGCACGCGAGGCGATCTCACAACGGCAAGCGTCCGTTCGCCTGCGAGCTGTGCAACAAGACGTTCGGCCACGAGATCAGCCTGACGCAGCATCGGGCCGTCCACTCGGCCGAGAAGGTCTTCGAGTGCAAGCAGTGCGGCAAGGCGTTCAAGCGCTCGAGCACCCTGAGTACTCACCTGCTCATACACTCGGACACGAGGCCCTACCCCTGCCAGTTCTGCGGCAAGCGCTTCCACCAGAAGAGCGACATGAAGAAGCACACCTACATCCACACCGGTGAGTATCTCTATCTATATTTATGTATCGATCACTAGACACACGAGTCCTCCGCTGCACAGCCGCTTTTTCCGTGCGCGAGCTCGTGTGTATTCGTACGGCTAAACTGTTGGACTGAAATATTAACGAGACAAGTCGAGTTTCTGCGAGTCTCGGTGTGCAGTATCTGTGTGTGTGTGTGCCAAATTCTCTCTTTTCTCTTCAGTATTTATTGTGACGAGATGAGAGATATTTCGAGTCATTAATAATCTAAACTCTGCCAGGCTATGAAGCAGCAGCTACTTGTGCAGCTCTCCCGTAATATAAGAGAACAAGTTAATCCTGCTATACATACGTTATGGGTGCCTGTATAGATATATGTGGAGAGCACGTATGCAACGAGATTGAGCTCGAGTGAGCGCCCCCACCCCAGCTGTAATAATCGTAATGTCTTTTCCTCGGGGTGATTGCTAACTTTTTGCTCGCTCGCGCCCATCCTTCTTCTCTCCCTTTTTCGTTCTCTCTCTGCTATGTATACACACAGACACACGCACGTATAAAGCACAAGAGCAGTTCTGCTACTGCTTCTGTTGCGTACCCCCGTGTGTAATACCAAAATAGATTTTTACTGCCGACAAATTGTCTGTGGGAATCAATTGATGCGCCCGATTAGCCGTTGCAAAGATCGCTCGACGCAGTGTCCTCGTCTTCCGAATTTTTTCTACAACTTTTTCTTTTGCTGCATTATGCAATTTGAAATTTTCGTTGCCATTTGCGCAAAAGAGAGAGAGAGAGAGAGAGGGAGAGGAAAAAAGCTCTGCACAGCTGCGAGCACGTACGGCGCTCCAAGCTGAATCGTGCACATCGCAGTTTTCCCGCGTGCACATCTCTCGTCAGTCTCGTGCACTGCTGCCATTGCCGTTGTAAGAGAAAATAAAAAAGGGAAAAAAAGAAGCAAAGGAAGAAGATCGAAACGAGCGAATAAAGAAAAAAAAAGAGAAAAAAAAAAGGAAAAAAGCCGTCTATCGGGAGAACGCAAAGAGACACTTGACACTCGGACTGCGAGGATGGATTTCAGCGCTCGAGTCGAATGCCTAGCTCCGTCCGTCCGTCCGTAGTATAGCACAGTAGTATCCGCACAGTCAGAGGCGGGAAAAAGGACTTGAGGGAAGAAGCCGTGTGCCATGCGCAGCAGCAGCGAGAAGAGGAACTTGTATATAGGATATAGGTTGTCATGGTAACCCTCTATCCGACGTCTTATCAAATTATCACCTCACGCGTACGAGCTTCCCCCCACTCATCCCCCTCATGCCCCCTTGCGCGCTATACAGGCTAGCGAGCTTTTCTCTCTTTACCGAGATGTGTCTTTCTTCGACGATACACGCGCGCACTCACGGACGACGCGCACAAAGCCATGGTCACTCGGAACATTTAATTCATTATTCAAGCGAAAATGAAAAATTCAAAGGGATGTAAGGTCCGAGCTGGGAATTGTGTGCGTATATGTTGCTTTTTCCAGACCATTGTCGCTCGTACTCGTGCTATGTACGCGCGAGGACGTATATACAATGCCATTGTCCGCACGATGCGTCGTCTCTTTAATTACGAGTCTTTTAGCTCTTTTTCTCGCTTTTTGCTCGCTCGCTCGCGAGGATACTCATTCAAAGAGGAATGAAAGTGGATGAAGTATATAATATACTATATAGCAGAAAACGTACAAAAGTTATGCAAGAGAAACGCGGTCATATGTGTTTTGCGTGCAGGACAGACGCGCATAAATTATTACACCCGAATGTGATGTGTTCAATAAAAATCAATCCAATCTAGCAGGGGTATGTGTGTGTGTGCGGGTGCGTGTTAATTTTCCTGAGAAATTATCGGGACATGGATCAGGAGCGAGATCGCCCCGCAGCAGCATCAGTAGCAGCGACGAGCGTAGCAATAAAACAATGCTCATATGAGCGATAAAGATAAAAGTCAATCAGAACGTACGAGAGGAACAGCACCGATGCGTGCAGAGTCCGTGGACAAGTAGTATGTATATAACTGCTACAGCCCCCATGCACATGTGGAAACAAAGACTGAAAAGGAAAAGCAAAAAAAAAAAAAGGCCAGCGACGGTGGCAAGGCCGATGGTGCCTGCGTGCGTGCGTGCGTGCGTGCGCCGCGTCTATGGGCCATGTGCTATATTACAAGGGAGCTGCGCGGCAGGTGGGGGGCTTGGTTTCTGCTGCTTGGCGAATTCTCCTGGGGACCAGTCTGACGGCGTAAAATCATTATTAGCTAGGTGGCTTTTGGCCTGTGCACGCGCGCATAAGAGCTGCGTAAATATTACTCGTAGCGCGCAGTGCGTTCCAGCCCAGGCAATGGGATAGGGGTTGCTGCTGTTGCTGCTGCCAACTCCTGCTAACTCATGGGTGTGAGCTTGTATATATAGTCAAGTGCAGTCTGACCTGCTGCCGCTCTCGTGTACGTGTGCCACTGCCACTGCTACTGCTGCAAGTGCCGAATTGCGGTGAGATTTCGCCAGTCGTGTTGAATGATGATATAAAAAAAAAAAGAAGGATGAAATTACTCGAGCAGTCTGGATGAAAGAAAAATATTTCAATTCGACGATTGTCGAAGCGAATTTTTCGTTTGTATAATTTCTCTTTCTCTCTCTCTCTCTATCGTTGAATGCTATATGCCTAGGTATATGCATGTGTACTCGGGCGCGAGCGTGAACGCGCACACACACACACATATACCGCATAGGCAGACCCTCGCCCCACTTTGTTTTCAAGATAAACAGTCAACCTGTCCAATCGCTGCGACGTGGCAAAGTAAAGTTTGCTTGTTATATAGCGTACGTGTATGTACCTAACCGCAGAAGCCTCTGCTCTGCTCTCTATGCTGTTGTTATAATATCGCGCGCGAAGGTCTCCTAGTCTCCGGCGTTAAATATTAAATAGACGAAAAAGAGAGAGCGAGAGAGAGCAGGAAAGAGAGAAAAGCACATAGAGGGAGAAAAAACTCATGATTTTCTAGTTAAATTATACGTATATAGGCGAGCCTGTGTACACACAGACACGCACAGAGACATATTCGTAGCCGCACTGCTGCACTGCGCACATACATAAGATCCCGGGCGATATGTGCGGCGGATCATGATTATTGCATTATGTATAGGTGTTGCTGCTACGCCTGCCTATGTGTATACATATGCGGTCGTGTATCCGAGATGTGCTCTAAAGCCATTAGAGGTTTCCGACTGACTTGACGCCCCAAGTCGCATGTATATCTCATCATGTATAATATACGCTAGGATTCATGTACGGCTAAGCATACACACGTAGATCCCTTCCTCGCTTATGTACTTGTGTGCTTGTATATGGTGTTGTGTGTACACAATCGCATGTAAGCAGTGTATATAGACGAAGGCAGCTTCCCGCAAACTTTTCGACACTATGCAACCTGCCACATGCCTCGCGTTAATAAAGTGGAAATTTCAGTCTATCTCTCTCTTCTTCTCTCGCGCGCTTGAAGAAAGCCGATGCAGAGGTGTGATGTTACACGAGCAACGGGCGTAGTAGTATATATATAGCTGCGGAATCGTAGAGCTTCGTCGATTTTTATTCTTTCCTTCAAAGACACACTTTTTAAGATTAAAATTGCAAGCTATATGCACGAGCTTGCATGCAGCATTTCCAAAGCTCATGTGTGTAACTATAAGCTTGTGTCGAGCTTCGTTGTATACAATAATAAAGAGAGACGATCGCTCGGGGATGCCGTGTAGCCATTCGATTCACTCGAGCTGCAGTGTGTATACACACGCAACGTACAACGTCCAGGGGAATTTCGACACTCGTGAGCACAACAAATTAATTTTCCATCCGTCCGGTCGTATATAGCAGTAGAGCTGGCCTCGCTCCGTGCGCTGTGCTGCGACGTCGATATCGCGTGTACAGCAGCAGAAGCCGCGTAAAACTCGACGATCCTAAAGCAGGCAACGAGTGAAAAACGTCGACGTCTCTATTTCTGCCTTGCGGGAATGGATGATCTTGAGACTGATTGATACGGCGCTGCTCCTTCTTCTTCGAGAAAATCCTCGGCTGTCCTCGACTTGAAATATGAGATGTATCTTTCTCTCTCTCTCTCCTCGCGTACATATATACACCTCCTCTCCTCCTCTCGCGGGATTTGCGATTGGAGGCCAGCCTCTCCAACAGAAAGAGAAAGAGAGAGAGAGAGAGAGAGAGAAATCAATGCTTTATATAGTGCTTCTAGGAATCTTCCTCCTCCCACCAGTAGCTCGCATCCCTTCTTCAGCAATCTCCACCTTCTTCTTTTCTCAGCAGCTCCGGCTGGATGATCGATTTTTCGATAAACTTTTACTCGAAGCGTGTTTGGATTTTATCTCTCTCGCTGGCTGCAGTGCAGCTTGTTTTGCTTGTGCGTGCCCTCGCGATCGCATACACGCGTATCTCGATACGGCTGGAATACATATTTATGAATGATCTTAATACCGAGTCCCAAGACGCTATACATCGAGGCATCGTGGCGCGCAAAACTTACCGCAATATCGCGAAGCAATAGCTTGTTCTCTCAGTCATAATTAAGCTTCCCGAGCTTTTACTCGCTATAAATTTTCGATGAATATGCTAATCTCTGCCCTGGCTGCAAGTGTATATATACCTGCCGAGCACCGCTGCTGCCGTCGCCGCCGCCGCCGCTGACAAAGGGAGAGGCGTGAAAATTACATTTCGCCTGGCGTGCATGAATGACGACAGTATAAGAGGGTCTCTCTATTCGCATCCGAAGGAGGAAACTTAAGACGCCATTATACGACCACGCTTACACGTATATACATCGCCGCCTTATACTCCCGCAGCGTCGAGAGCGAGCTCCGAAACGAGCGCACGGATCCCGTCCTTCGCACACATTTTCTAAAACTGTATTAAACAACGGCAAATCTTGCGAGCTCGAGGGTTGCTTGAAAAAAAAGAGAGCGTAGAAAAGAATTTCAGCTTCTCTCTCGGCTCCGTTCACGCTTCTTTGATCGCTTTCCTAACTGCCTTTTTTATTTCTCTTATATTCGTGCAGGTGCGCGCGCGGATAAACGAAAAAGTTGGCCGGAAAAAAAAACTTTTTACACGCGAGCGCGCGCGTACGACCGCCACCTCCTCTGATGCTTTATTTTATTTTTGATGGTAAATTAAAAGCTCTCTTGCAGTCTGAGCGCCAAAGCAGGCGAGCGCACGATGGGAAAAAAATCTTTCGATTCACCTGGCGAGAACAACCCTTTTTTACTCCCTTATATAAGTTGCGGCGCGCGCAGCTCAGTCTAGCGAGTCCGTATGTGTGTGCCTGTGCTTGCGAGCGAGTCAACTACGGTAATACGTGAACTGACTACGTGCATGCCTATGTATATGTGCTACGTATGAGATGGGGAGGGCCCAAGCTCGGCTCTCCAAGCGCTTCTTGATTTTTACGAGCTCGTAAATTTTGTTTTCTCTCTCTTGTTCGCTTCTGGCGCTTCTTATCATCCCCCGCTTATGTACAGTACGCAGCACGTATAGCGTCTGAATGTGGCGATTCTTGGACTCTCGGCTATGATCTTGGAATTTCATCGCCGCACACCCCCGCATACCCCTCATAACACGCGAGTGCGAGAATATAGATTTAATCTGAAAAGTTAGTCCTCCTATTTTTTTTATTGATGTCTCGTTTGCGCATTTTCATTTCTTCGAAGCGCTTTGATTACATTTTAATCGAAGTGTCGTATTTTTTTGCTGGAAATTTTGCCAGTAGGGCTCGTTTATTTTTTTTTTAGCGTGCAATAAAAACTAACGGGCAAAGAAATAACAATCATTTCAGCAAGCCGGAGGGATGCACAAAGAGCAGAGAGAGAGAGAGAGAGAGAGAGCAGCATCAGAGCAGACTTTCAAACTAAAGTTGGCGAGTCCATTAAAAGCTCCGAGCTTTAGTCTAATGGTTCGCTCTCTCTCGCTCTTTCAGCGAGCCGAGCTTGCGCTTCTCTCTCTCGCTCTGCGCCGCCGCTTGCGCGCGTCTTTCTCGTCTCATTTTAGCGTAGTCATGGTTACGGCAGTTCTGGGAGCCGCCCCCGGCCACCAATCAGGATGCTCTCTTTTCCCCTCACTGCTATATTTCGGGCTCTATCTCGCGCGCTCGGGGGCTGAGATTCCTTTCCCTCGTGTTCATCGTCGTCGTCGTCTTGGTTTTCGTCCTCGTTCTCGGTGTACGTATGTGAGCGAGTGAAAGCGAGTGCAGAGAACAGCAGCAGCGAGTGTGAGAGTACGCGCAGGTTTCGCGACGCTGCAAATCTTGACCGGGCGTGCCCCGAATCCTGGATTCCGTGCAGCTAGCGCGAGCGAATTAACCCCCCTTTCGCGCACTGCTTTTGCCGAGTGACTCGCTATCTCTCTCGCTCGCTCTCTGACTCGCGCGAGATCGATGATTTTTATTAAATTTATACATTATACATCAGCTCCTGCGAGGCGAGCACCAGCAGCTCCCTTACGCAGCTGCGATCATACCCTATATACATAATAATATCGAATGTCTCACTCAAGCCATGCCCGTCTTCTTGCTGTGTTACAGGCGAAAAACCGCACAAGTGTCAAGTGTGCGGCAAGGCTTTCTCCCAAAGCAGCAATCTCATAACGCACTCGCGCAAGCACACCGGCTACAAGCCCTTCGCCTGCGAGCTCTGCGGACGGGCCTTCCAGCGCAAGGTCGATCTGCGCAGGCATCGGGAGACTCAGCACGCCGACATCGCCGGGCCGCCGCCGCCTCCGACGAGCAGCGGAGTCAGCGGCGCGAGCTCCGGACCTAACAGCGTGCACCGTGTGGCCGCGGCGACGGCGGCCATGGCCCAGCAGCAGCAGCAACAACAACAACAGCAACAACAGCAGCAGCAGGGCCTGACATCGTCGTCGACGGCCGCCAACGCTGCTGCCGCCGCGGTGGTAGTCGCCGCGGCTGCGGCCAACAATTCCGCTGCCGCCGCCGCTGCAGCCGCGGCCGCCATGCTGCACTGAGCTTTTCCACGGATCTCCGACTTGGTGGGATAGTCGCGCGTTTCATTTCAACTTCAGAAGCATTTTGACTTTTTAGAGGATTTATAAATAAATGTAGGTTGAATTGTACATATAGTCACTACTGTGTATCCTATAATTGAAGACTTTTAAACATTGTAAGTAATAAATTATACATTTAAAGTAAACTTTTGATCGTCAATTCATCGCACGTGCGCACACAGCCACTCTGTTTAAGAAATGAACAAAAAAAAATTAAATTATGTATAGATATAATAGCAATTATATACATTATTGTACATCGTGTGATAATATCCAAAAAATAACGAAAATTGAATCCAAATGTAGGATCGTAAGAAAATTTCATGTATAGCTTCGTAAATTACAATTAGTGCAATCGATTTATTGGAGAGGTTTTTTTCTGTTTGTTGTTATTTAATACTTAAGACGACATAATTAGACAAATTATTTATATTGTATTATTGATTAATTGGGCTGACAATTTTCATTCAACGCAAAATAGGTTCGTTTGTGTATGTTAGATGTGTAAAAACAAAAACAAAATCGAAACTCGGCTCGTAGCTTAATTCGAATGTGACCAAAAATATACACACTTGTAAATATTATATGCCAATTCGTACGATAGAGTAATTACAAACATCAAGTTAATACGCTAAATCTTTAATATATATACGACAAAAGATGTAAAACTATTGATTATAAATATGCAAAAGTCTTGAACAGATTGAACTCAATATAAAATCATTAACCAAAGATACCAGCGAACCAAAGGCTCGTCGCTCGAGTAAACTTTTACAAATAGAAAATTTCACGCATAATTATTCTTCCTATACTTCTTCGCCACTACTATGCGTTATAATTACGAAACGAGAAAAAAAACTATCATTGTTGTAAAACTTTTACCGGTGTCATGTAATTATTGTAATTATATCGACCTCGCTATCTGATCTATAAGAAAAATATTACTATGTCATTGATCATAATGTCCTTATTATTATTACCATTATTATTATTAACAATTATTTATTATTATTATTATTATTAATAAAAAGCTGTTACCATTTGTAAACCATGTGTGCATACTTTTTTCCCATTGGCAATTTTCCTCTGCGCTGCCGTACAACGCGGGGGAAAAAATTCGTTATGTAAAAAGGTCTCTCTTACACAGAGGCGGCATGAATATAGTCAATTGAAATCGGAAATAACTCATGTCCGAGCGCTTATGTACTAGAGCGGTCTAAAGGCAATAACAAAAATTGGCACTGCGGCAATTAAGCAAACTGTTCCGCTCTTTTTCTCTCTCTTTCTCTCTCAAAGGTCCAATATATTTGCCATCCGTTGTTTGCGTTTTCATACGCTCACATATAGCCAAACGGGGAGGGTACGAAGAGAGGAAAAAAATATTTTTAAGGACCGCTCCCATCGCGTTGCCCGTTTTTTCATTTTAATAATCTTTGTTATACATCGAATAATTTGTCGAGTCAAATATATCGTAATATTGCTCCACACGTAGCGTCGACGTTTGGGCGTTTCTCGGGCGTCGAAATTCACGAAATCCACGGCGCAATTTTTCAAAGTACCTCGTGACGGCCGAGGCTCGAATCAATATAGGCTCGCAGAGACTGTGGCGACGTACGAGCTTGCAAGGATAGTAGCAGCAGCAGCAGTAGCAAATAAACCCTTATACACATAGAAATCTCGCATTCTCTCACACAATCCGTAGACTCCGCTGGAGAATCCTGACGTAGCCAGAGCTCGCCGTTGGTGCGGTGGCAAGCGTAGCTGCATTGCACAGACTTGCTATAGGTATATAGCAGCAGCGCCGGCTCGTTGCGAACAGGCACATGGATCGGACAGTTATTGCATTCTGGGCAAGATTAATAGCTTTTGGCAAGGTACGCAGGCGCGCGAGAGCGAGCAACAGTACCCGAACGATTAACAGATTGCTAGTATTTATACGCGCGTAGGAGTGGAGCGACGTAATGTCTGCACAGAGTCTATTACACTGTGTGCTGGAGCTTGTGTGTATAACTATACGTGTGTGTGTGCCTATGCCAAGTCTGATATGGGTCTCTCTCTCTCTCTCTCGCTCGCTTACTTTTGCTCTGTAATAGAGAGAAGTTCGCAGCGCAACGAGGCTCGTTGATGCGCCATGATTTGTGGGCACGAAAAAAAACTTACTCGCTTTTTATTTGCAAAATTATGAATTAACCCGCGATACATCATGCTAAAGGAAATGGAAGAATCAGCTCGGTACCCGCGTCGGATGAAATACTTGGGATCCGCAAACATCGTCGTCGAAATTGCGCAGATCGCTCCATCTACGACGCTCTAGGTACATTATACGATACGCGTGGGACGAGAATACATGCGGCCACCGTCGCTCGCGCGCACCTTATGACTATTAAAGTATTCACAGCCCCGCAGAGACCAACCCTCTTTTCACGGATATCAAATGTATGACCGCTTGGCTTGGCTGTGCCCTGCCTGCCTGCCTGCATGCGGCTACTGTACATAGTACCGTTTACATGCATCATGCCTTTTTCGCTATAACTATGTACGTAAATACTCTCGAGCTCGACGTACCCAAATGCCTGGCCGTGCAAGTTCGATATTGTTCTATTCGCGGGCATGGATTGTGGATCGAGCTTTTAAAATCACAAAACTCCTAGACCACGCTCATAGTGAACATTTTCTTCCTTCGTTCTTTTTTCCTACGATAAACCTGCGAAATTTTCTCCGAGAGCTCTCAGGGCGTGTGCAGCAGCTATTTTGAATAAAACATTTGTGATGCGCGGCGCGCCACACACTCACACAGACGCACATGCAGCGCAAGCGTCTGATATGGCTAAACGCAAGCGACAGCCTTCGTATGCGGCAAGGGCTTTTACATGCGAAATGGCCAAGCGCGAAAGAGTGTAAATAATACTAACGCACACAGAGAGAGAAAAGGAGAGGAGAAAGCCAGAGCTCGTATTCCGTCCTGTCTGTTATACATACACGCGCATGTATTTTTCCTTATGTGCATTCGGATACCGCGAACACACGGCGAGAGAGAGAGAGACTATTTTGCGGCGTACATGCAACGAATGGGAAAAAGCTCGAGCGCGAGTGCTTTTTATATTTTTACGCACACGTGCACGCGCGTCGGCCCGCAGAATTTCAATTCGTCAAAAATCCCGCAAAAAGATAACGAGAATAGAAGTGTAATTACGCGCTTGCTCGCGGCAGGAGCTTTTTCAGTCAGTTATTCGAAATCTATCTAACAATAATTAAAGCTCGAAAGCTCAACGTCTCACCGGATTATACACGTGGACAAAAATGTCATTTCCCCCTAAATTACGCGAGGCGAGTCCTGCGAGCCTTTTTCGGCCTGCGAGCTTTTTATTTTTTTCCTTTTTCTTTATTCTCTCGCTTGTGTGTCACTGTTTGCCGCTTAATAGAATTTTAGATGAGGGAGCCGAGGCAACGGATTATGCGTCAACAGTCTTTAGAAATTCGATGAAGGGAGTACAAATAAACTACGTGCGAAGTCCGACGTTACTCTATTTTGCGATTGTGACTGATGTAGCCCTACGAAAGAACGGAAAAAATTCCAAAAATATTCCATTTTATAATTTCATATAAAATACTATGGTAAACCAGAGAAATTGGTCAAATTTTCCATTGAAATTCACAACTTCGAATACATTCGATGCCGTATAACTTTTAAACTCAAAAAATATAAAAGCCTCTCTGGAAATAAAATGACGAATAGCTCGTGTGAAAATTCGCAAAAACATACAAAACATGAAAATTTTAACCGAGCCTACAGTCCGTACAATATGCCGTGAAAATATTAAACGTTTCTCGCGCACGAGCTTAAGTCAATTAAGAATCGAGCTCATTTTCAGGCACCGAATGTACGCACGTGCAGGCTGAAACAACGCATGTATGTGCGCGCGAAAACTCGGGTGAAAATAAATTCTAAACATTTTTGCGAGCGCGTCCACGGTTCGCGCACATGTGTATGCGTTGTCCGTTGAAGAATTGCGTGTAAACGTGAATTTTTCATGAGCCCGGTTGGCTGAATGCACGCATGTGTGTATATTACGTGCGATATGTAAATTTTCGATATGCGCGCCCGCAGAACGTGAATTGCGTGTACTGCGCGAGCGCGGGAATATTTTATTATTTAATTTTAATTGTTTTTTTTTCTTCCTCCCAGTCAGAAGTAAAGAGAGAGAGAGAGATGAATTTTTTTCGGGGGTTTAAAAAACGACGTGAATTATATTAAAGAGCGTAAGAATGAAGTGCATTTTTTCCAGCAAGCACGAGCCAATGCTGTAAAGTATATTTTGCCGGCTGGCTCGAGCTTTTCTAAAGAAGAAAAAAGCGATTTATCAGGCCAAAGGCCATAGAAGTCCTCTAATAAGACAGCGAGTTGTCAAGCTTCCCCTTTTAACAAATGGGCAAGACGGCCGCCCGCTCTCGCTCTCTCTTTCTCAAGCGGAATAAAATGAATGGCGCCTCTCAAGGTGCGAAAGGCTTGCGGTGCGCGACACGTAGCAAAGCGATTCCTTTTTGTCGTCGATTAGAGGACGCTATCGATGCCTTAAAAAATGATCCGTCAAAATACCAATACACCCGGTGCAATCTCAATTTGAGCGGACGTGTATAATAGCAGCGGCTCGGCGTAATAATATTTCACGTTAAAGCGTGTATAGCCGGCGATGACACGTCCGTCGTCTGTGCAGCGTGCGCCTCCCCACGAGCGATCATGGCGATTCATTACCGAAGGCCTCGTAAATAAATGATCTCCACCGATTCGACACGATTTTCGGGCACTTGTACTGCTGTACTGTTTCGTGTATACATATAGAGTAGCGGAAAATAGTGATTATTTGCCTGGTACAGTCTTGATCGAGAGATCGCCCCCTGAACTAGCGTACAACACATCTCCTTTAGCTGCATCATTGATAAGCTCCGAGGTCTTATACTCTCGAGTCCTTTTTCTCCCCATATCTCTTTATTCGCAGCGAGTCCGTTTATCGTCTAGTTTTCTCTTTTCTTCTGCGATCCGTAAGACTATTCGTTTCTTCTTGCCCAAAGGGTCGCCCCGAATGCGTAACAATTAAGAATTTATAAACAATTTCTGTGAGCGAAATAAAAGTGATCTCGATATATAGCTGTGTGTGTGCGGCTCGATGCGCCGAAAAAAAAGACCAATCCGTCACATCGTAGACTGGCAAGAGAGCGACAAGTCTGACTAGCATCGAAGAAAGAAAGAGAGAAAAAAAATTGACTAAAGACGTATCGAGAGATAGAGGGAGAAAGAGAGGCGTCAGATGCCACGTACGGGGTGGCTAGCTACGAGCCGTAACTCACTTTAGCGTCGCTTATATGCGTCAGACCCTCGAGCACGCTGCATCCAATACTTTATGCGCGACTAGTATATCCGAGGAAAAAGTTTTTTAAGTATTCATCGCGCGATTCCGGCCCGCGCTGTATCGGATCGGTGACATCTCCGCCGAGAGAGAAACGAACGAGAGCCTGAGATAATCGCGTGAAAAGAAGAGTGAACTTTTTCCTCGTTCCAGCGTCTTCTGCCTAACTTTCAGAGATGTATACATCTGCTGGCAATTGTTGGGAAGAGCCTTCGCATTCGAATTGACTGGATAACTTGATTGAAACAAGAGTTTTCTAATGTTTCCTTTATTGACTACCCTAACTGCGTGTGTAAATTTTATGACATAGTATGGCCCGGTGAATCAATAGGACTTCGGTGAATGAATATCTTTTTAAAATGTAAATGTTTGAGGAAACCAAAATAGAACAATGATTTTATTGATTACAAATTTTCTTATGCAGCTGTTAGTACAGTTCTAAAAGCACGAGATTTTTAGCTCGAGTGTTGGAGTGTAATTTAGGGAACTACAAGTACCAAAAACTGGTAATGTAGGGGTAACTCATATCGGTAGACGCTACGTTTGGTAAACATTTTTCAGTCGGTATGACATCAGTTTCTCTTGTTCTTTTTATTTTTTAGTAGACGTAATTGAGCTTTTACTGAAAGTAGAATATTTCCCCTCTTATCATAGGTCGAAAAGGTTTTACCGATCTTCTTTGTTACCTTCGTTAGATGGCGCGAGCCTGGTTTGCGGCGTTTGCGCTTTCGATCGATATTTACTGTAGGGCAAGGGAAGGATAAGTTCATTTTTAATCTAATCAATTATTTAAAATTCCCAATGAAATTGAATTTAGTGCAGTTTAAGGGGTAAACTTTTATTTTCTGCAAATTTGAAAAGTTCACTTCTTGAACATTTTGAGAATGAAAGTTAAAAACTAAGAAATTGATTTACCAATAGAAAAACTTTATGGATACATGAAAGACACAACTTTTTACGGAAATGAATAATTATAAAAAAACAAACATGCTTTTTATTTCTTTTTAATAATCTTTTTAATAATCTTTTCGTTTATGAACAATATTTCATTAAGAAGAAGGACAGCTTGAGGTCAATAAAAAAAATGTTTTATAGTCTCACTATTGGTGAAATTAAAAATTAATAAAATGCAATTGTTACCAACAATAAATTGTAAAAAAGTTTACAAATATTTATGAGTCCTCATAACAATAAATAATATGACAGAAAGTTTTGTTTTTAATAAACTTTTTATTCAAATTTTTGTTCATTCGCAGCACTTACATATTATTAACATGTACAAATTATATTTTGTTAAATCTCTTTTAGTCGTTTAAAAAACAGTAATAACGAGAGAAACGCGAATGACATTATCTCAAACTTAACATCAGAACATATCATTTGAATTTGTATAATTGAAAGCATCATCATTTAAACTCCTAAATCAACCGTGTCGTACAACTTGATGTTTCTCAACAGAAGTTTTTCATTCAGCCAGGAGGCTAGAAATATTAGAGCAGTTTCAGCTTCCTTAGCTAAGTCGTACACCTTATCATCGCGCTTGTTACGCCGTAGAAATATCATTGCCATGTATATACATATAATGTCATACGCGCAATGTATGCTAATGGTTTTTAAAGTGCCAAAGTTTCACAGTCTCTCAGAGATTTATGTACATAGAATTTTAACATCTTGAAATTTTCGGCAAGTACATGTGTATAATAATTATCTCATATACGTAATAGATATTAAATAGATACTTCCATTGTTTGATCAAGTTCTTATGCGATGGTTATACATACGGTATAGTATTGATATTAATAAAGTATATCTTTTTAAACTTTTTGGCACTTAAGCTTCACCTTTCCGTGTCAAATTTCAAATTTTCATCTTTTATTTATTTATTCATTTATTTTTTAGTCAAAAAGACATCCTATAGGGTAATTTTCAGGTGTACACGTAGCATTATATATCATATATGATCATTTATATATGTATAGTATTCGTAACAAATAAAAATTTACTTAAAAAGACATTTCTTATTGTAATTTTAGTCGATTTTTTCTAAATGTCATACCTTTGCGTAACGATAATCAGCACGATCATCAATTACTAAATCAATACACAGGCCTGTTCGTTCGTTTATTGTTTTTCATCATTCCTTTTTTACGTAAAAATTATTAAATTCAATATGCGTATTTATTTCACATGTAAATCTATTACTTACAATTGCAAATAGGTGTAATACGAAGATTTTTTTGCATAGACAGCCACTCAATACAAAATTGTTTTTTTGCAAGATCGCAATCACATAATCGCTGATGATACATATATGAGCTCCTGTTTATAAATGAGATGTTGTACGACCTTAACGTTTGAACATTATAATTTTTTTTGTCGAAACTATTGTCTACGTATGTTCTGTAAAAAGATGAAGCTGATAATGATTAATATAGTGTCTCATTGTAAGCTTTGTTAAACGATGACTGAATGTGAAAAATCAGGATTGGTTAAGGTCGAATCGAATTGAAAGATTTTTATGGTTTAAAAAAATATTATTGGAGAATAATAGCTTATTAGCAAGATGGAGAAATAGATTCTTAAGATAGGAGAAGTGACTCTGCATTTATTACAATAATTTATAGTATATATGATGCATTTGTTTTTGTGAATTTTACAGAGAATGAGTTATGGAAATGATTTTTTATAACGAGCAGAATATAATTATGATACTTATTAATATGCATTAGCGTCACGTTTTATAAATATCTTGCATAAAAACGGTAAAAAAAGGTTGTTGTCTTTTTTGATTCTTGCAATTTTTTTGTAAAACAAAAGCAGATCGAATTCAAGATTTTTCCCTCTAAAATCCTTGAGCACTAATGCATAAAGTTGTTTTTTCCTTAATTTATACTCTTATATACTATTTTACACTTTCCTTTATTCACTTTGAATTGTTTTATCATGGCTGGTAAGGCCATTTGTAACAAATTATAGATATTTGCAGTTGTACAACGAAACACATCGATTTATCGAAGTATAACAATTTTCAAATTGGAATTTCAAACGAGTTTTAGGCAATATATCTCCGCGTTGAATATTCAATCAAAAGCTGCGCGCTGTGTGCGTCGACGCGATATACTGAATTTATATTAAGCCGATTTTTGACATAAAAAATAGATTTTCGTGCGCTGCTTCATAGCATTTAATAACACTTTATTTTTGCCTGGTGCATCGCGATAAAACTAAAACAGATGAAAGTATATCAACAGCCCTCGAAAAGCATTTCAACATTAAGATGCATATATAATCCTTGGTGGAGAGCACATCCGTCACTCGTATAGCGCGCGGTGGTCACTTTCACATCATAACCAGTTGTATTTCCAATCTCTCTCTCTCTCTCTCTCTATACCTCTCTCTTGTCCCTCTCGGTTGTTCGTCGCTGAAACTGACACATCATGAGCACGACGTTTACGTATGGTACGTATGCGCGTGTTTAAATCAGTCGCTACTGAATGGAACAGGTCAGCGGATGCGTCAACGCGTGGTCCAGTAATACGGGCGTGCCCGCCGCCAGTTCCGTCCTCGTGTCTCCGTAGTCGTCTTCGTAGTCGAAATAATTGCTCTGCAAAAATCAAATACAGACGATTAAAGGCTTATCCTCGGCTCGCGTACGTTTTTCGCAATCTGCGAGGAGGGAGCTTTTTTATTATAAGCTATATAAAAATCGGTTTTTGATCATAGACTTTGCGCGCTGCGAATGACAGGCTTCGCGCGCGTTTCCGAGAAAATTGGTATTTTTCGCTCTATTTTGTGTGCGTGCGTGTTGAGGAGTGGATGGGGGGTATGGAGCGAACGGAAAAGTTTATCACGAACGGGCGATTAGACTCTCGTGAATTTCTGATTGAATTATTTTTCGCCCGCAACGCGAACTTTGATGTTAACGATTTGAAAAAGTTGCCGCACCGCGCGGCAGAAAAAGTTGTGTGCCGTCAGGTTATAGACGAACAGCATCATCAGCAGCAGCCGAAGTAGTAGTTTTAATCCGAAAATGATGCGAAAATGAAATGATGGAAAAGTTCGTTCGAGGATTTCCCTTTGATAATTTCATTTGAGAATCGGTAATCCGATACTCGTCGAAGCTGCGCCAAGGTAGGAAGGTAGGTAGGTACGCGGCCGGGGCGTGTGTATACATTATATGCGTCGAGAGCAGTGCATAGCCGCACGAAATTTTCGCCGCATTAGCTTGTAAAGCACGAAGTAACAAGCTCTAATTGAAATTCCCAGACGCGATGCTGCTCCCTCTCACCCGCGTACACAGTACAGACACACGTACACGTACACGTCCGACGCAGCTACGCGATGCTACACACAATACGCGCGCCCCGAACAAAGCTGCTAACTCCAGCTCTCTCTCTCTCTCTCGTCTCTCTCCTAGTACTCGACGATCAATGAACACCGAGCTCTCGTCGACGAGCTTGTCGTTACCTTTTACGAAGCTCCGGTGTTGGAGACGGTCTCGAGAAAATTGATAAAAGGTAGGTAAGTAATTTGTCACCTGGCAATCGATGCAGCGGCAACTGTCGCTGAGCGTGCAGGTCAGGCCGAGAATCTCGACGGCCTCCTTGTAGAGCTCGGTGCTGCTCTTGCGCTGCCGGGGCGAGGCCGGGGCGCTGGCGCTGCCGCTGCCCAGGGTGAACCTGCTGCGCAGCGAGCTGCTGCTGTTGTTGCTGCCCTGGCTGCTCAAGCTGCCGGCTGGCTCCCTCGACGGGCCGGCCGTGACCACGAGCTTCGACAGGGCAGACTCGCGCGTCAGCGAGGACGTCGACGATCGGCTCTGCTTGGTCTGACGATCCTCGCCGGTGGCGCGCGAGCTCGAGCTTCCGCCGATGAGGGCTCGGCCGGCCGGCGATGCGAACAGCTGCAGCATGTCCATGTCCTGCGAAACCAAGACCATATATTTCAATGACAAGGATCGACTTGTATCGAGGAGCGCGTGTCGCGCTCCGAATGGCAAGTATGGCAGACGAGAGCAGCGTCACTCCACGCTCCTCATATACGCGAGAATCGCGATTTCGGGACTCTATTAGTCACGGGAGAAAAATAATCAAGGATCTCTGCTTATCCACTTTTACCGAGCCATATATTTCGCGCTATACGCACGCCCGAAGAATGCGCCAGGCAGGACACAGCTATCCGCTTTAGCATATAAGATTATATCGTGCGCAGCTCTCGGTGCTGCGATGCGGAGGTCTCTCGCTCGGGCAATTTATTAGGCTCGCTCTCGGGGTATATCGCTTCATTCTGCTGCATCGGGGGTGCACTCGAGCATGCCTTTAAGTGCACTAGTCCGAGAGTTAGTCGATTCTAACTGCCGCGAAGCGATAAATCAGACGAGTATAGTTGCGTGCTCTGCTGCTGCTGCTGCTGCTACTGCTGGCCCATGCCTCGTGCATGTATAACAAGTGTATCGCAGACAGTACTTGCACCGATACGCGAGCTTTTTTGCCGCGCGAATAAAATTCAGCTCTCTTATATTGGCAGAGTACCAAGCGGATGCCCAAGTAAGAACTCGCTCGAACGTCTCACTCGTGCCGCGCGCCAAAGTGAGAATTGTTTTTCGCGAAACTGACTCTCTCTCTCTCTCTCTCTCTCCTCTATCTCGCTCTTTCACTCGTGGCTCTTGAGAGAAGCGTTGTTTTTTGCCAGAGATAACCAGAAAATATGATTTTGCTTCTTTTTTTTTTCGTTGTTGTCTGCGTTGGGAAATTTCATGCGTTATAACTACTCTCGCTACGGGGGGTATCATGTACACGCTTGGAGGGCTGCATTATTCTTTTAACGAAGAGAACCTTAGAAACACGTACGCGTGCGGCGAGGAAAAATGAAAAATAATTCACATCTATCTCCTCGAGCTCGTACATTATATACTTTCATACACATTTTTTTCCTCCCTGATTCTAGACTCGCTTTTTCATTTTCATCGTCCTTTGAATGTACTTGCTCGCAATATACACACGTAGAGCACACATTGAAAAGCGCTACGCGAAGACCCTCGAGAGCGTTTATAAAATTTCAGCATCTTCTTTTAAATAGTTTCCTCGACGTTGAATGACACGAGATTTTCTCGTGTTTTTTTTCGCTTACAAGGAAGAGTGCCACTTTAGGACGGAATTTGAATGGATTTTCACCAAGTTTGAGTACCTCCTTTGCCTCTGTGATGTTTTGCCTCGCTCTATCTTTCGCTCGTTCTCTTTAAACTCAAAGCGCGTCCATATTTACGGTTAATAAATAAATGTTTATCATCGTGTGGCGCCGGGGCGAAATTGTCTCGCGCGCGTCCAGCCGCACACATCGCGTGCGGTGCAGCGTGTCCGAGCTGAGGCAAAAAAAAATGAAAAAAGAAAGCTCGACTTTAATCTCGAGCGTGTCAATGCACCCGTTTTTGTCTAAGCGCCTGACTTTCTTAGTCGAGTTGAATTGAAGCTTTGCCAGCGTTGCCGGAAGAGCTTGTGTTGCATAGCTCGTGCGCTAGACGAGAGAGTCACGGCAAAACTGCGTGATGGAAGAGTCACGCGGTGGCGGTGGCCCGCGGGGTACAAATTACTCTAACGAAGGCGTTGTATATACACACCTACACACACCCACACACATACACATTTTGCGCAAGAGACAAAACACACACATGGGCTTAAGCTATAAATATCGCGTGCATAAGGAGGGAGAGAGAGAGAAAACGAGAAAACTAGAAAGGGAGAGAAAAAGAGAGCCAAGTTTCTTGCCTCAGGCTATAGAACGTGTATGTGCGCGCGACGCGCCACGCCGCTTTGTCGTTTGAATTTGAAAAGAGGGTTTTTTTTCTGTGCTTGGCGAGAGAGATAGAGAGAGAGAGAGGTGAGGAGTCAAAGGGAATTGGCAAAGAGCTTTTTTCCGAATGACAGTGAGAGGAAGAGAAAGCAAGAATCATTGTTTTTTGGGCGGGAAATACTTTTCACCGCATAAATGGGCAGAGAGGGGGTGGAATAGTGGAGCACACACACACACACACTCACACACACACACCCAAACGCACACACAGCTACACGAGGAATTTCATTTTCGGAAATGCTCCACTCGCGAGCTTGGAGGGATGTATCAGGCGCACAAAAAATACAATGTAACGAAGAAACAAGAGAGCGCCAAAATATGTGTGTGTGTGCGCGTGTGCGTATGTGTCGAGTGATAAGATTGATTTTTAATTGGACAAGGGATCTTACTTCAAACGTTTCACGTAACTTGCACCAGAGTAAAGTCAGGAGATGGAGCTCGACGCCGAAAAATGTCGAGAATTCTCGCGACTATTATACGCTACAGTTCTTGGCACTTGGCACGTGATACTGCGTGCGATTAAATTAAAAACTCGGGTAGCAGTGCAATTTAATAATTATAAATATATATCCAAATGGGAAACCCGATGCGTATCCAAGCCCACTGCTGCTCATATGGCATATTTACCTAATTAACGTAATTTAAATTATTATATCGAAATTTCGCGTAATGCTCAAAAGCTAATTATATTAAAATATCTAATGTATTACGGCACCAAAGTGTGCATGAGCGTATTTTGCTATTTACATACTTGCAGTATGATATAACAAAAATTAATTATGGTAATACGCGCGGGCGAGAAGCACACACAATATACCTTCGAAAACTCGACGTGGCGTATGCTTCGAGTGTGTGGCTGTTTTTTTTCTACCGCTGCCTCTCACCGACTCGCTCGGTGTAGCAGCGAAGAAAATTAAAATACGCAAAAGCCTTTTAATAAATTACAATGAGCCGAGCCGGTGCCACCGAGCCAAGCGAGCTGGAAATTTTCCCCGGTAATTTATATTGAATTTTCGGGAAAACGCGAGAAAAATGTGTCATCGGTGGCATGTGTACAAAAAGTGATCCATTTTCCGAGACACTGACCAGTCCCGACACTCGTTATCATCTTCTCTCTCGTTTTTTTTTTGTCTTTTGCATCTCACCGAGTGGGGATACCAGAGACACAGAGAACGAGAAGACTATTACTCATAATCATAAGAGGTTTAAAAAGTAGTAAAAAAAAAGGAAGAGAGGAGCGATTTTGCAGCAGACAGCGCGCGCGAGCTTACAGCTGATATAATAGTAGGTTTCTAGGCTATAGTACGGACTCTCGTTATCTTTGACTGTTTCGCTAAAGGATTATCCTCGCTTTCCGTCGCTATCAGTGCTCGAGCTCTGGGCCAAAACCCGTATATCTATACTCGGCCGAAGTAGAGTATTTCGACGGATATATAGCTCCAATTGGCTATACACACGCTCGCATGAAATAAATACGTGTGCGTGGCTGTGTGTGTGTGCGGATCCGGCAAAGTAGTGGGCGTGCAAAAACTTATTCTTTTTTTTTCGTCGGTTCGTTCGCTAAAAGTTTTTGTTTTTGATGAAAAAAGTTCGGGGATGCTACAGGACGATACATATAGGGGCGAATATTGGCCGGCGGGCCAATCGAAGTCATCGAAAATGGATATAAAAATCAAAATCAGCGCGTTATAACGCCTCGATCCATCAAATATAAATAAGAGAAGAAACTAAGGGGAGGGGGGGCGGATCGCCGGTATGTATACGTACGACTGGCCGATTACACTCGTGTGCGGCAATACGCGGGGCGAACGTGGCATGCATGCCCACTGTTATATCAATCACTTTTACTCCAATAACCTCACAGGTTGTTCACTTTTTTTCCTCTCTATGCTGCTGCTGCTGTTGCTATGTATAGCTCACGTACGCGGTGCAGCTTAAAATTACGTGCAGAGCCAGGGAAAGAGAGAGAGGGAGAGAAGGGCAGCGAAGGGGGGGTTGGCAGGTGGAATAAAAAAGGGAAAACGTTATATTGCACTTTTTCGTATTGGTTAGCCGGCGGCAAGAGTAACGATTTTTTCAACGCATATGCAGTCGAATTAAGAGTTATACTATACGCCGCTCGCGCGAGCAAACATCGGGGGCCATATACACCGGAGCGTGCGAGGTAATACCGATTGGAAAGCAATTAATCGAGACTTTGGAGTGCGTGTAAACAGCAAGTGCAGGCCGGCGCAGCGTGGAACGGGGGACGAAGGGGGCTCCACTTTTGGGGTATTTTGCTCGGCTAATTATAGTAATTAAATGTACGCACGCGAGAGAGCTCTCACGCAAATGTACATCGAGTACGTGAGCTCCAGTGCAGTGCAGCTTCTCGCGGTGCGTCCGGGGCTACTAAATACTACCCGCGATGCGCTTCGAAACGCAACATACGCATATATCATATGCAAAGCAAATAAGCCGATAGATATTACTTTCAGAAAACGAGAAATAATTTTTAAGCCCAACACAATGGGCGCGTAATGACTGATCGCGAGGGCACCTATTTAAATACGTATCGCGCCACATTTCCCGTGCACATTCACTCGAACGCAATCGCGCGCACAATGCGTCGTTAACTTCGCGACACTTTGCCAGCTCGAGGAAACGCGCTCTCGGCTGCAGTCGCGCACTTCCTCCTCGCCCGCCGCCCGATCGTCGAATTCCGATGAGATTTACATTCATGAGGCTCTGCTGCACACCGCATGCGCGCCGTCTGCAGCCGACTCGCTCGGAAGGAATTAAAAATACATTTTCTAAAGTTTGTAATTATGCGAGCTAGATATATACGTATATACGCTGCTTGTACGGACTGCCCCGGTGTGTTTTTATTTAAACGACATTACATTTTTCCACCCCACGAAACTTGCGAGCGGCGAGGAAAAAAAATCAAATTGCGCGCGCCGTCGTACATACTAAAGGGCGACGCACTGCACACATGACGACGACGACGACGACGACTACGAGGCTCAGCATTTGCATCATAAATTCACGTCCAGTACTCGTAATTATATATATATATCTCATAATAAAAAACATGACGTATCGTCCCTTTAGCCCAGTTAAATGTTCGGATAAACAATTCGTCGGCGCGTCGGCCCGTGTAATAATCACAATTATGTACGATATCATTAATCACCTTGTCGCGCGAAATAGGGTCAGTGTTCACTTGTACTCTTTATCTACAAATTGAAAGTAGAAAATACCTTTTCTTTGCCTTCTTCTCTCTTTCCCTCTCCCTCTCTCTCTCATAGTAGCAACACCGGTGAATACTAATACAAACCCCGTGTACCGCAGCCAGCGGCAGCAGCAGCAATCCGTTCGCGACCGGAAACTTTAATTAAGTTTCGTATATGTATCGTATTCTACAATGTGAAATTTACTTTGACTTTAATTAACTCTCGCGACGTGTTTTCTTTCGCCTCTGGTACTTTCCTTCTTCATTTTTTTCTCTCTCTCGCTCGCCGTACCCCATGCGTCTCTTTGATTCACGAGAAAAATATTATATGATATATTCAATTTTAGGTGAGCTCTGCTGCAGTGCGCGTTGCAGATAATATACGTATACGTACCGAGAGGGGCTCGGGCGTGTGGTCCAGCACGTAAATGCTGTTGGTGTATCCGTAAAGCATCGTGTCGAGGTCTGCAAAAAATAACAATATCAAATTAATGCACTCACTTTTACGATCGTGGCATATATATATATTTACTATGTGAGCTCTAAAAAAACTTTCTATGGGGTAGAAACTCTCATAAAATATCCATCGATCGATGTTTCTCATTCAATCGAGCGTTAAATTCCATCGAAACGTCGTTAGAAGTACAGAATGATGCATTTATATCCAATGCGAAAGCATTGATTAAATTTTTTGTCGGAACACTCGGAGCGCGCGCACCTTATTATCGATACAAAACGATGTTTTTTCTCTTGAGCGCTTATTTTTTCATATCGAAAGCAAATTGCGATGTCGCAACGCACACGAATAAAGCCAACGAGACGAGGCGTGTGTACATAGAAGTTCGTTTGTGATATAAGGGTCTTGAGCTGGTGACAATTTTTTTTTTTTACTTTTTCGCTCGACGAAAAAAGAAGGGAAGTTGAAGGTATATCAGAACGACCGCCCAGACTTCAAAGCGAAGGAAAATGACGACGTCGGCTCAAAGACTTTGGCCAAGGAATAAAACCGTCTCGTGCGGTTTATGTGTGCTACGCTACGGCGCAGAAAAAAACGAGAAAACGGTGTATCCAGGGAAAATTGACGGATCATTAACTTTGAAAAAGAATACTATATGTTTGGGTGGGCCAAAGGATTGATAAGGTTCCGGCGTTTTTTCTTCTTCTTCTTCTTCTTATTTTTCGTGCCTTTGACATCTATCAAATAGATTAACGCTCTATATGGCATCCTTTCCACATACTCAGCCTTAATGATGTTGTTTTTAACGACAAGAAAAAAAAGCTCATACCCTCGAAAATATAATCATCAATGATGCACTCCTGGGCTGTTTGAATGTCGACCAAAAAAAAAAAAAAGGATTGAAAATTCGCGAGTATCCGTCAAACTCGGCAATTTTTCATCTTTGACCTGGAAATTTCGTATTCCATCGAGAGAACTGCCGCAGAGCGAGAGGTGCGCGCGCGATCGCGCTCTGCCTCTAAGCCACTGGACCATTCGATTGTCAACGACTGCTTCCGAAACTGCAGCAGTGCGCATATATAGGGAGGGACGACGAGCCGAGCGATTTTTCGCATTATGTATGGATATCTATATGTAGATGGATTTACGTTCGGCCTGACACTCGGCTGCCCTCTGGGCTGGAAATTACCTTGCATCGGTATGTGCCATATAATCGTGTGACGCGATCAAATACTGCCTCGCGCCAATGTTAATTCTATGAAAATTTAATAATATCGAGTCACAGCGAAATAATAAATAAATCTAAATTCCATTTAGCGCGTATAGTGCGCGCGTATAACGAAAAACGAAAAGTTTATCAGAGTTGAAGTAGGGGGGCGAGGCAAACGTATATTTATATATACGGCATACAGTACGGCTTGGAATCGATTGGCCGAATTAACGAAATAACACACATACTCGCACTCGTTATAACGTATACCTGCTATACGTATAGAGGTATAGGCGCTGTATACACAATTTGAAATCGTAATGGTCAAAAGTATAGGCGCGTCGCGCAGCTCTCTCGTACGATCGCGATAATTGCGAGTAATTTTCATGCCTGCCTAAACTCCGAGCAAACACAAACGATACATTTACTCGTTACGTTGTCTCCCCCATTGAAAAGTCATCGAGAGCATTTCTGCCGGCGTTCGCCTCTTTTTCTCGTGTTTTATCTCTCTCTCGTCAAATGAATAAAAAAAAAAGGAAAATAAAAATATTCGCCATTAAAAGCCGTGCTGGCAGATCGGAGTGCACGTGCATGTGTGTGCTCTGCGAGCTGCAGCATTGTAGAGATCAGTTTACGCTTCAGTCAACCGGAAATAACAAACGTAATACGTGAGCGCGAGACGACGTGTTTGTGCGCGTCGGTGTGTTGTCGCAGGCGCGCACGCTGCATGCAGCCATACGACGTTGCATATATATAGCTGCACACACGATTGCTGCGTGAGCTTTTACCGTCGAGTAATATAGATGTATGTGCGAGAGATCGTATATTCTCTCTCCCTTTCCCTCTCGAGCGTAGTTTTTGGTCTAATTTTTCTCGAAATTGCATGTCGACTGCGCGATTCGATTGTGCCAACGAGAAACGAGCTTTATTCAGCGGGGAGAACAGAAGCAGCAGCAAGAACGAGTCAAAACGACTCGAGACTCGAATCGTTTGCGATAGCTATAGATGCCTTGGCAACTTGTGTAAATCAATTTTGCTCGTGTCTATATGCGCATTGCAATATATATTCGGGTGCGCGCGATATGTATGGAGTCTCTTGAGAGACACCATCGGATATAATGAATTGATAGTGGAGATTTTGAGCAATGGTTATTATTGCAGTGCGCGTCGTGCCAGTCTCTCTCTCTCTCTCTGTGAACTCGGCTCGGAACCCAGTCGTGCAGCAGGATGATTAATAATCATAAGCTGAATCGCGTCGGTTAGATAAGCGCCAAATATAGTCGTCGCGTCGCGGCTTTTTGCAGCTGGACGCTCACCCGAGAGACTAAGCGCGATGAGCGCATAACGCAGATATTTAGCTACGATTCGCGCAGAAACGTCGAGCAAGCCACATTGATCAGCGAATTTGAATTTCTCGCGTCGCGTTTCGTGCTGGCAGATATCTCCGAGCTCGTGCTTGTACGTATTATAACACGACACATGTATACACCTGCGCTTTGAGAAATTGGAAACGGAGAATTTTCTTATCGGCTATATCTCGTGCATATAGGTACGTATAGGTATATGCACGATGACGGACGCGGCACATGCTGCAGCATGTCGTTATGTATACGCGCGTATACGGACTCGACGTGCATGTGCCATTATCGTGAGGAGTTTACGCGCGGCGCGTGCTCCGATGCTGCTCTGCTTATACCGCTGCCGTTGTGCGCTGCTGCTCGGTGCTGCAGCGGCGCGTCAAGGGATGCTGCGCAACAATACGGGTCACGGGACAATTTATATGATCGCTCTTGGTCGCGCGTTGAGCGCAGCTTATCGCGCACACATATACCAACGTACACACATAGGTACAGCATATGTGTAGTAGTAGTAGTAGTAGTAGTAGTAGTAGTAGTAGTAGTAGTAGTAGTAGTAGTAGTAGTAGTAGTAGTAGTAGTAGTAGTAGTAGTAGTAGTAGTAGTAGTAGTAGTAGTAGTAGTAGTAGTAGTAGTAGTAGTAGTAGTAGTAGTAGTAGTAGTAGTAGTAGTAGTAGTCGTGGTCGTGTTACACCGCTGCTGCACTGTTCGGAACGTATACATAGACGCTCGAGAAAGATATGCGATTTCACGTGTTACGCAAACTGCGCGCGAGTGGCACATATGGCGCGAGAACAATTATACTACCGTATACCACATTGCACCGCTAGGGCTAACTTTTGCCTATTAGCTATATATATCTATGCGATGTATATTCTCCTCCTCGAGCCAACTTATCAAAATTTCTTGCGTTTCATTATAGATTCCGCGAGCTGCGCTCCGTTACATATATATAACGCATATCTGTATAGCACATTGGTACATATGGAGTTACTCAAGAGAATCGCGCGCGACGCACACGTGGAAAAGTATGTCAAGAGAAGCTGACAAAACCTTTTGCATAACGCGGATATAGCATCGGCGCCGGCTGACGTGCCTCGCTACAACCGCGAATTAGCCCGTCTAGTTATACACATTTTGCGGTGCGCGCATCCTATTCTCCGCGCGACACAAGCGCGACTCGAGGCAAAGTAAAAAAAAAATAAAGAAAAAAAGGCAACAACGGTGACTTTCATCTTGCCGTGGGTAATAGCTACCTTACCTCGCAAACGAGTGATTTCCTCTTCTACTTAGGCGTTTCCTTTGACTCTAGCACGTCTCTCTTTCTCTCTTTCTTTCTCTGTGTGCGAATCGAATCTTGGTGGGAGTGAAGTGTGCGTGTGTACGTACGTGTACGTGTGTGTGTAATGTAGCGAGCAGAAAATTGTCAATTATATCGTTGGCAAATAAAATAAATCAACACTGAGAGAGACTTTATGTAACTTTTGGAAATTCAACGCGAGAAGCTTTTCATCGAGAAACGTACTAATATTGCGAGCGCGTTAAATGTTGCGCATGATGTAGGACGGGGCCAACGAGGACACTGCGCTCGATTGTCAATATTTATTTCCTACGTAAATTCGGAACATTATTCAAAATTTCTTTCCGTCTTTCTACACGCGCTTCTCATTAAATTATAAATCTTGCCCCGTGTTATATGCAGTACAGCCGCGCGCGGCGGTGGTGGTTTTTACTTTGCACAGCTTGCATTATTCAAAGTAACTGCTCGCCGAGGCGCATTACATGTAGCTCGAGAGAAAGAGAGAGAGAGAGAGAGAGAGAGAGAGAGAGAGAGAGAGAGCAAACTTTTAGCCCGCAAAATTGGCCGCTTGTACACGACTTTTTTTTCAGGCCCCGCGCCGTACTTAGAGTCTTTAGAGTCGAAATTTATTATCATGTCGGGAGATAAGGTAGTGTACGTAATATGGAAACTTTGGTGTCACATACAAATTGAGTAGCTCCGTCCAGGAGTGAGAGGAAAAAAGGCCGCGTCGCGCCTTCTGCTATTAAAAGAAAACATTCGTTACTCGTTTCCATTAGTACGTCGACGCTCGCGCATACATAACTACGACGATGGCGACGCGACGACGACGACAAAGAGCAACATACTTTTTTTTTCAACTCGTGCATGCCGTGTGCGACCTATTATTGCACAGCTTTCATAAATAATTGCCCGTCCACGAGAACTGCATCAGACATTAAAACGGGTAGAAAAAAGGTTGGAAGCCCCGCGCGCAATTCATATCATAACCGATTGGCGCGTTGGCGCGTCTATAATGCCGCTGCGACTCTCTTTCTCTCTCTCTATCTCTCTGTATAAAAGCCTCCGATAGCGGAGGCTAAAAAAAGACGCGAAGCAATTACAATGGCATTACATGTATTAATCAAAGTCGTATACAATCGATCGGCGCGACTGAGCGAACCCATTTTCCTCGTCTCGCAATATGTATGTACACGCGCGCATAAAAGCTTGCAATTTGTATCCTCACTCTGCGCCTCTGCTATAATGTATATATCGATTATATATATATACACACTGCATTCGCACACATTTATGTACAATCTATGTGCTAGCGAACGAAACTCGTTCACCTTAAAATGTGTACCTGCGAGTTTATGAAATGAATAATGGCTTCGTTAATTGCGTTCAAATGAGTGCACACACGAGCGCACGCTGCAACTGGCTACATTTAGAATTGAAGAGGATTGCAAATTTAATTAGTTTAGTTGGCCAAAGTCTGACGGAGTGTAGCGCACGGCGCGTGCATGCGGCAGCAGTAGCAGCAGCAGCAGCAGAGAAGAGGCAGGTCCGGAGATTACGATGCAATCACCTTAAAAACCCGGCCAGGAAAATGAATCGAAGCAGCAGCAGCAGCTAGCAACGCGATGCTGCGACGGCTGAGGGGAAGAAAGAGGGAAAATTTCCCAATTGAAAAGAAATTGCGATGAATGAGGATCGAAGGAAAAAAGCCCTCTCCGAGTAGTTCCTGATTGAAAAAAACCGCGTGTATATATGTCAGCGTCACGCAGCGCCTGCGATAATAAATTATTCGCAGGTGTTTGCGCGCTTAGACGCTTGTAAAGGAGTTTCGACTTTTGATGCGCGTATACATATAATATCGAAGGTTAATGTTACACACTTGTGAGTCGTCGATGATGTCACGGGTTTTGTGTTTTGACAACTACGCGATCCGTGAGCGCGTCCTTGACTCTCGTTCGTCTGCGAGACCAAGACGCGCTCCGACCAGCGCAATAAAAGCATAAATATACTGGATGGACTGGCCGAGCGAGTCTCGAGGCGGATCTTCTCGGTCGAATCCGACGCGTCGTATTAGTATGTATACATGCCTCGAGAGGCCTGTCCGGCTGAAACTTTACCGCGCATTCAGCGAATTGGCGCAGAAAAAATTCAAAATCTCGCCTCCTCACACATACACGCAGGCAAACACGTCCGAACGGCGTCGCATAAAAGTTTTAGCCATAGTTGAATGTGCGTCGGTCTCGGACCGCACGATATAAACACGTATAGTCGGCAGGTATAGTCATGCCATCATTAATTCAGCAGCCAGCACCGTGTAAAATAAACGAGCGTATGCGGGGCATAAATCGAAGAGCACGCCTAGCACCATCTATGGCAAGTATGGCTGAAGGAGCTGTGGTGAGACACTCCTCAGAAGCTCTACTTCACATAAGTCTCATTGGAGAGCCGACAATTTTAAAAATGTTTCGCTCGATGAATTTTGAATTTTATACATTTCTAATGAGTTTTTCCTATTGCTTATATTGAGCACTACATGCAAAAGATTATCTGAAAATTTTTGTCCTCTCAAAATTTAATCCGTAAAACCCATTAATTTTCAATGAAGGTTGCATGTTAAAGAACCTAAATTAAAATTTAGTACGTTTACATCGATTTGATTATTGAAAAATAATTAAAGGCGTTGTAAAAAAACATTTATGAGTTTTAAATCTGGAAATTAGTTCTCGTAATTTATTTGATGTTCATCGGGTCACAAATCGAAATTTTCTTATGTGTTGTGCGATAAATGTTTACATTATGGCTCGAGTCTACTCATCTGTAGAATAAGTAATTCGAGAAAATAGAGCCCCGCAGCGAGTTTCGTTTCGTTCAGTACACGTTATATTCGTGTAAAGAGTGAAAGTTTTAGAATCATACGCTACTCGATTTGACTTTGTGCATAACGATGGCGAACGACGAAGGGCGTGAGGAAAGCCAAAAGAAGAGATTTAAGCATGCGGAGCACTTTGATAACGTCTATTCAGAAAATTTAAAGAGCTTACGAGAAAAGGTCAATTGGAATAACGTAGCTGAGCGAACACAATTTCTTTTCGATTTTTATGACTTAATTAGCAATTGGGGAGGCAGACTTCCAAATCTCCGGGACATTTTTCGTCCCGAAGAAATTGATTGGCTTCTCATAGAAGACGTGGAGAACTACATCGCCGATCATAGCAACGGAATTCCACTCATCGAGTTTGTGATCATGACCGGCTATGAGGACGAGCACGAGCTCATAATTGATGAAAACGGCGAGCCACGTTTACGTCGCACCACAGCAGTGCATATTGTTTCTAGACAAATTACGTTACCTACTAAAAATATACTAGATGAAGATGAAGATGAAGATGAAGATAGAGAAGGAAGTGAACCTAGTACAGGTGAAGATGAAGATGGAGATAAAGAAGAACGTGAACCTAATACAGATAAAGATGAAGATGGAGAAGAACGTAAACCTAATTATGATGAATTATGCAAGTACTTCGATATCGCCCATACTCTATTCAAAATTTACAACAGATTCGAGGCGAACTACATCGATGACGCCAACATCACGCATTTCCACGTGGCCTGCATGAGCGGCTGTCACACCGTCGTCGAGAAATTCCTCGAGCTCGGCCAGGATCCCAATTGCGGGTACGACTCAATCGAAATCCCGCTACACTTGGCTGTGGACTTTGCCCACCAGAGAGTGACGGAAACGCTGCTGAGAAGCGACATCATAGATCCGAATATAACCAACTCTTCAGGAACGACAGCTCTGCACTATATTTGCATCAATTATGGTGACCAATATGATTTGGCGAAGCTATTCTTCGATATCAATGACGAAAAAGGTCGGGAGGTGCAAGTTGATGCCAAGGACGAGTGGGACGAGACTCCGCTGCAGTTAGCTCTGAAGTTCGACAGATGGAAGTTGGCCAAGTTGCTGCTGGAAAGAGGCGCCGAGCCGTATTTGGACGACAATGCCGGCGGACCCTCTTGCCTGCATGTTATTTGCGACCCAGCCAATGATGACTTGGTGGAGGAGATACTCAGGATCTGCGGCGAAAGAGAAAATCCCGTGCCGCTCGACGGTACGGACAAGCTGGAAAACACGCCATTGCACTTGGCTATGCAACACGGCAACAAGAGGGTCGCATCGTGGCTGCTGGAAGAAGGGGCCAATCCAAATGTACCCAATAAAAAGGGATTGACTCCTTTGCACATTATTTGCATGCGTGACAGCGACGACCCTGAATTGGCGAGGATGTTGATTGAGCTCAGCAACAGCTATTACCATCCAGTGCAGATCGAAGCCAAGGATAAGTTGGGTCGGAGACCGATAGACTTTGCTGTAGACAAGAACAATGACAACTTGGTAAAATTTCTGCGGGATCGTGGCGCCAGTTCGGATGCTATCGAACCACAGATTCCTATGAACATTATGGTGACTCTGGTGGTAGTCCAGTTGATTGTATATTGGATGATGCATAGGTTGATGCGAGATCGGGATCGGATACCTCCACGCTGAGTACGGATTGGTCAAAAAGTTAGCGGGTCTTGACGAATGTTAATATGGTAACGAGGAGTTTGGGAGAAAAGCGAAATAATAATGATAACTCCGAAACCGTCGCTCTACGACCCAATTTCATCACGACCCGAAAAGGCGAAATAACTAGTTACGCATAAGGAATAAAATAAAAAATGATTGAGAAACTAATAGAGATTTATAACGTATTAAATTGGTAGCTCCACGACAAAAGTTAGCGATATGAGCTATCCTTAAAAATAAGAAACTAACAAGTTTTATTAATGTATATATTTTTTAGACTCAATTCGATGTGTGTAAAGGTACAAATGGTCGAATTTCGACATTTTTTTAACGTTAATTCTACTATTATTTCTACATATTAATTACATATAGATCTACTATATGTATAATTATTAACATGTGAAAATAAAAAATATTTGAAGATCAAACATTCGAAAACAGTAGTATATTTTATTCGTCCAACATGAAAATCGAAAATATAAATTTTTGCACAATTAAACAACCACAATAATTTTAGAACTTTTTATTCGAATTGGCAAGACATTTTTTATCTCTATCGTTAAATAGATGGATAGCTAACGAAACTTTTTTGATATTGATTGACGGTCCCATTTTCAAAGAGGTTATTCTACGGAAGGAACAACTCACACATATATATATAGAGACGTGTGTCACAAACTCAGTCTAGTATAAAAATATATTATCAAAATCTGCGACAAACAACTGCTTGTGAAAATATAATTTTAATTGATCACAGAGCTTCTTCTATAATTGGGAATTTTAAACTAGTTATCTTCAAGCAATTTTATTATCCCACTTCATAATTTACTTGTTCATAATTAGATGCTCAATGAACTTCCAATGAAGGTATTTCGGTTCTTAAAATGCTATTAATAAACAGCTGTGATAGTAATGATATCGAAGTCTTTTGTCCACTTTTCAAACAAATTGTGATTTTCAAAGCAGCAAATTAGATCGTTAATATTTACAGTATCCATCGTTCAAACTATGTGAATTGCTAAAAGCGAAATGATAAGCGCATGTGACCATTCTAGTGAGCATTGATACATGAAAAAATCTTTTTTATGAATAAAATATGCCAACGTTGGCGAATTCACAGTCCCTGCTATAATAGTCTGGCTCTTTTCTTTCACTTCTCTGTTTCTCTCTCTTATGCTTGTTTTTTGTCTCTCTTTCTCTGTTATGCTTGGAGCGCGTGTTGGACGGAAAATTGAAAATGTACCTGATAATAGGCAAAATCAAAATTATCAACGTACGCGAATTCGCCAAACAAATGCGAAACGTGTGCAGGTGTAGAATCCAGGCGCAACGTTGAGATATCTCAGGAGCCGCGTGTGCAACACTGGAGATAGTGATATTTCCGGGAAAATGGAAATACGCCGTGGTGCCGCGCCGTGCGAAATTGCAATTTAAATGAGAGGAATGCGGGGAAGATATTCGTGAAGCCGATGTTGCTCGGCTGCTCAGGGCGCGCGGATCGCATCCCTTATACCCGCCACGTTCGCCATTATACTATCAAAAATGTAAAGTAGTTCATTTCCCTCGAGTACATTATGTATGTATGGGGTGAGGAAGAGAAGGAGGAGGAGGTGAATATAAAAAAAGCCACGAGCTATATATCGCAGTTATGGCTATGGTGAAATATCTGAATTCGAAACAACGAGCTGTGAAATAGAATAAGCGCGTCGCGCGGACCAGAGTCGCAAAAAAATTCCATTATATAGTTTCTGACGCGCACGCGGGCTTCCACATACACACACTACACAACACACGTACATAGATTCATTTACAGTAAATCGCAATTCGCATGAGCGACGAACGTGTGTGTGTGTGTGCACTATATACTGTATGTAACAACACGTAGTATGTGTGTAAGCTTGTCTCGAGCGTCAGAGCTGCAATGTATAGGATTCTCGGGCGACGTCTATGCGCGCGCGCGCGTGAGTTTTCATTTTTCGCGACTTGGATTTATGATCTTGGAGTCGACGCGACAACGACTTCGGCTCTTTGTTGGCGTTATTTCGCTACAGTCGACGCGAGAGCCCGACGACAGTCTCTATATACGTATGTGCATGTTGTGTTTTTTTTTCTCTCTCTCTTTCTCGCGTCGACCAAGGGTAGTGTGTATACAGGTACATACATGTGAGTGTGTGATGTAGAGAAAGAGGAAATTACATTTTTGTCGCACTCGTCCGCGGAAATGAAAGGTCGAGTGTTAAATCGGGTCAGTCGAGCTCTAGCTAGCTCCCAGAGCTTTTCGGCTCACTCTCTCTCTGGCTCTCTGCGTTGTGCTGCGCGAGGGGGGCGGGGTGGCTTTCAAAGCTCGGTACTCGAGATGAGATAAAGCGACAACGACAAAAAAAAAGTAGGCAGGCAGGCAGGCAGGCAACAGAAAAAAAGGCGCAGAAATTAGCATTGAATAAGTCACGCTCGTCTCGATTAATCACTCCGCTGCGCGGCATATTATATAGTCGGATCGCATCTACTATTCCAGTCTAGTGTTAAATGACACGCCTCTGGCGCGAGCGAGCGAGAGAGCTGCAGCACAGAACGGGGAACGTGTAAAAATCGACGCACGTGCTCGGACATTTAGCAGCGGAATGAGCGCGGCACAGTTGCAAAAAAAAGCTCTCGTCGGCTTCCTCTCTTTCTCGCTCTCCCGCTCGCATGCATGTGCACGCGGCGGCGGCGGCGGCGGAGGCTCGAGCGTCGTCGTCGTCGTCGTCATCGTCATCGCGTGTGCGGCAGCGCGCGCACTTATTGCGCGTTCGGGGGATAGAACTGATAAATATATATACGTGTATGTATCGGTGCGATGCTCGTGTGCGATTATATACATGTGTATTCGAGCGCATATATAACACATGTAGCTCGCTTGCTGTACATGTGTGATCTACACGCATACACAGAAAGAGAGAGAGAGGAGGCGCGTATTCAAGTGCAAAAGACCCAAGTCGAGAGGCGCTCGCTCGCGTGGACTACATGCAAAGCACGCGAGCCGTTCGCACGTATACAGAGAGCCGTGGCGGCGCAGCTTTCTCACTTCTCGACGCTGCTGCTGCCTCAGTGTCTTTTCAGCTACAATCGCTTGGCTCGCACGCGCATATATGCACTTTCGTGTGTGCTCTAGTCTGTGCCACAGCTGCTGCCACTGCTAGGCCATTCGATCGACGATAGTTGTCGCTCGTCGCCCTGTCCAAGCTCGTCTCGTCGCTTGGCACTTGATAGTTTTCCCACGCAGTAGCATTAAAGCAGTCGAAGCAGTGCAAGTTTGACAAAATGTCGAAGAAAACCGACACCAGCTTCATTGTTTACAAGATTTTGACGCCGGAGCACGTGAAGGAGGCGACGCATCTGCAGATCGAGTCGTCGTTCCAGGAATGCCTGACCATCGGCTTCGGCATCGCCGACATACCCGGTGGCACCGACGCCGAGGGCTTCGAGGCGCTTTTGCGCAGCATCGTCTTGGACGGCTTCAGCATCGGAGCTTTCGACAGCAAGAGCGGCCAGCTGGTCGGCGTGTGCTTCAACAAGATGCATGTAAGTCTCGCGCGACGCATTCTCTATTATTTCCCTCTCTCTATCTTCGCATACCTGTCCTAAGCTCTTACTCGGGCTAGATCAGCGCGATCGGTGCGTTTATTTATAGAAATTTGACAGAGAGCCGCGTGGCTAGCCAGCGTCTCTCTCTCTCTCTATGTTTGTGTTGTGTCTCTACTACGCCGCGAAGTTTACGAAATTCGGCGCAGCGTCTCTCTACGCGCTGTCTATACTAGTTTCTGCCGAGTTATTTGCGCGAATCGGCCAATTAACATTGAAAATAAAAGATGAGTTAGAGACGTGTAAGCAGCGACAGATACGAAAATATTTGCCAATATATACCGCGTGCACGTATACGAGAGAGTGCGAATATAAACGAGCGAATATAAAGCAATATGCAAAAGATAACACACAGATGAGCTAGCATGTGCACGCGTTTGTACATGCAAAAATAAGCGAATATTTTATCGGCGCGCGATGTCTGGGATGATTGTTAAACATGCCAATTCTTGACACCCGACGTTGTACGCGATCGCTCGTGTTTCTTTTTTTCTGCTTTACAATTTTATATATTATTATTGCCGCTCCGAGCTTGGCAAAATATTATTGTCGAGAGCGAGCTACCGAATATGATTTACCTACGGCTCTATAGCTATAACAAGGCTTGTTGACATTTATTATTGTTTACAGAACAAAGTCGAGAGGGACAATCCAGCACCACTGGAAGAAAGCGTCGAGGAAAACATGAAGCATCCGGCGACTCTCGATCTCATGAGTTTTATTTTCAAGGTATTTCCCATGGATATATACGCTCGTACGCGCTCCGTCATCCCGTGTACTACGACTCGGTAATCCCGTGACGCGCGACGACGACGACGACGACGACGTAGATGCGAATTATCGGCTGACGCGCAAATCGAGTCGCAGTCGAGTTTTACCCGTTGCGTGTACAGCAGAGGTCATCGACCCCTGTACATACCGTGTACTTGGACGCACTGCAACGATCACGCATAACTCGTCATTCGAGTTTTCGCTATAGGCTATAGTGCACGATCCGCGGTCACGGTGGTGTGTATCGCATTGAAACGAAACTCGCGCGAGGGGAAAAAAAGTCGAGCGTACACCGCCGAGTATAAAACGCAGATGTGCAGCTGCAGCAGCGAGACTGCGTACGTTAATGGGACGACGAGTAGGCGATATCAGTGTGCCCCTGAAGCGATCGCATAATATAATATAATCCCTCTCTCTATGCTTCTCGCGCACACACTCCCCCTTTTACGCGCGAGCGCGAGCTTTAATCAAGAGACAAATAGATGATCCTTGATTGAAACGATGAAGTAGGGCAGCGGGTCAATATCACGCTTCTCTCGTCGACGTTGGCGACACGCGCTTCGTATTATGTGTGTGCCCGTGCAGCCTGTGTAAGTGTGGGTACTGGATGCCGTGCAGTACGAGTGCGGTCGTGCGCGCGCGCATCGCTCTAAAAGATCACCTTTGATTCTTCCGTTTCGCGCGATATCGAGGCGCGAACTTGCGAGCGCGACGAGCACAACCGACTACTTACTACCCGCGTCTATGTCATTGTCATCGATGCAAGAGCCGCCGCGTAAATCAGAAGAACTTTTCAATTACGTCGATTGGCGCGAGCCGAGCTCCGTCCGCCTATGATTATGATTAATCAGATGTTTATGAAGGAACTGATATTCATATGTCCGCGTATCCTTGACACTTTTCTCTGGTTTTATAAGGTGTCGATTGGTTATCGCATATCTCGCTCTCTCGGTACAGAGTTGAAAAAAAAAAAAATATTAAAAAAAAAAGAACAGAAGAAAAAAATAATCGGGCATATCGATAATCGAGATCATCGCGGAGCTCTTATATTGTAATTGATACGCATATTTTTTCTCCCCTTCCAGTAGATATCGTACTATATACCTCGCGCGTATTATATACTCTATAGCAGCATGAAAAGCGAGGCGTGTTGATCACGTGCTCCACGCTGTACATTTTTCCTCTATCGGTGGAATAACAAAATATTTAGTGATTTCAATTTCTTCATTCATAGGAATGAGCTTGCGCGCATACTTGGCAAATTCAAACTTCTTTTTTTTCTCTGCGTGCATAAAATTCAGTGCGCTCATTAGTTTGGCGAAGAATTTCATCGGGAAATTTTTCAATTCACCGATACGCGCATGCCACCGCTGCTGCTGCTGCAGCAAAGAAATCGCCGCGATAACAGCCGACTAGGTCGATTATACGTATATATATTTTGCCAACTTTTTTGCTCGTAAAAGCCCCCAAGTGCCACGATATATATATCGGTACGGCGAAAGGTGCGAATACAATCAGCGACTATACACGCGGTGCCGATAAGGACACACTCCGGCAGCAGCAGCGGCAGCGGCACAGCAAGCGATCCAAAGTCCCAATTGTGTGCCGCCTGCAGCTCGTGTTTATCCCGTCACGTTGTCCGAGGTGATAAGAAAAGCGCGACAGGAAGGGAGTTACGGGATAGTAACGTCTAGCCGTGCGCGTGTATAGCGTATAGCCTATAGCGTACGTGTATAGAGCCGCTCCGCATACATACGCCAGTATAACAGAGCCCTGCACTCTGTGTGTGTGTGTGTGTGTGTGTGTGTGTGTGTTGTCGCGGGTGGCAATCAAAGGAAAAGGTCACGCGTGCACACGGTAAATCGTGCCGACAATGTTTCCGTGACTCGTTTCGCGCGCGGCGGCGGCAGCGGCTCTCTCCTATCTCAATGGCGCAATTTCGTTATCGCGAAACACACGCGCATATGTCATTTGGGTTGATTGACCGGATCTTTGCTTACTCCGCTGTTCTTTTTTTTATTTTTTTTTTCTTACACTTGCAACTGTAGCTAATATAATTGCGCGCGCGCTTGCAGCTGCAGCATGACGTCTCGCGTCGCTGAAGTAGCGTGAAAAATATATCGACCAGCGTGACCGGGACGTAACCCGGTAGTAATGACGTATAAATAATCGATTACGCGGGCGAGCTCGTGCGTACGCACGCACTTATATAGTAGCCAATTGAAATTAGAACATTAAGTCGCGGAATAATGCAAATAATGGAGCACTGCAGATAAGCTCCTCAATACGTTGTTGCACGCGCGTACGTAGTGTTATATTTATTGCGCGGAGGGGGCTGCTGCTGCTGCTGCTCTCCTGCGCACAGCATCTAATGCATTATTTATCGGGGGGAGATATATATTAACCGGACTGCCCGATCCCGAGAGCCGAGCGTTAATTACCCGAATTTTTGCATTCGATCGGTCGTCGCTATCGGCGATATATAAAATTTTCAATTCGATTGAGCGTAAAGATCGGATTACTCAATGCAGCATTGGCCAGGCTCTCGGACGCATTATATGCACGCTCACCTAATCGATTTGAATACATTAAAAAGAATTCAAATGTTGCGTGTACTTTGCGTTATTTGCCTATCGACACGCCGTGATCGATGCTCGTTATTACCTTTAATTTGAGAGAGCGAGCGAGGAGAGAAAAAGAAGTAGAAAAAAAAAGATCGACTTCGATTCGCTAATGAGTCGCTGATTCGTATCTTCCGTTTTAATGCTAATCTGGTAGCTAATTAATTGTATTTTACACGCGCGAGCGAGCGCCTACGTAGATATATTATGTACAAAATGTATACATGCATGTACACGAACAATAATATACATACGTACGTACGTACCTGCCGACCGCACATATCGCGCATACGCAGGATATGTACAAAGGTTGAGACGTTCGGGGAGATACCCGCGCGCAGGTATCGCGCTTACGCATTTTCGTCGGCGTACACGCCCAATGCAAGGTCGAGCTCGCATTCTCGGATATAGCTCATATACATACTCGCCGTCACACGTAGTCCACCTTTCACCTGCGTGTACGGGATTCTCCTCCTTGTTTGCCTATCGGTCTCTCCTTTGCCGAACGAGTCGCCACAGCTTTTTTTCCTCTCTCGCGTATCGTAATAATAATAGCTTGTGTATACATGTGCGTGGCGCAGAGCCCGGGAGAGAGAGATAAACGATGTAATTCATGGACTTGCCTGCTAGAGCTTGAAACATTACAACTGTTACACGATGTAATTTACAACGATTATGCCATTATAAGTAGTCGGCATTATGCGAGCCAATTAGTCACTAGCCGCGCGATTATAAATAGCATTTAAAAATCAGATCGCACCTGCTTAGACTTGCAAAAAAAATCACGATAATCGATATATGTGAAAAAAAATCGTTTCATACGTGTGTATGTGCTCTTATTGCAGATCGAGGGGAGTGTAGACCTTTACGAGCTGTACAACGTGTCGCAGGCGCTGGAGATATTCTATATCGGCGTGGACTCGCGCTATCGGCGCTACGGCATCGCGCGGAATCTGATTCGCGCGAGCCTCGAGCAGGCGCGCAAAATAGCCCGCGAGCTGCGCGTCACCGAGCCGGACATCGCCTACGCCGTGTTCACCTCCAACTACAGCCAGGCCTTGGCCGAGAAATTCGAGTTCGAGTGGCTGTCGGGCATACGCTACGACCAGTACAAGTGCTACGACGGCAAGCTCATGAGCGATCGCATCGGCCCGGTCCATCAGACCGCCCGCCTGGGCGCTCGTCGCCTCTGATCACGACGATTATGAGCATACGCAGCTACACACACACACGGACACACCTAATTTTGTTTTGTATATATAATCCATAGTTTAGCATTTAAATTTTCATATATTCACACAGAGAGGCAGCGAGAGTCGAGTCTGGTATTTTGTGTATTCGCAAATACGGACGCGCGCGAGTATGACTGAAAATAATGGAAAATCTCTGTATAATTTATAATATGCGCATGTGAGCGAGTACATACGTGTACGAAAGTGCCGCACAAGCTCGTCCGCGGACATAATAGAAACTGTTTATAATCGAGATTAATAATTTTCATTCGAGTGAGCGTGCTTTGTCTAATTTTATATAATTTCCTTTGCGTAGTCCAAGCGTATAATCTTCTCTTTTAACACTTACGGATATACTGCATGCATCTGCGTTTGTTCATACTTCTTCTTTTATTTTTGCGCTGTAAAATTACGTTTTTATTCTTCAAAGGAAAAAAGTACGACGCCAGCTAAAAGCAATCAAGTACTCTAAATCCCTTTTTACAACTAAAACGCGCGCGGGCGTGTGCCTTTTTTTGCGCATAGTGTCTTGCGACTACGTTGCGAGCTAAAATTATACTCACTATTCACGTAAGCATTAAATTTTTACTGTTTCACTCGTTACGCAATGTACAAAAAAAAAAGGAAAAATTTAAACTACGCTTATTTAAATATTTTAGTTTGAAACGCCTCTTACTCGAGAGCTCGCGTATGCTAATGACCTGCGACTACAAAATTGACTTTTCAGCGTAAATATCTCGAATCTACGGCGTACTTCACAGTTGTAGTTCTGGTAAATGATAGTCAAGCAAAATCTAAGATCTAATTGAATGTTCAAAGAACATGATGTATTGTCCTCGTTATGTGCGTGTAACCGAGCGTGTAAGAACGACAAGAAAAAAAAAATCTCCGAAACAATAGTTTTTGTTCAATTGTGCAAAAACAAAACACGAATTCATCGCACAAGCGATCAGCTATGTACAAAAAGTATTTAAAAAATTAGAATAATAATTACGAGAATGTATGTGTCATCTTATTGTTTGTTCATGTATATATAACGATATACACACACATTGTTGCTAAGAAAACGTTATGTATAACATAATATAATAATATGTGTTATATCCCTGTATTTTTTGCTATGTTTCGAATGCTTAATAAATCGCCCTTGATAATTGTATATTTGCATTATTATCTGTTACGATGCACTGAATCATCGGTCGCGCGTCGCGCGGTCAATTTATCGCATTTGTTACATTTATCTCGATCAAATCGAAACGATTTGATAAATGACTTTTCACGGCAGGCATTGACATCATCGCCGCATACACATATATGTGCCTTATGCCTCGCGCCGCGCGTTGTAATTTTATCGATGAATTTTCATTAAACTCAACGTCATCGCTTGATTAAAAGCGATCAAAAATGCTTATTCTCAATTCTATTATTCAAATGAAACGAGGCTATTGCAAGGCCCAAGGAAAACATTTTGCTTTTCTCACGTATGCAGCCAGAGAGAGAAACAGAAAGAACGACAAGCAGCCATAAAGAAGATACGTGGACGATGTGTCTATCATTTTTTTGGTTTCTCTTCCTCGGAAATGTATCAGTCAAAATAACGCGAGCGAGAGGACGAGTCGCCGGTAAAAAAATATCGCGCAAACCATTATTTATCGGAGAGGTAGAGCAGAGAGAAAAAAAGCCACTTCTAGCCTCTCTTGTCACTCATATATAGATATAAGCCACAAACAGCAGCAGCAGCAGGGTAGGTAGAGCAGAAAAGACAAAAGCCTGGGGGTGTTGCTGCTTGTGCCGTGGCACGATATCTATAGGCACGATCGAATAATGCCGCAACGGCTGCGATGAATGGTCTCTGGCACACTGGATAAACCGTTTTTTTTCCTTTCCACTCGGATGCGCTTTATATATTTTTTTTCCTTTCCTTACAAATGCATTTGTTGGTCTGATTATCGTACCTTTGTTTTACGTGATGGAGTATTTTCCGCTGCATTATATTTTGCTATCTCGGTACTATAATATAACGCGCAATAAGTCTGTTATTGAACGGGAGCGAATGATATCTACTTTACGCGCGAATCAATTGAAATGATGATTGGAAGATGACTTGAAATTGTCCCCTCGTATTTTCATAAATAAATGTATTTGTCCTTACTCGGTGAACTTTTCGACGAAAGGTTGATACGCATCGATGGAGTATATAGAAGAGATGAAAATATCGAGGGTAAAGAAAAAAGTAAAAAAAAAAAAGTTGTGTCTCAAAATAATATCCCTTTCGGGCTTAATAGCTTTTCATCCTCGCTCGTTAAATTGGATATAAGCTTTTAGTCATGAAAAGGGAGGTAGAAAAGTGGATAAGACCGAACGGGAAGCAAGAAGGTGAGATAATGCAGCACACTTCACGGTCATTTAATTACCAAGCGTAAAAAGGTGCTATATAATAGTAACTATCTGGATATTTGCTATCCTGCCGAGTTACGCAGACATACGGCCAGACGTTCGTTCGTACACACACACACACACACACGTGCACACGTTTATATTTTTTTTGTGTGTGCTCGCAGGTATATATATATGGCGCGCATCTAGGATGTATAAATGGGTGGGGTGGTCCCGTTTTAAACGGGACATTAACTTGCAAGCTCACGAGCGAGTGGTCGGCGTGTATATACGTGCGCTGCGCTCGTTTTCCTGCCACACGGATGAGATATACGCTGCTCAAGCGCTCGAGCTTAAAGCAACACACTGTGTGTATAGCCCAGGTGCTGGAATCCACACACACACACACACATACGTCACGATGGGCGTAAAGATTTTGCTATTCTCCGGCCGTTTCTGCCCTTATTTCGCTCGTGTGCCCCTGCATCGAGTAACAGCGTACGAGGCGCGTAAACGAAGCTGCCGCGCGGGACAATAAAAATTAATGCACGCACATCGAGGGTGCACATTTTCTTCATAACATGTGTGTATACAGAACATAGAATGTATACGTACCGGTTGGCGAACAAGGCGTACGAGCGGCTTCAACGAGATCCTCTCTGCTGCCCGGTGGCGCCTCGAGCATACCTGCCGCGGCGTTGGCCGATGTTTTGACGCACAGCAGGCTCAGCGCTGTAATTCATAAATACGCACAACATGTAGTACGCGCAATCGTCTATATGGAGCTTTATCAATCATAAATGTGCAACTAATGAGTTTCATTGAAAGCTGCGTGAGCTCGAGAGGTACAAGAGCGGGGGCACAACGCACGCAGATAAACATCTGCGAGCGCGAGAGCAATTGTCTATCGACACTATAGCAGGCCTTGATCGTTCGTTCGTTTTTTCTCTTCTCCGTCTTCAATTTCGAATCGCAGCGGCGAGATTTATCGATCGCTTCTATATATATGTATGTGCGTTATATACGCGTTGGCGCGTGCAGCGGATCATGCGAAAGATAAATACACGCGTACCGTTGATTTTAATACCTCGACTTCTATTTTATTGGATTGCTCATCGAAATTTTAATTAAATTTCGCAATGAAGAGTATATCGTTGGATTTTTTTTTCCATCAGCGGAGCGCGCGCAACTAGCGTCGGTGGTGTGCTATACCTACCGCTGGTGCTGCTGCTGGCAAAGGACACGTCGCATAAATAAGTGTCGCAAACATTTTCCCCCTCATCTGCCGGACGTTTTCTCTATGCGCTGTGTGCTTTTGCGTATACATAATGTTGATTTTTTATTCAAAAGCGAGCGAGAATAAAAATGCACATATGGCGAGTCCAGTCGTATAATAGCTCCTTACCATGTGTTGCCTTCCACCGACGCTGCTGCTCTTTACTTTGCGCGCGACTGACCCAGTTCGCAAAGCGCATAAAAGCTCGAAATTTTCAACTAATTAAACGTATATGAGCTCGTCGTATCAACGAACGAAGAAGAGAGAAAAGAGAACATTTTTTTTCTCTCCCCCTTTCTTTTTATGCGCTCCGCGCGCGTCCGACGAGCGATATTATACGCGAGGCAAAAATTATGCTCTGCGATACACACACATCCGAAACTTTGCGAATCGCTGAGCAAGCTCCGAGGCTCAAAAGCTGAAAGTGACGCGCTCGCGTCCACTATTTTCATTTGCCACGGCTCTACATGTGAGCGCGAGGCGCTTCTTGCTAAAAACTGCTGCAGCTACAGCTCAACGCGCCTAGCGAGTGAGTTGAAGGAAGTGCAGAGATGAATAAAAAAAAGACAAGATTTGGCCGGGTGAAAAGAGGAAGAGCGAGAGAGAAAAGGCAGTCATTTGAAAAGGGCAAATGGTTTAACAGCAGTAGCTGCTTATGAATATATACTAAGCGATGCTTTTCTTCCTCACTGGCGCTCTTTGTGCTATTGCTCTCGAGCTTTCCTTTAATGCTAGCCGTTGGCCTGTTTGCTCAAGTATAAATGACATTTGGCTTCTTCTTTTTATGCTTCGGTATATGTATTTCTCGGGGGCACAAAAAAAAATGAATTTCGTTCACTAGATAAAATGTTGTTAGCCGATCGCTCGAAAACCTCATCGTACGCTTCAATCCCTTGCATAGCTAGTGGATAGCGATAAAACGAAACTCTTGTACGAGACGTGCACGTGTGCGGTTCGAAGCGAGGAGGAGGAGGAAAAAAAGGGTAAGTTGCCTCGCGAGAGAAACTTAAATATATGCGTGCACGCGGCGGGACTCGTCTACAGGGACCAACATACGTTAGGTAAGTGAATGGAAAAAAGCGGGGGAGGGTAAAAAAAAAAGAGAGAGATAGGAAGAGTCACTGTGCCATGCAGCTCGTGCCATTGCGCCGTTCGCATTAGTAACGAGCTTTTGCGCACGGGTATATACCGTGCGATCAGCTATACTCGTGCATTTTTCATCGAAATTCTTCGATTATTTCAACGCGCGCGGGCAAAATCAAGTCTGCATGCGCGAGCACTGATCGATCTCTTTTTCTCTCTCGCTCTTGCTCTCGATCGCGAATAACGCACGTGCAGCGAGGAGCGCGCAGTTTTGCGAATGAATTCGTAGAATTCAGAGTACGCCGAGCGCAACAGCCAAGCCAACTACCGTATACTGCATACGACTGGCCTGGCAGACAGTTGGAATTTAGGACGTACGCGTCCAAGTTCCAGTGGTCTGCTGCACATGTCAAAGCGTACGCGCGATAAAATCTTCGCTTTACTCTCTCCCGCGCTCACCCTCGTTCCATCTTTTCATCGTGCATATAGGTGGTATACAAGAGAGGTGGACTTACCCTGCTTAACGTCTCGCCACGTATTCGTGATTTCGACGACGTTCTCTACGATGCTGTTCGCTGCTAGCAGGCACTCGTTACCAAAGCCCCGTCCAGCCACAGCATCGGCCAGTCCATTCACATGATTGTTTGTCGCTGTATTACCTGCGAGCTGCACCTTTTCTCCTCCTTATTCAATAGCTCGGCAATTTCTGCCTCCGATTTTCACTTATCTGCAAAAGAAGCAATTAATAAGCTTTTGTCGGAGTTTAATTGGCCATAAAATAGCCCAAGTCCGAGTTGGACTTTCGAGAAACACGTTAATTCAGTAACACTTGCGCGGGCTGCTGCCTTGGATATGCATAAACGCAGCAGCTTGCGGCGACGCGTATATATTAATAAAGCTAATATTGCTTTTCGTCACGTTTGCACAGATTTGGGATTATTTTCATTTTTAAATCTTTTTCTCCGAGATATTTGCGCAAGACAAAGATATTTCTTTGAATTTGGAGAACAGTAATCCTATGTCTTACTCAAACAGTTTACATATCATACATGAAAAAAAAGTTGTATCTAGAATCTGTAGTATTAATTTTTATGTTGAAAAGCTCAAAAATTCGATTTTTATCAGTTACAATAAATCAATTGAAATTTAGCTTTTAAAAGTCACGACACTTGATATGCAATGGCTTTTACTATTTTTTTTTTTTTTTTTCAAATAATATGATAGTTAAAGTGATTGAACTCGGTTTTAAAAGAAAAAAATTTTTCAATTAATTATTGAGTGCAAACTTTACAACAGTCTATTCACTTACAATAATTAATCATTTGTCGTAAAATTAAGTCCTTATTAGAATCAATATGTTCAGGTAGTTAAATATAGCAGTAAAGAGAAATTTTGATCTGCGTTTGCACAGTGAGTCATGAAAAGCTTTATAGCATATTCAGCAAAGAGTGAAGAACCATACATATACTTTGGTATTAAAATCGAAAGTATGAAAGCTGGTCGCACCCAAAACTGATTATAATAATTCTCTACTAAAATACTCAAACTAACGCATTATTTAACCATTATTGTCGTGTATAAACGGCTCTTTGTTAACTCAATCGTGCGGTATATTTTTTTTTTCACACCGGCAGCGCACAATAAGCTTGGAGAATTTGCTGGGCTTAAACGAAGACCTCGAACGAACATACATTCAGCTCATGATTATAATGTGTATTGGGCCAATGCTTCCATCGTATTACCTTTCTTTTGCATTACGAATTTGCCCTGTCAATTATCGACTGTTTCATTAACTGCCGTGTCATTGGTCAATTCAAAACTCTATAACAGAGACTGATTCCAAGTGAAAAAAATTGTAACATGTTTCAAAATTTACACAGTAAATTTATCTGTTTTCTTGTTTTCAATCAACAAAAAACTCGTAAGAATAAAAAAGTCATAAATAGGGTACCTATTGATATCCAAAGAATATTTTACAGATGCACTTTACAACTTTTTTATCTTGTTTTTAGATGCAGATATAGATAGTAAATTAATTTAAAAAATTAGCTGATTTTTCAATATTAATTATTAAATGATAAACAACATCGCTGTAGTTTATTAATACAATTCATTTATTCAAAATTTGAAACATATTTCATTAGCTTAATTAAATTATATTTCTACTTCAGAACTCCTTTAATTTTGTACAGTCAACAATAACATGAAAATTCCCCGTTAACCGACAGAATAATATGTAATACAATAACATGAGATATAATTATGAGACCAAGGCTTGCTGTAAATAGGAAACTGCGATCAGTCGGTTTTTAACTATTGACAGGAGGGAATTAAGTAAATCAAATCTTAACAATCTCAGCCTTTAAAAATGTCGCGCTTTATGTCAGCGTTCCAAAAAAATCCAAGGACCACCGAAGGACCAATGCCCAGACCTACATCCTACACATCGCCCGAGCCTTCGGAAGCAGAAACAATAACCCCCGCTTCGGTGTCTGTAAACTGCACGCCAGCCCAATGCGAGACCGATTCGCCCCCGCAACAAGCCGATTCGACGAACGAGTTATCTTTCAACGTAAGTAAAGCATTGTCGCATTTTTACAAAGTTTACCGATGGATTAAAATAAACATCCGAATTTTTTTGGTGTTCTTAGCCAAGATTGAATCACGCATCCAACAACTTTTACTTGGTGCAACTTCTTTGTGTGGTGGTGTTTTTCTTGTTATTTTTAACCGTTTTATTTCTTGCTATAGCTCTTATGTAGAGGTTTCATGACTTAATTAGTTACTTATGTAAACTTATACACTTTTATTAATATATAAATATAATTATATAGATTTATATAAATATGACAAATATTATATTTATATACAGATTCATATTATATTAAGATTAAAATATCTAATCATGTCAATTTATTTAATTTTCACATTAGTTGTTTTTTAAAATTAGTTGTGTAATTGACTATTGCTCTGACTGTTAAAATGAAATGGGACTATAATTAATGTAAAATAAAATTGTAAATGTATTTTTATCAAAATCGCTTATTTTTGAAAATGATACCACAACCACCACAGCTACTACTAATTTTTGGTCTAGCAATGTTGACAAGTAGTCGGAGATCATCAGCTGGGAAAAACTCAAAGGCGCTGCTGACGCGTCATTGCCTCTAGCAGTTTCGCACTTACAATTAAGCTCACGTACATAAACGTATACGGCCGGCGAAGCTATCTGATACGCAGCTGTAACGTCGTGACAATCTACTTTCTCTTTGATTATGTTCCCCTAATACGCCCGATCGAAAAACCACGTGGTAAGATGCGTCATGCGATGCGCGTTCGACTATTTTTCTGATTTATACAAAGCAAAATAGAGAGCTGTCAAAACAAGTCGAGGTTAGTATATATAATATTTTACTAGTTTCAATAGTTGCACTTATTAATCAATTGGAAATTATCTGTCGAAATTATAATATATAAGCGCTATTTAGTAATTTAATTTGCAGTTTTTTCAATAGAGTTTTATTAATATAACTGTCGAATTCAAGTTTCTTTTCAAATTGTAGATACTTCTATTATCTCTTGTTTATTGATGACTTTTGGGGAATGCTCTTAACAATAAAATATTTCAAAATAAAATATTACCTATTATAATGTTACTTTACGATACTCAGTTGAATTCTAAGTGCTCTTGATTGTAATTGAAACGATCAACTTTATTTAAAGTGAATAGTTAACGAGTAGTGATTTTAAAACCGTATATCGAATATCTATAAGTGGTATGCCGGGGAAATAAATGTTTAAGAGAGGATCCGTTGTTGCAGCAAGTGCATATGTATAACAATAATACGCATAGAGATTACAATAAAAAAAAAAGCTCTCAATGCGCACCACGTTCGGTCGTGTAAAACATACTCATACCGCACATAGACTTTTATTTCTCATTGTAAACAGTTGGTTGAAAACCGAAGTACTCGAGCGAATATTATACACGCGCAGCTGTATCGCAACGCACTTCCGACGCTTCGGATAATGATGCTGCTGCGCTACTGCTGCTTTTCTTACAGGAATATAATAACTTTTTCTTTCACCCAGGCTGAACGGTGTAACGAGCAATTTCATTTGTTAGACGTACGGCAGAAAAAGTTTCGACAAAAAAAATTTCCCACGCCTGCTATTCAAAAGTGCTGTGCGCGGTGTACATGCACCGCACAAAAGCTTGTCTGATTATTTGCGAGCTTTATTCACGCTACAACGCCAAGTATATATATACCCGTACACATCTGGAAGAGTATATAACGATGCATGCTGCAGCCTTTGCGTATCGATTGAGAACTTTACAAAAGGATTAATAACAACGTGTTACAAAGTTTCTTCCTACTCTGCGTTTTTTAATGATCTAATAAAATTTCAATTCACGAAAAATATATAAAGCCGGCTTTTACATATTTACAGAGTTGGATCGTCGGATAATTACAATTTCAAAACCTTTATTGACTTTTCGGTTACTTTTCTCGAGAAGATCTATAAAAAAAAAATTGAAATAGAAATTAAAATAACCAGGGACGTCCATCAGAATTGGAACTTATATATTTCTCGAAGCGAAGTCTTGAATATTTCTAAAAATAATAGAGCAAATCCAGCTCGATATCGTCGAAGAGGAGAATAATGTGGGATATGATTTATTCGGTATGGTATTATGTTCACTAGGACACGGTTTATACTCGTCAATTACGTTAGATGCACAGTAGCCAGTATATGCATTATCGGTCCCTCGTGAAATCTCCGAAGCGCGTGTATATAGACACGTACTACACTTACGCAACTGTGCCCGATCATTACAGCCACGATGATCCCCTTCGTGCATAATGTAGTTTGCGCGCTTGAAAGACAGACGGAGATAGAGAGATGAAAATTTGTATCAAAACACGTATATATAGCGACCGATACACTTTTGACCTTGTTTTGCTCGCCGCGACGAGCACGTCTCGTCGGTGCTAATCCACACTTTTTATATCGCGAAAAAATATTACGCTGGCTCGAGCTTAATTGAATGCTCGTGCGTGAGCAAGATATGAAAGCCGAAGATTTGCCTAATGTTCTCACTTTTCAAAGAGGCAAATAATATCTTAGGAGATTTGGCCCCGTCAAAGAAGAGATTTACACGGGGCATAAGCTGCGAGATGTGTAAGGATATATATAGGCATTACGGCTGCTATGAATCCGAGCTTTTTTCTTCCTTTCTCGCGCGCGCGCTCGCTTTCGCCGATGACAGTTCTCGGCGCGAGAGATATGCTGTACATGCTCTATGCAAGCGAGGAGAGATATCTGAAAAGCCGACGAACAGATTTATCCCTCTCTTACATATTACGTGACTTTGAGAGAGCGCTTCAAAACGATATGGAGAAAACTTTTGATTTTTACGGGAAAAAGTGATAAAGGTGTTGGGCGATAGAGGGTGAGAAAGAAAGAAAGGCTCGAGACAGCGACGAGTAGGCACTCGTGAAAAAGTTCCGATTCATTTGAATATTACGCGACTTTTTCTTTATTTTCGAGGGAGGAGGAGGCTGGAAAATATCGCGAAATTTTCCCGATAAACCAATGAGTCAAGTCGCTATCTCATTCTTTCGAGGCGAAAGTGCGGAAACTTTAATCGACCTTTCTTGCTCTCTCTCTCTCTCTCTCTCTCTCTCTCTCTCTCTCTCTCACTCGGCGAATAAATTGCTTTTTAGCATATCGGAAAAAGAAAGACGGCGAGTACGAAATTGTATTTCACGATAAGTATTCGCGAGAGCCGCTAAAAATCCTCCTCGTAAAATAACCTCGTAACTCTTGTCGAGTACATGGGAGAGGGCAATTGATATCTCTCGAGCGCGGTGATTCGAAATAATTTCGATCACTTACACATCCCGGCCGGACGATGTATAAACAAGAAAAAGTCTTGGCAAGGTCAAATAAAAGCTGCTGCGGTTACTTTTTTTACTATTGTTCTGCCGCCGCAGCCACAGCCACAGAAGTACCGGACGAAACTATAGCGCAGCCACTGCTACAGCCACGGCGTATATGTCTTTCTAAAAAGTTTTTTCATCTCGCTGACAGCTGAGGAGCTCGCGAGCGTACGGTAAATTTTACACTGGCTGCAAGCTCATACATTGGCTGCACTTTCTCTTTCTTAGTTTTATACTGCAAGTTCTGGCGAGCGCGAGCAAGCGATGTATACACCCGCGCTTACACGAATTTATGAAGCGAATAAAATTGCACGATTTCGTCAAATTCATCATAATATGAAAGGCTTAAATTATGCCAGAAGCTCTTCATGTAACCTACATAATATTACGAACGTATGTGTCGAGAGTGAGGGAGAGAGAGAGAGAGAGAGAGAGAGCTTGCACTTCGGAGACATAAGGTCGTTAAATCAGTCATTTCGTCGAAACGTCGCTGCCTGAGTTGGGGCATTTTACATTAAACGCCTTATACATATATACATGAGCGTAACGTATAGTAGGTTGTCTCAAGAAATGTGCTCGCGCGTATATATGCATTGGATCTATATATCTACTTGCAGATACTCATGCATGCATGCATGCCTGCCTGCATACGCTCCGACGACTGACGGGCTTATATGTATAGGTAATTCAGGAACCTTTGATGGACAGTTATATGCAGCGAGTACTTATGTAACTCGCTGGGCTATATGTACCCGCGCGCGCGTGTTCAGCTGTACACATAAACATCTCCGGAAAGGGACACTGAAAATACGGCTAGAGAGAGAGGCAATGAAATATTACGCGTTTACCAAGTTGATTATACATTTTCTCGAGCGAATTTTTTCCGCCCGCAACGCAATTAAAAATTTGTCCGGCTTTTTATAAAGGATAAACAAGTGACGGTTACGAAATTAAAGAGTGCCCCCCCCCCCCGTAAAGACGACCGAGATTATTTTGAAAAAACGCAAAATTTTCCTTCAGAACTTTCATTTGCCTTTGAGTTTAGAGACGTGCGCACGAGCGCAAGCATGTATGCGATAGAGGCAATGAAATTGCTTTGAGATTTATGCATACAAAAAAAAAACTGGCACAATGACGAAAGATACTGACAGCATGCACGAGGAGAACTAGGGGGAAAAAAACATTAAGAGTTTGAAAAGACTCGATTGAAAAATTGGACTAGAGAAGCGAAATCTTTTAAGCTTTGAAACAATTTGCGAAATAATTTCAAATTCAATTTAAAACACATATTCCTTTTTTCTATGTCACTCCATCTATTTGTAAGTTTTTGAATCCAGAGCTATTTGCCTTTCTTTTTGTGTAAAAAAATACTTTTGTCCAAAAAGCTTCATTCAATATTTAACGATTCCCTAATCCTTCATGATCCAACTTAGCCTTTGGAAACTTTTCAAAACATTTACTTTTCTTTCCCATGTGCAGCTAGTAGTTTTCTTATACATAGGTATACGTAATGTTTAAGTTTCTTGCAGCTACTTTTCATGAGCGACTCATGAACTTCTAAAGCATTTTCACAGTATACATCGCAATTTTTTTTCCTTCCGTGATTTACACCTTTTAATTCGACTTTCTCGGAAAAGATCTAAAAACTTTTCTCTGTTTCTCGCCTTTATAGATTCACTACTACTTGCGATGTTCTTCACTATAATCTCGCAATGATCAAATGAATAGCCAAATTCGGGAAGCATATCGAAAACGATATATTTCACGCGAGCTCGAGAGGGGGAGGGGGTAGTAAAGTTGAAAAAGGAAGTACTCTGGCTGCGCACTCGCGCAAACCGGATTAAAGAAAAATGAGTTGCGCAGGCATGCCCGTGAAAAGAAGTGAAAGAGAGAGAGAGAGAGAGAAAAGAAAAAGTGCGCCGCGCTCCATGTACGAATCCAGTGGCTGCTCGACGCGCGTATTGAGCAAGAGAGTAGGGGAGAAAAAAGCCCAGATGTGAGGAGCCACCGATATGTATACACACTGGCGCAGAGAGTATAGCCTAGGTCTGTGTGGCCTCTTATACGGCACTAACACACCGAGCCGCGTCACATATATATTGTAACGTTTGCGTCATGCTATTCTCCCTGGAGAAATAAATGTCGTGAAAAGCAATGCAGAAAAGTCAGTCGAAGAAAATATTATATCCTTCATTTTCAACAGCCCACGGGATACTTTTCTTTTTTGTTTATGGCTTTTTCGCGTTAAATATGAAACTGTGCCTCGCGCTGTTTTTTTTTTATAATAGTACTTTATGCGTTATAAAATAGAAACTAAAAAATACGAAGAGGGCTGAAAAAATTTTATTTTCCTCGAGTGAAAAAAAGCCGCGCGCGCCCACGCACGAGTTGAGTGCTTGAGTATATTTTGACAATTGTCAAACAGGAGCTTTCGCTTTCGCAGGAAATACGATATACAGAGAAATAGTCGGCTTTAGTGGCCCCAGAATAGTTCATATAGAGAAAATTTGACGCGAAATTCTCATGGTTTTTCGTATCGGGTGCGCTGCTGCGTTTGCGCAGAGAAATATAAATTCGTTTCTGCAATTTACGCTGGACACTCCGCACACATGATGTTGATTTTTCAAGCGCGGTTTCGCTACCACTCTTTTTCATTTCGATCGTGTATTTGCGAGCTTTTCAATAAAGCTCCGAGATAATAGTAGTTGGGTAGAAAAGAAAATATTAAAAGTAACACCTCATTATCGGAGGAAAGTTGCAGGGAGGAAACAAGGATATCGCTGGGGCGTACTTTTTTGTTGTTGTAGAGCTTGCGAAAAAGCTCAATCGTGTCAGAGGAGACACGTTCAACGGCACAAAGTAAAGGTCTTGATAAGTTCTCTCTCGCGCGCAGCTCTTTTGTTGAAATGGCGTATGACTTAGTGCTTGTTTGAAGCCAAAGCATTACAGAGAGAGAGAAAACGCGCAAGAGGATGTTTTACTTCAAGACAAGCCTCTGATGGCTACGTGTATATAGACGTATATCAAGTTCAGCGGGGATATATACGCGTGTTATATACATCTATGGTTTACGCTCTCCTCTCTCTGTCAGCGGGATATAACTTTTGTGGATAGTTTCGGATTTCAGTAACTTTCGTGACTGTATATAACCCGGGTGCCTGGGTAGACGTAGAGCACCGCTATCGCGCGTCTGTTTTCCCCATCATGATTTTCTCCTGCTTCGCGATAATAATCGTGTGCTTCGCGCTCAACACAGAGAGAGAGAGAGAGAGAGAGGAGTACTATACACACACGCACCATATACTACTTGGCGGCAGTGCTCGGCGCGAGAGACAAATAAATTTCTCGCACTTTGCTTCGCTCGATCGTCGCGTATACTTGCTTATGGCAGCTCCGTATGAACGGCAGCGCGTAAAAATCGATATTCAATATCACGAGAGAGGGCGAATCTACGTATTCTCTGCCACAGCCGCGTATACGGAGGACTAATTGAAAATGACATCTCGCCTGCTTTTGTTGAGCCGTATAACACTATACGTGTATATGCACGAGAATAGCATCCCTCAAGTCCGTAATTGAAATTGGCGCTAATTATAAACATCTGCGAGCTGGGCTGCTGCTGCAGTACGACGATCGTGGACCGTGGCACATTAGCAGGGTATATACGAGCGGGCGCGGCGCGTGGACGCCATATATACTAGGCTATGAGCTGCATCAATGTTGATCTAAAGGATTACGCGCGAGATTATCGACTTATGATGAGAGCCTGTCCGCGTATATATAGTCATCGACGGCCGCCACGCGCGCCTGAAATATTTCCATCTGCGTAGCGCCGCAGATCGAGGCAAGATGATGATGCATGACAATTGCGAGATTAACTGCCCGTCGCCCCGATTGATCTATTCGAGCGACTGGCGGCGACGATAAAACGATCGACTCTTGGCATGTGTCGCATGTGCGCTGCGACGCTTGCTTCTAATAAATATATCCACAAACAATCAGACTTGCTCTCTCAGCCGATTTAATTGATTTACCAATTACAATATATATAGCTACACGCGTACTAGACGTGTTTGCGTGGGCAGCGAAATAGGGACAGGCGCGCGTTTGTATCGACATTGAATGCGGCGGCGGCGCCGTTTGAAACTCAATTGACTGATCAGAGTGCGAATTGATGTCAATACATACATTGGATTCGCAGTTCTATACTCTGTGGCAGCTGCTTGTGTATACACAGCTTTTTGTATCCCCGCAGCTGGCGCAGTTGAATTTTGCTCTTTTTCCGTTTGATTTGGTAAGATACACTTATTTACTCTCTCACGCTCTCTCATGGATTCAAGTGAGTTTTTTCATTCGCGAAAGGCGGCGGCAGGCGGTGACGTCGGAGGGGGATGATGGCAGTTCACCCGCAAGCTCGATCGAGCGTGGAAAAAAAATAAGCCCGGTGCGCTCTTCAAAGATATTTCTGTGCTGTGTGCGCCCGCCACCGACGACGGCGACGACGACGACGACGACGAGAAGAGGGTCTCTATAACACCGGTGCGAAAGTAATATCACGCGCGGAAATAGCTGCACACTACTTGAGTGCAATGGTAAACTTGTTTTCGAGGCCAGATAAGTTTAAAAGAAAATAAATAAAGCTCCTTCTTTCACTCTCCCTCTCTCTCCGGGAGTCCATGTAAATAACGGTAAAATAAACAGGGAATTTTCATCGCGATTCGACAATGCCATTATTTTCCGATTCGAGGCTTTTTTTCGAATTCTATATGGGACGCGCATATAGCTCAAGAAGGAGCAAGAGATAGCTAGTTCTCTCTCTCTCCGCGTGCAGCTGAAAAAAGATCCATCTTCGTATGCAGGCAGCGACGAGTGTCTGCGGGAGACAAATGTGCGGCTGAGCATGACTTCTGACGCTTAGCCCTGCGTGAGATATAGCCACGTGTACGAACAATTCAAAATATTTTACTCGAGATTTTTCTTGCGAATAAAAGCGTTGAACAAAACAAAAAAACAACGAGAAAAGTACGAAATGTGTCGCACCGCTGGGTATAGGTGCGCACGTAACATCAATGCGATTTCCAACACTAACGATTTTCAGCTCTTTTTTTGTATTCCTGCAGAGGTGTGAATGCGTACGTGGAACCGGGAAGCTATAATTTTCACTAATTGGCGTTTTCCAATACCCGAGAGAGAGAGCGGGGGAGCAAGAGAAGAAAAGGTTTTGTTGGGAATTAGTTCAAATGTACGTTACTTGATTTATTTATCGAATCATTTTATTTTCCAGCTTTATTATTTTTTTCGGGCTAACACGAGGGAGTAGGGGATTGAATCTGCAAACTAATAATCCTATTGCTGAACTTCGACGTTCCATAAACTCATGCACGCATGTATATTAGGCTCGACCGGGTGGCATCGGTTAAAACCGAGCTAATTGCTGTAAATAGCCTCGCGCACTAGAAATTAATGATGAACCCGTCCAAGTCGCATAAAGCTTAATTACCGTGCGTGGCTTTTCCGCGGCTAATTTCGAATCGATCTTGCAGCTCGCGGGGAAATTTTTTTGGCCGATAGGCGCGCAATTACTCTTCCTTCCGCGCGAGCAGCAGCAGCAGCAGTTTACCTACATATATATAAAGCCGCTCTTATTATATACTCGCAGGGGCAACCTGTGTTCCATTTACTTTTATTGAGCCGCGCACGTATAAGTTTTATCTCTACACATATACGCTCGTAAACATTATTACGTTCAACGAGTCACGCTGCTGCACTTTCCACGCAATTTAAAAGCATCGATCAATACCCCGTGATAAGCGAAAAAAATCTTGACGCCAGACGTTAATTTTAACTCTGCGTTAGATTAGAGTGAGAGAGAGAGAAAGAAATTTTTCATCCACGTCATGTTTTTATTTATTTTTCTGATAAATCAGTCAAAATAAATTCAAACTGAAATTCTGACAGTTAAAACTTTTAATTATTCCATCACTGGAACACGTATAGACGCAATTCTAGGATAATGCAACTTTTTCTCGATCACTGAAAACTGTCTCATTTCTCTGAGTTGGAAAGCTACGCGGGATTCCTCCGATGACCTCATATTTAAACTGCGGTTTTTCGACCGGATTCGAAAGGTTTCATCGAGATTATTATTTGCGCTCGTGGTCAGGTTTGGTATTCGGCCGTTTATTTCTCCTTATCAGCAGTAAGGATTCGAAATTTTTCTCAATTGAAAAGTTATACTTAATTTTCCTAATGAGCAGAGTCAAGAAAAGTTTAATTAGCTCGAGTTTCCCCAACTGCTCTTGAGGGATAAGTAATGTTTGAACAGTAATATCGGATGAGAAATGAATTAAAATCAGCAATTAAACGGCTTAAAAATCAGATAAAATAAACGCCCAGCCGCGCAAGTTTTTCTGCGGTTGACTTTCAAAGATTTTAATTCGTAATCAAGCATTCGAAGGTGCTGATCTTCTAGCGGGTGAAAAATATTAAAAGGCCGCTTGAAGTATCAAGTAATATACTTATACCCACACTCGAGGAAAAATAATTCACATACATTGTGAAGTAGCACTCAAACACTGGTGCGCGCGCACACTACCACCCGCGATCGTGATTTTAATAGCAAAAAATTTAATTTACTTATAAGAGTAAATATACTCGTGCACAAGAGTTAATTTAGAGAGATGAAAATTACGTATTAAAATTTTTTTTTAAAAGCGCTTAAGCAGTACAAATCGGGAAAGCGCATTCCGCCCGGCCCAGACTTGTCGAGAGCATATAGATGTTAAGCTTTTATTCAATCTTCGTTTTGTCTCATTCACGTTATTAACTTTTTATTTTTTTGCAAAGAGAGTTTATCTTTACGCAGGCAAGATAAGAAATGTACGCATACATCTAGTCATAATTAAAAACCCCGCGCTCGAGAGTTTTTATTCCGTGACAGCATTTACTACATTATTAAATTCATTAACTAAAGAATAGCAAGTGCGAGAGACTGAGTGAAAGGGAGACAGAGATGTAGAGAAGGAAAGAGAGAGATGGAGCGCGGAAGAGGGTATATGCCGAAGGTCTTAATTGCACTCATAGACAAACATTTGCATTTCAAACGTGCTACCTGACGCGCTGCTGCGGCGCCGCTCAAGAAACGCAATCGCCCCCGCTGATGTGAAGCCAAAGGAGCCTCTTTGAGTATTGATGCGCACTTTAAAAATAATATGCAAAAAGCTCGGGCCTTAAATTGTTTGTTCTTGAATATACGGAACTTTGTCATCGGAAAAATTTTGCAAAAACTGCTCTCGCAAAAAAAGCGGCAGTAGCAGCAGCCGCCGGTCTGGAGCTTTGAAAGCTCAAAAGCTGCTTCACAAAGCTGCGGGATATGCATATTTCAAAAGTTAAACAACGAACTTCCTTTATGCCCCCCGGCATGACAACTTTCTTATATACTCGTGGACTCTTAAGAGCTGTCAGTATTTAGGTGCACTCGGTAATTTTTCCGAGATTCAACTTTTTCTATAATATCTTCCTTTTTTTTCCTTCCTCTCACTCACTCTCTCGCCCAGCGTTAAGTAAAAACGAGTACAGAGATGAAAAATTAAAAAATCGTTGCGAAATTCGCGACGTGGAAAATCCATCGTTATATTCGGGCTAGGGAAAAAACTCCATTCACATGGGGCGAGTCGTAAAAATGGCGCGAAACGCTTTCTTTAATGGGGAAACTATTCTTGTCTATACGCTATAGATAGTACGTGCTGTTCAACACCCGCCCTAATTTCCTTTCCTGCTCTCCGCAGAGTTACATATACGCGCGCGAGCTCAAGTGCATGAATCCGGCGTCGGGGGAAATCGATTTTTCCGTTAACGACGAGATATAAATTAAATTACATAAAAAAAAAAAAAAAATGGAGGCAAAAAGCCAGCAAAGCCCCCAAAAACTTGACAATAGTTCCTTTTTACGTTTCAGTCAAGTGAGTATTTATAATTTTCCACGGTATTTTTTTTTTATTTTTCACGAACGCGTCGGTTCCGTTTCGTACGCTAATGATCATTAAAGTGCGGAGCTCATGAGTACTCGAGTCAATGACGGTGCTGGGAGAGGTTGAGAGCCTTTAACCCGTTGAGATGTATTACACGTATGTATATTTTGCGAAAAAAATTTCTTCCTTCTCGCGTTCAAGTGTGTGTATGCGCTTATGCATAAAAAAAAATTATTTTCCCCAAAGCTCGGCTCTCGAGTTCATGCACATTTATAGGCTCTTGCACGCGTGAAGTTTAAGACATCTTGAGCGAAACTTGGAAGCTTAGCATTGGTAATGTTAGTATGCGATACGTCGGACTTAAGGATTCTCGAGAAACATTCGCAATAACAATTTTCGCTCGAGCCTCGCTGTAAGTGATCAATACTTTTTTTTCTCCAGGATTAAAAAAAAGCAAAAAAAATTTGAGAAGAAAGTGAAAATGGTCCGTAGCTATACAGAGGCAGCTCACACACGAGCGCTTCCTTGGGCGTGAGGCCAAAAGTTTTTTTCCCGCGCGCGGCCGCAGCAGCAGCAGCAGCAGACATTGACGCCCTCGCGAGAGAGCTGCGCACGTGCGATCGATGCGCTTTCTTCTCCTCTCGGCTGGCACAGCTCGCGCTCCTCGCGTTATGTAAAAAGTCACGTGGAAACAAAAGACACGTTCGGTTTGGCTCACTTACGTCGTTGTCGTAGCCGAGCAATCGATCAACGATCGAGTCGAAGTCGATATATACATATAGAGAGAGCTATGTAAGAGCGAAAAAGCGAGCAACACAGTACACATGTAGAGCAAAGGTGAGTATTATATCGCGGCTCGTTTACGATTCTCCAAGCCCCGGAATATATATGCAGCCACACGATTGGGAGCACGAGAGGATTTTGGCCGCTCGCTCGCGCGCGGGCTGATACATAATTCATGAAATTATAAGTTTTAGCGTTGCAGAGTGTGTGTGTGTGTGTGTGTGTGTGTGTGAGTGGAGTATGTGTCGCTGCTTGCCAGTTCACATACACTACACGTGCATGCATGTGCAGAGCAGCGGGAGCTTTGCTACTTTGAACGAAGGATATAACGCGCGCGATACTCGAGTTTCTACGTTTGAGCTTGAATTATTACAAAGTTGCGAGCTGCGACGCCACAAGCGCATCGCAAAGGCGCCGGGGCTTCGGGGGCTCGAGGGGAGCTAATCTCTTCGATACTTTATTTACGATTGTTGTGACCTAGGCAAAAGGAGCAAAATTAACACTATCGCAGACGTGCGCATATATAGATATATATACGCAAACACACAAACAGCATTGCGGCTGCTGCAGCTGAGAGAGGGAAAGTTTTCCTTGGCTAATTTCCGCGTCAATCAATGCGGCCTCGAGCTGCTGCTGCTGCTACAGCTACTAGCTGGTTTTAAAGCCGTAAATTTTAGTCTCCGTAAAACTGTGCGCGCGCGACTACTATTCTCGACGCCGCCGCCGAGCTGTATACGTGTCTTTGAAACGGCGGTATAAGGTAGTAATTGTAACGGACTTTATGTGCCCAGCAGCAGTGGCAGTAGCGACGCAACTATGCTGCCGTTGCCACTGCTGCTGCGAGAGGCGTATGCTGACGACGCATATACTATGTGCCTTGTGAAATACAATGGCCGCAGTGACTTGAGCGTCGTATAGCGCAGTAGAAGCAGCAGCAGCAGCAGCAGTGAAATAGAATTTCCCCCGAGCAACTTCTCGTCCTGTGTCTCGCTCTCTCTGGTCCAACAACTTCTCGGGGCTCGTTGTATACGTATATAGGAAGAACTATTACCTCCGTTCCGAATGTCTCTCTCCTCTCTTCTCTGTCTCTATAGCCTTTTCTTTTGTCGATGCGCGCGTTATACCGCTTCGACGTTACCGCCTGCACTGGTGCTGCTTGTAAAGTTGCGGTTCTACCGGAGATTAAGTGTCCAGCCGCGCGCTATATCGAGTCGCGCTGCCGAGGCTTTCCACTGATTCCTTCGGCGTTAAAACAATGACAACAGTATACCCACACCGATCGATCGTCGCATCGCTCACTCGCTCGGACAAATATGACCGATGACCGCGCGCACGGATAGCGGCGCATTAAAATAATGCTAAAACAAATCACACACCGGACCGAGTGGACGCGCGCCCCCAAGCTTGCGCTAAATATTTGTTCATTAATTTGCTCATCGAGCCAAATGAGATAACGAGAGACGGAGAAAGCTGAATTTGAAAATAAACCTGCTTCACGTGACAATTTAATTGGAGGCTTTGCTATGAACTGCTCTTGCGGCCGTACACACATATAGCTGATCGGATGCGAGCGAACATAAATATTCGAAATATCCTGCAACGTGTGTATCTAACAAAAGGAGTTTAATTAACAGACACTTGGTCGAATTCGTTTAATCCCATGAATAACCACGGATAGCTGGCGCGGAACGCAATACGCGCAAGCTCGCGCTCGTCGTTCGCTCGTTCGCTCGCGATCGTCGGGGGCCAACTTCCTTCGGGGCGTAAAATATATGAATTAATTACGTTAAGCACACGCAGCTATATCATCGCTGGCATACGCACTCTCTCTCTCTCTCGCATTATACTTTATACCGCTCGTTGCACGCGCAGCTGACATTCCGCGACATATTTTTAGCGTCGTAAGGAATCTGCGATCGATTATCGAAGCTCCACGACGCACGTAATGCTTTTATATAGGAGAGAAAAAGCTCTTTCTCTCTCTCTCGCAGCTTCAGGGAATAAAAAAAAATTTCCTCTTTTCCCCAGGAAAAGAGCGTGCGCGCGCGCCCGAGAGAGAGAGAAAGCTTGTGTGTGCGTGTGTGTATGTGGAAAACATTGTGTTTTATAAGAACGAAATGAAGCGTCAGCGCGCGAGTGAAAAAAAAAGCTATTTCATGGATCAATTTCCTAGAATGTCGAAAATTTACCTCGTCTTCTGCGCGCGTGGCTGTGCTCACATGAACGCGTAAAGGAAATAATTTTTTGTTTCGTCGAATATAAAAAAGTGACACGTACACAGGCGCGCGCGCGCACACACAGAGAGACGGCTGAACGTGACAGGGAGCGAGGGGAGAGCGAGCAACTTTTATCAATATCCTATTCAACGGGAATAAATATAACCATTCGAGCGCTTTGATGAGAAATAACGGAACGCAAAAATGTGTACAAAAATGCCGTCGATTAAATCTTGGCGTGCCGAGCGAATTACCGCAAATTTCCTCCTTCTCCTACGGCTATATCGTCTATGTATAGCCGATCGTATCTGTAATTTATTTAGGCATTTACGATAACGATATTATTATTCGAGGGAAAAAATCATCGGGATAGCCGCCGCAGCGCCAGCCGCTCGCTCGCCGATATGAAACTCAGCAAAGGACCAGTTTTCTATATACCTGCCTGCGGTTACAGAGCCGAGCCTGCACTGCCCCTCGGATCCCAACAAAGGCTTACCGCTGTACAATAGCTGAAATAATAGAAACCCTGTGTGCGCGCACACACACACACGCACACCCACTTAGAGCACATAGCGCACGACGAGCGGGTCAGTAAAATCTCATTGCACATCGTTGTTATCGTTTTTATTGTACGAAAGCGCCTGTTTTTCATGCTTTACAACAGTTACCCTCATTTTATAACGCACGCTGCGCTGAACTGCCAGCGCGACCTACGCGTACTCACACACGCACACACACATGCGCATGTACATACGAACGTGGCGTGCGCATTGTTACAAATTTTTTTTATTTTTGAAAAACAACCGTTTAATCTAGCACTCGTTCATTTCGTGGAGGGAGAGAAAGAAAGAAAGGGAGAGAGAAAAATAATATCAGCGAGACAAGAAGTTTATTTTTGAACATATAAACTTTGACTTCAAAAAAGACGTAACTTTTTAACGAAACAAATATAGGTTCGATGCAGGCGCGGTGTGCCTGCTGCAAGTTCAGCAAGTGGTGGCGTTAAATAAGGATGATTAAACGACTTTTGCAAAGTATCTCGTTTGAAGGTAAACATACCCTTTTCGCCTCTTGCGCTTAGCCCTCCTCTCGCCCCCCCTAAAGTAAAATCGCGTGCGAAAGCGGTTAATGAAAAACTTATATTGCCCGCGCGCACTATTCACTGAACCTTTCTTTGTGAAACTCGTGATTTAAGCTGTATATAAGCGAGACCTTTATCCCCGCAGCAGCTTCTTATAGATTTATTTCCTGTGCTTGCAGCAGAAGCAGCAACGTGGCAACCTTTTCTCAGAGGCAACATTCGAGATAGAAATAGAGGCTATTGTCGCGTTTGCTTTTACCGATGATAATTGATCGTGAATAATAAAGTTGATTTTTTGAAAAATACGAATGCGATTGATACGCGGACGGGTGGTGCTATCGAGGCACGACACAAAAAAAGAAACTTTTGCAACGTTTATTTGTGCCCGGGTGATAAATATTTCACGCCCGACGGTTGCAGTAGTGGCAGCCGAAGCACAACAACTAAATAAAAAAGAAAAACAAACTATATCCGTGTGTCACCTGTACTACATCCGATAAATTTTCGACGCGCTGTTTCCGCTCACCTCAGCGCGTATAAAAATCCCAGGCTGCGCGCGATATAGAGGGAATTTTCGCGTCGATACCGAGGGCTAAAAAATAGAGCAAGGGATATTAGTTAAAAGCCGCGCAAGGAAGACGTTCTTTAAGAGGATAGCGAGTCATGCGGGCCTGGAGCCTGCTTGAATGGGATCATTTGTTGGAACATCGCGTAGGGAAAGACTTGAGTTACATTTCTCAGGATCTCGGGGAGAAAAAATAAGAAGTGTTACGCTGCCCAATAGTACGATCAGTCTACCAAGCTCCTTTATCTCATGAGTGCATTGTAAAGCTATAAGAGCATGAAAAACTTATACGTGGCCTTGTTTTTTCTTCTCTTCTTTTTTATGTACTCGCAAGTGGGCCATACGTATATAAACCTGTGGGATTCAAGCAGGCAAAGAAATTGAGCAGAAGAAAAAGGAAAAGAGAAAAATCTTGTATTCAAAAGAAAAATCGAAACAGGAGAGCATTGGCTATTATGAGAGAGATAGGGAAAAATATTGTACGATCGCAAGCCAAAGTCGCAAGCATTCAATAATAAAAACTGGTGCATCAATTTGAAATTACCGTTATGTTGCTACAAGCTTGAAGAAAGCTGCCAGTGGATACATCATCGGTGCATTTATGCGAGATAATTGTGAACTTTTCTTGCTACTTTGTATTTTATTTTGAGTTATGATTTAATTAATTTTTATGCTTTTCATGTTTAATAGATACAAAGTTTTGGACGTCGCAGAGAGATGAAACTTATTTTTATCAAAATTCGGGCTCAAGTTTTAAACGTATTCACTTAGCAAAATATAATTCGTCGAGCGATCAAATTTTGAATGAATTAGTCCAGTTGAAACTCGATGTATTTTAAGCTTCAAAGTTTCGTATTTCCAGTGGACCTTGATATTACCCGAGATATTATCCGAATTAATCCACGATTTGAAACGAAATTTTATGCAATAACGAATGCGGCATTTTTGCAGCGGCTAAACGTCAGGTCAGCGAGAAATTTATTAAAATTTTAATGACGTGTTTCGTCACACACCATTGAAGTGTGTGGGGTTGCAGTGAAAAAGCAACCAAAGAAAAAAACCAAATGCCAGGGATTACAATCGGAAAAAAGTTGGCGAGCGCGCGCGGAGTCACCTCAACTGCACGCAGTAGCATGTAATTGCTTCCTCGTATAATTTCTATTTGCAGCGTAAGTAAATTTTATTGCAATAGAGCTATTAATGAAGCATTAAAAAAGTTTTCGCCTGTTAAAAATAGGAAAATTTCCTTTCTCCCTTCGTCCGAAATTGTTGGCTCCGAAATGCACCGGCCTTTTTCTAGCGAAAAACGAAACAAGCTCAATGGAATTTTCAGTAAAACACGAGTTCAAAAAAGGTTCTGTAACTTTTCCATGAGCATGCAGAATTTTTCCAGCTTTGAGTAATTTATACAGTAAATAAAATGTACTTGTTATGCAAGTGTATCGATTATCAAAGGGTCACACAGCACGGTTGATTGAGAAAAAAAAAGACATCATCGTGTAAATGACTCACCTCTCGAATGGTCATCAAACGCCATTGACATTTTGCTACACAATAAATTGTATTCGATGGACAAGCCATTATCCAATTGCAAACTTGAGAACTCGAAGGGAAATTACAATCGCGCAGCGGCATGATGCGAGCTTAAAATATGCGTTATAATTACTCGGCATCGCTGATTTTGATTTCGGAGCACGTATTTCTGCCGCTGGTAGGCGATCGATCGGATGCTCGTGTCTCTGTCACGCTGGTGTAATGACACGCAATCGCGGGTAAATATAAATATAACAGCAACGTGTCGGTCGTTAAATTTTTTCTTATTGTGCTTTAATTATCGGAAAAATATTGCTCGTGACGAGGCTCGTCGAACAACACAGCAAAATAGCCTGCAAGTTTTTTTGCTCACTCGGGAATTTGACGCTCAAAAGCTCCGGGTAAAAATGTCCTAGCCTTAATTACTTAGTTCATTAGAATAATACATCTACATAGATGGAGTGAGAGAGAAATCTTGAGGGATGAGGAGAGAGAGAAAGAGAGGGAGAGAGAGCAGAAGATCGACGAGTTCGTTGACCTACTAATCGGTAAAACCCACGTGCCAGCTCAGTGAGACTCGCACTTGTACTTGGCAAGCGAAACAAAGGCTGCGAGCAGCCCCCCGAAGCCGGTGAGTTAATTGAGATTGCAAAACGTGAACGTATTATAGCGTACGGCAAACAGCTCAATAAGCTCGTCGAAACTAAACATGCCGGTCTGAATGTTAATCAGTAAGCACACTTTCCTCGGCTCTCTCGCAAGCTTTGGCAGAGAATTAATATTTCAATTTCGAGAATACTCACTCGTTCGAGATTAATTTCTCTCGTTATGTGCCCTAGCTCCAGGGGATGCACTGAATGGAAAAGAATCCAAAAAACTAAACACGTTGTGCCACACTCGGTCGAGTTTTTTCTTGGTTATGTACTATACGTTCCTATGTACATACTGTATATACTGTGTTTGAGATAAAGCTCACAGCCACCCTCGCGCTCAGAGGGTGCGCGAACGACTGCGAAAAGTAGCGCAGTAGAGCAGCAGCTGAGGGTGTGTAATGCGTTCCCTGCCTGCCTGCCTGCCTGCCTGTCTGCTGCTGCTGCTGCTGCTTGCCTGCCGCCGCTGCTGCCGCTGGATTCAGTTGCTACTACTACGCGCGGATGATGGTGGGGACGCGCTACATATGCGCGCAGACGTGTATTCAACGTCGCGCAAAAAGGAAAAGAGAGAAAAGGGTGGCTGGAGGAGCTGCGAGGACTTTTCTTGAATAGAGTTATTAACCCCTCTGCGATGACGCCGAGTTGCACTCTGATGTTTTGTCATGGCTTGCCTTATGTAAACAGTCGTCTCCTCCCTCCACCAGCACCGACGCTCTCTGCAAGCTCGCAAGCTCTCGAGACATATCGTCGAGCGTGTACATTTCTGGACCATTGATTTTGAGCGCGCCGAGGCTTTTTTAATCCGATTGCAAAATAAATAGCCATACATCGATGCGAAATTCATGGGCTTTAATTGCAAATCGAGAGAAATTGATAAATGCGTGGCGCACGCATGATCGCGCGGAGCTGATTTTTTGCCCGCTGCTGCTGTTGCGGGTCGGTGGCGACGCGCACAGTCATAATTCTGCAATAATGCGATATGTATGGTCACGCCAGCGCGCATATATATATACACATAATCGCGCGCTACGCAATGGAGCATTATCGATTGCTCGCGCGTGTGGATATATACCCTGCGCTGCGCGAGTGAGAAGGAGAAAGAGAGAAGCTCGTACTGCGATACGTTAATGCGAAATCTATAGCTTGTGCAGTACTGATACTGCGGCCCGCAGACAGCAGCAGTAGAGAGAGAGAGAGAGAGAAGGGATGGAATAAGCGAAATTTTTCATAGTGATTAAGGTCAACGTGGTGCCAATTTCGTTTTTTCCTGATATCCCTCGATGCTGGTGCGCCGTCGAGAATGTATCAAAGTACGCCAATGTGTTTATAATAACGGAAAAGGAGAAGGAAATCCATAGACTTTTAGCAGCAGGATAAAGCAACTGCTATACACAAGAAAAACAATACGATCTTCTCCGTCTCGTGCGCACGCGAGACTGCGAGTCGCGGACTCACGGCGCCGTCCTGAGAACGTCACGTCTTACAACGTCGATGTGCTTTTGATTGATAGAGCAGCTTTATTTATCGGGTCGGGGAAATTGCGCTCCGAAAATACATCGACAAATACGCGCCTGCGTTCAGCCAACTTAAAGTAATGATGATGATTAGGAAACGGGCGAAGCGAATCTAATGGCAACGCGAGATGCGCGTGTTTGACTTTTCCGACGTTCTCGCGCGGGGCGAATTACGAGCTCGCAACGAATACAGAGAGAAATAACAGCAGCAGCAGCAGACAATGATAATAGCGAGGAGCTCGGAATAATGAAAAGTAAATGGAGTTAATGTAAACTTACAACGCCCCGAAACCTGTACCCGTGCGCGCGCGTCCCTGCTTTCCAAGCCAATAGTCAATTTTGCCATCAAGTATTAACGAATATGCGAGTGTGCGGCGTGTATAGAAAAGCAGCCGCACTGCAGCGAAACATTAGATTTTTATCCGGCCGAATTTATAAGGCATAGAGGCTTTGGCATACAAACGACTTTGAATTTCCTGCAATATAAATAGTATCGCGAAATTACGACGCACTGGAGAAAAGGAAAGAGACTCCGCACACGCACCCACACTTATGAGCGCAGTGCGCACCGCATTTCAATACATGTTTTGAAGTGCACGATCCTATATTTTTTTGTAATTGAATTTTTACGGGTGGAAAAAAATTTCTCAAGCCTTAATCCATAGCCGCGAGCGGTATATGCGTATACAGAGCAGTAAAATACACACATGTATAATGAAAGACTATTGGCGAAGCTACCCCACGAGATTTGAAATACACACAAGACAAAGTTTTCATTTGCTTTCGAAATAGCGTCGCTGACTGCAGCTCGCTGCGCTGTACACAGACTCGGGGCGCGGGTTGCATTCAATTTGGTGATATCTAATTGCATTAGAGAGGGGGAAAAGGACGATATTATATAGCAGAAGCAGCAGCAAGGTATTCTATATACGTTTATACGTATAGATATATATCGATTTTCTACGTATATCTGCGCGCTAGCCGCATAGACGAGAGTCTGTGTGTGGCTGTGCTATGTCTGTCTCTCTCTGCGACTGCTACTGCCATGTGGTGATTGAATTTCACGCGAGACTTGTGCAGCGCTATACAAGCTACATCTTTGCTAGCTTCCTTTTTTGCAGTAGGCGATAGCGTATAAGCATATTTCCGATGGGAATCGAAAAAGACAGTGAGAAAGAGGGATAGGTGAAAATGTAACTTGGCCGCCTTTGTCATTTACATCACCGGTAGACTGGTGTACGCGACATGTCGTAAAGCTATATAAACGATAAACAAATTTAAATGTATAAATAAAAGCTACGTGGCGTGTACCACGTCGTGTGTATCTTACGGTAAATGAAAAAACAACAGGAAACAGCGTCGAGCTTCGTAGCGCACGAGCTTTTTTCTCTTACATGTTTTTTTTAGAGCTACATGGGGAAATAGGCACGTATGCATGTATATAAAAACGTATGTGTACGTGTGTAACTACACTATATACGCACTGCGTACATGTATATTCGCGAGAAGAATAGAAAATTCCAATGGACCGCGTGGGAGAGAGCTTTTAATTGAAGTAATGCGAACTTTTTTAACGATACTTGTGCGGATGGTCGCACGCATACGTAGAATTCGATTTAAACTCCCCCGGCCCCATTGTTTTATGCCGTTCAACTTTTTCCGCCGAGCCACCAACGGAATGTATATTACGCAATTGTTGACGTTAAAAAGATCAGAGCTCACGGAATTGCGATGTTTCGAAAACAAATTCAGTAGATATATTTATAATATTTAGAAATTAGAAATCATTGCGGAAAAATAAGTATTTACAAAGTATTCCAATCTCGACGAAGCGTTCTCTTATCAGAAGGAAAAACAATTTTCCCACAAAATTAAACTTCTTCCCTGATTCATTCCATCGAAATGCGTCAGTACAAGCTTTTTTCGTTTAACCCGAGTACATCATTACGTGAAATAATTCAGTACTTGCAACCGATTGAATAATAACGTGCACGCAATCGCTCTCGAGTCGATCCGCGCGTTGTGCGGATCGAACGATGTAATATTCAGTAAGTGCAGGAGCATAGTTGGGCGCTTATATACATGTAGTGTTGCTCGGTGCGTATACCATATACACAAATACACACATTTACAGATATATACACTAAACCGACAGGAGTATTGTCATTTATTCAAATGCTCACGCTGTTTGGTGTGCGTTTCGGAAAATTTCGAAAAAAAAAATAATAAGGAAAGAAGCTATTAATGCATTTCGTAGCTGCGTAATAACAGAGAAGCTTGCGAGCGCGTAAATCGATACGAGTGTGGCGCGCGTACGAGTCGCCAAGTATCGATAAAAGCTTGACGTTTCTATGTGCCTGCATTGAAATCAAAGACCAATATCGCTGCAACTGTACGTATAATATTTTCCTTTATACCTTAACGGTTACGTATGACAGACACCGTATATTCCTTCCTCCTTTTTTTCCTTTTAGCTACTGCAAAGGCTACAGAGCTCGTATTGAGATTTGAGTCTTTTATCTTTGATTATGCTAATGCAAATAAATTTCGATGCTTCCTGAATATTCGATATAAAAAGGAAGAAGAGAAAAGCAGCAGCTGAGGTAATAATCAAAATGTACACGGGGTAAGGGATAAAGCCAAGTTTTGAGCTTTCCATCATTCATCCAGGCAACATCCATTACTCCATTACCCTCGCGAGTGACAACGACCAGACCCCCCGACACGATGCATCTTTTCTATACCCCCGATTCGATATCTGTCTTCCTCATCACCGTCCATGTACGCACGCGAGTTATTCCGTCGAATATCTGTTTACCTATATTCGCACGCTCTCGAGTGCGTTTCAACGACAGCTGTCGCGGCTAGATGCAATTTACTGACACGTTTTCTGCTTCTTCTTTTTTTGTGTATGTGCGGCGAGGATCCGAGTACCCTTGTAGAGTATGTTTTTAACGATTGCCTGGATATAAGATATTTAAAGCAGGCAATGATAAGATCTTATTTCAAAAGCCAACTCGTAATGGCTACGAGGATTGGAGAAAAAGTCGAGCTTCACTTTTGTCTTTATATTATTGCCTTCTTCCGAGCGAAGCACAAAATAGCTTCTCGCATGATTTTCCATTTATTATCCAAATATATACTGTGTTCTCTTGAGAAAAAGACTTGATACCCGCAACACTATATAGGAGCAAACGAGCTCGAAACGAGTAATTTTTTTTCTCCGCGACGTCGATAATTTGACTATTCGCAAGTTATCCGCAAAAAATTCGCTCGATTCCGCACCTTTAATAAAACTTTTTTCATCTCGCAACAAGCCATTTCAAGGGGTAATAAATTGTGCCATATTCCGCTCCTTACACTTTCCCTTTTTTTCTCCCTCCTTGAGTAGCTCCGGCTGACGTGCTACACGACGTAACCGGGTGAGGAAAGGCGAGTTCTTGAAATTTTTTACTCTCGGTCGGAAGAATCGACGTCATAAGGAATGTTTACCCGTAATAACGACACCGAGCGCAAGAGCAACTTAATCAGCGGGGGTATATAAAGCCTCGCACTCGAGGATGCATATGAAACTCACACAGCATGTGTGCGCATGCATGTGCGCCTGGCAGTGGGTGTGTGTGCGTGCGTGAATAAGCTCGTGCCCTATTATAGGCACCGACGAGCAAGCTCGTAAAATTACTCACTTTGGGAGCTGCAGTTTGCGCGTAATATATATGCCCTGTACACCTTGGCTTAGACATTACTAAAACTTGTATACATGAATGTAAGCGCCCACACTAAAAGAATATTAACAGCCTTGATGTGTTTCCTCGGGAATAAAGACGGACAACTTGGGGAATAATATCTTCTTTTTCTTTCTTTTTTTTTTTGAAAAACAAGTCAAGAAAAAAAGGGCGAAAGAAAAGAAAATATCTGCTTACGCATTCTCGTAAAGTGTATTATGCACATTACAAAAGTTGAGCTCGTGCCCTGGGCGAGAAAACGGGGACACTTGCAAAGCCGCACGAACGACGCAAAGTATACAGCCGCTGGAATCTCGAGCGATATTATTTTGCGCTTTTACGAGGCGTTTTGCCATCTGCCAGTACATATAAGCGCGGCGGCTAGCTCGCGCAATCTTATTAAAGGTGCAAAACTGCGAAGGCGTACGATTGAAATTTTTTGGAAATGCAGTGCGCATTGTGCGCTCCTCGAGGATGTAAAAAATTACCCTTGTTCATTGTCCCGCTCGCTCGCTCGCGCGCGGTGAAATATGAAATACGAGCTCGCTAACGCCTGAGCTTTTATGTCTTCACACGGAAATAAAAAATTTTCAAGTCTATGTTTTGTACGCAGAAACGACATTAGTAAAGGGAAAAATCGTAAAAAGCCTCAACTTAGAATCTAGCCATCACACACGCATCACACAAAGTCCTATATATCTGTGCAGCTTTCGATTTATGATAAAAACGACGACAATATAACGGCGATTTTTATACGCTCTCGTAAAAAAAAAAAAAAATTTTCTCTCAACTCTTCCACCGAGGCCGCGAAAATGAAGTTACGTAACGTCGCCGACTATCTATAGTGTACGCACTAGCAGCAAGCTTTGTAATGAAACTCATAAAGTTCCCGCCATCCCCATACTTTAATGAAGTTTGTGCGTCATTTCAAAATCCATAAAAGCGGCGTGTGAACTAGATAGCGCGCGTTAAGCCTTACAAAAATTAGATTCTCGGCTCGGAAGAACATTGGAATAGGCAAACATACGTCGATTTAAATACCTCAAAGCTCCGAAATAATTAACGAAACTGCAGACCGCGAACTTTGCCTTCCAGGCATGATCCTTATCCTTTAGCTTCACGGCGATATATCCGCTTTGCTAATTGGCCTCGAAACTCGTTACACATACGTATTTGCGTGTGAACAAGCACGTCAAAAAAGCTCCCTCAAACGTACATGCCCGAGAGCGAGTCTCGCACGCCTGGATTAGAAGTATAATTTAGATAAAATAAACTTGCAGATGAGCCTGATTGTCTAAATTAACGTTTATGTGTGTTTGTGAGAGTTTTTGTTGCGCCGTACCATACGAAACGTTTTTTTTTAGCTTCAAGTATTTAGTGGAAATCAATGAAAATAGATTAATGAGAAGAAACTTTATCGAAACATATAATTTGAACGAATGAGTTTATATATATACACTTACTATGTGTGCAACTTTTTTTATTGAAAAATATTAGATCTTTCGGAAAAAAATCGCTGATTGAAAAAGAATTTTGAGGGTTTAATAAAGCCAAAAGTAATTTTTTTCCATCAGTTACAGATTGATAATACTTGTTATAGATTTAATATAATAAAAACTTTTTTGACTAAAAAACACTAGGTGAAAGGTAAATTTGATTAAAGAAAGAATTTGGTTTTCATTTTATGAATAGTTAATTACATTAAAATCGACAATGGTCGAAAAAAATTTTTTTTTTATTTTCTGCGTGGCATAAAATAAACGAAAAATGTTACGCACTAAAAAATAATACATATAAATTTTTACAGAAAAATTTTATGTATTTTTTCTCTCTGTGTGGAATTGAAACATTGCTCGAAGCATGTCGACTTTCAAGACAGAGAATTATCAAAAAAATGTTTTCCACTAGCACACGAGACATACTAGGCTACCGAATCTCATCAAAGAAACAACTTAATGAAACGTTAGTGCTCACAAGGGGAGGCTTTCACCAAGAGAAGAATCATTTCTACTTTATGCATTACGATGAAAAGTGTTAGTACATTGTTTTATAATACCTTTTTAACCTGTTGTTTCAACCTGGTTGAGTTTCATTATCGATTTAGAAGTTATTTCAAAAATAAATTTGATTTCAAAATATAAATTGGACTTGACTTTTTGGCTACCGAAGGTTCGGTAATTTATTTTTCCTTCGAATTTGCTCTTACCTCCTAAGTTTGACTTTAATTAAGTTTTCATAACATTTACCGTCTTATATAAGCTTCAAAACGGTCTGGTTAGCAATTTTCAAAGGCAGTTTCAAACATTAGATGAATTTAAGAAGAAGAATTTCGATAGCCCAAAATGGACACATAAAAATCATTTTATATTATTAAATTAAAATACCAAATCTTTGACTCTTTTTTTGAACAATATAGCTATCATAGAACAGAAAATAAACTTTGTATTATAGTTTTGAAGTGTTCTAGGTATTATAGGTATTAGTACCTTCATTCTTCGTACTAATGAGATTCACACTTTCATCCTCGATGCTGTGTGATCGAAATTTTAACTTTTAGTCTTGCTCGTCGTGGCGAATCATCTTAATGATATTTGTAGATTTCAATGGCGGTTAAATATCGTAAACGAATTCAGGTCGAGTCTCTCGCTCGACGGGCTATTGTTTAACTGAAAAATAAAAGAAAATGATATTTCTTGCAGTAAGCTGAAAGTATAATGTGATGATTTCAATGCGAGTGACATTGAAGCGAAAAACGAATGGGCAACTATTGCTCTTTTTATCAGAGAAGACTTTCTCTGGTCCTGGGCGCGTCGTTGCAGGGTGCTAATCTTTTACTCAGCCATGCATTCATCGATTACTCTGACTTAATTTCAAATGCGCGCTCTTCCCGTACGCGAGAAGAGCTCGGAGGACTCGGAGTAGTTTGCAAAAATGAAGAGAAGTAATTTTATTAAAAAAAGCTTAATTCCCCGAAAGCTTCTATGCGTACATCAGCACTGTACGTAACAAAAATCATGCAACATATTTATACATAGTTTTTTTCTCTCACTTGATGCTCGATACAGCATTACAAAAGTTCAGTCCGATAAAACAGTCGCACGCGCACAAAGTCAAGCTGCGAGCGCGAGGTGCATTTCAAATGCTAAGCAGCAAATGTAAAAGTTTTAAAACCACGCGTAAGTATCTCACGCGACACTTTTGGATATAAAACAAGTTTTTCGAACTTTTCCCAAGAACACAAGTCCGAGCTTATGTTTTTGTTTTTCCGTGTATATATAGTTACGACTCATCGCGATAATAATAGCAAAAAAGAAGTATCTCTCTCGAAAGCAGTATATGAATAACTAATTAATCCGCTGCAATAAATTAACGAGATGTTAGTTATCGCGTCGTCTCGGCAGGCAAAAGAATCTCATTAAGTTCGATGAGTATATATATAACGTGGAGCTTATTAGCCAACTTTTTGGTTTGTATACGGGCATACCGGGCGCGCATCGCAGTGATATATAAGTATATCAGCACTACAACCACACACATATATATCCATGCAAACGAGCTTACACGCCAGGGAGTTCTGATGGTTGGATTGGATGCTCGCTCCAGTACAGGTTTTATTAACGGAATTACCCTTCCGCGATGCCGGCACAAGTTTCCACTACTACCACCGGGAGTTGCACTTCTGATATATATCGCTATTACCTGCCCGCTTTCTCCAACGCGATTCATGATTCTAATGCAAATTGCAAAGTATAAAATTGTATCAAGGCCGGAGGAATAAAATTTTTTTTTCATTTTTTTTCTTCTTTTTTTTTTTTTTTTTTTTTTTTTTTTTTTTTTTTTTTTTTTTTTTTTTTTTTTTTTTTTTTTTTTTTTTTTTTTTTTTTTTTTTTTTTTTTTTTTTTTTTTTTTTTTTTTTTTTTTTTTTTTTTTTTTTTTTTTTTTTTTTTTTTTTTTTTTTTTTTTTTTTTTTTTTTTTTTTTTTTTTTTTTTTTTTTTTTTTTTTTTTTTTTTTTTTTTTTTTTTTTTTTTTTTTTTTTTTTTTTTTTTTTTTTTTTTTTTTTTTTTTTTTTTTTTTTTTTTTTTTTTTTTTTTTTTTTTTTTTTTTTTTTTTTTTTTTTTTTTTTTTTTTTTTTTTTTTTTTTTTTTTTTTTTTTTTTTTTTTTTTTTTTTTTTTTTTTTTTTTTTTTTTTTTTTTTTTTTTTTTTTTTTTTTTTTTTTTTTTTTTTTTTTTTTTTTTTTTTTTTTTTTTTTTTTTTTTTTTTTTTTTTTTTTTTTTTTTTTTTTTTTTTTTTTTTAATTATGTGATAGAGGAAAAAATTCAATTTTCCTTCGGAGGATATCGGATTCATATATGCGAGCACACTCCAAAAGAGATGAAAACCAGGTCGAATGCTCGAAAATTGAAGAGCCACGAGGACGTGTAATATAACGCCAAATTCGTTTCTCTAGATCACATTGTAAGGGGGAAAAAGGAAAGGCTTTGCGTTAATATTGGTTTTTAATTGTGTCTCGAAAAAATATCCAATATCCGTCGAATAACCAGATACCACCATGTAGCGAGAAATTTCGACATCGCAATTCATGCGCGAATGATCAGTCACTGGTTAGAGGATAGATTTTCGCTTGGCTAAATTCGCGCGAGCGGTTATCTGCCGCAATTGACACGTAAATAATCCTCTGCTTCGAGATATAGCCCGTGTGCAGCCGCTATATACATATTTGGCTTCTCCGAATTGTCATCCATAATATCGTTATCGGATATTATCCTCGAAATTTGCAGATTACTTTTCGGCTCAGCTGATTTTCAAGACTATTCTGATTTCGAGCTGGCGCGGATATAACTGAGGTCGTCGTCGTTGTCGTGAAAAGGAACTGAGCGCGAGGAAAAAGCAGCGCAACAGTAATTACAGTTACGAGCTTGGCAGTTACGTTTTCGACGAAAGATGTCACGAAGTTTTTTTCCCTCTCGCCTCTGTTGAAAAAGATAAACTTTTTTATTTTCAATGTTACTGCGCACGTATACGTACGTGTAATTGGTTTTATTTAACTCATGTAAGACACGACATAACAGCTGGCATTATACATTTAATAACTTGAAACATATCATATAAGTCTTTTCGCGAGGTCATGAAAATTTCAAAGCGAAGCGGAGGAAAAGAGATTCGCCAAAGGGCGAGCTGAAATTTTAAAAGCGTGTATACTTACATGTAGACTCGACTCGTTTTTTATACCCGGATTTTTGTTATTCGTCTGGGAAATTTATCAGCAAAGCGTATCAGCATTTTCTCAAAAATTATCTACAATCGAACGAATGTAAGAAAAAAGTGCCTCCCTCGCTAGACAAAGGAAAACTTTAAGATTTACTCGATATCACGAAAAAGATAGCTTTTTTCGCAAGACAAAGCTCTCACAGTTCTTTTACTTTTTCCTCTCCTTTTTTTACTTCCATCTCCCTCTCTCTCTCTCTCTCTCTCTCTTTGTTCGTAAGTGATTTTTTGTGTTTTTAAATCGAGCGCGAGACAGGACGGAAGGCTCGACGAACTCAAGAATGAGCGCGCGTGTATATATTCTCATCATTTATACAGAGTTGTGCATATTCAGCGAAAGGAGTCCGAGCTTACTTTCTCGGTTAATAAAATGACAATCGCATTTTTTTCAATGAACCTAAGGCAGAGGGAATAATTTGAGCTCCACAAGCGAGAGCCTTTCAAAGCTCGACTCTTTGCTGCGATCCAAAAAGGTATAAAAAAAAAGAAGGAAAAGGAGAAAAACATTAATTGCTCTTGATCCTGTAAAGTCCGAGTAATGTCCTTTACAGAGCATAACCGTTCAAAGCTAGACTCCACACTACGTCACCAGACGCTCACACAAAAGACAAATTCGCCTCTATTATTCTTCTTCACCTTAAAGGATGTCTTGTTCCTTGCGTAGCAGTAGCAGCAGAAGCAGCAGTAGTAGCAGTAGCCAGGATAAAGTTGCCGACCATCCGTTTCTCTTGATTGATAGTCGCTAAGATCTTCCTACAGTAATATATATATATTTTTTTCTTTCGATGTACAATTCCTTGGGCCAACACCTTCTTTTTTTCGTCTTAACTTTATTTCCGCGAGTTAACTCATAAACTTTGCAAAGGGTGACATAATATTGTGTGACCCCATTCGGCTATACGCCGCGCGGCTGGTAATTCATGTCTGACTGAAAACGTCTCGTGAAACGTTGACACGCACTACTACTACGTCTTATGTACGTATGTATATGTGCGCTTGGCGATGTCTGCGCCGGAGCTTAGCTTCCTGGGCTAAATAAGTGTTGACATATCTCTTCATCATAATAGCGCCTTGTCTTATTATAATGTAATGCAATATAAATGTCTCGGTACACGCGCGGCCCAAAGGCTCGTGGAATCGCTAATTTATTGATCATTTCCGTAATTCCGTGACGAGACTTTGAGCCAAAAACTAGCGCGCGCAGTGATGTACTTCAGAAGTGAAGGATTTGCTGGTTCCTACTTTTTAAAAGATTAATAAATCACCCATTCATAGATAGCCTGTCTGAGGTACTATTAATCTTGGAAAAAGCATGCATAGTCGATACAAACGACAACATCCTGCGGAATTTATGACTCCGTGGCTGCTTCGACTGACGAGGCGAGCAAAAAAAAGCAGAAGCTCGGGCGCGCGCGCGTAAACCGGATCAAAGTTCACATCCCTTAAATACGCAAAGTAAAAAGGTCGTCGGTAATATAAGGCAACATCCCTCATTACCTCTAAAACCCATTCATTCGTTACTCGAGCCAGTACTAGTAAGGGCTCAAACTTTTTTTTTCAACACTTTCGCTTACTAATTAGCATTCATTTTTAATCACGAAAATCCCTGGATTTCGCTCTTCGCGCTGTACATCACGTAAGCCTTATAAACGCAAAAACGCCGCCGGATGAAAAATCGCGGCAAATCGATTTTTTTTTGCTCCTGCTCTCGGCTTACCTTTCTAATTCTAGAAAAGGTATACATAAGCTGAACTCATTAGAGCTTCGAGTACGTGTTGTGCATATCGATGACGCGCGTGGCCTCCCGACGTGTTACGCGAACGATCTCTAATCGAGATGGATCTTGCATTCGGGCTTTGTACGCTATAGATGTAGCTGCGAGCGCTTATGATCATTAGCGCGTGAGGATCGCAAAAAAAAAGAAAACAAAAAAAAAAAAAACACACAGGAACCATCGAGGCCGCAAAATTCTTAAATTTACGGAGTCGTAACGAAACACGCCGCGAGGAAAATTTACTCTAGCAATGAAAAATTCAGAGCCTAGGCTAACGGAATTGGAATTCACATCGTGCACAATAGGCAACTCTCTCTCTCAGTAGCGTACAGCCCGGGCGCGCGTAGTCATGCATACGAGTCGGTTTCCCCGCTAAACCAACCAACCCCGCGCGCACACTGCGCAGAAAAGACTTATAATATGTGCATCTCGCGCGTTCGAATAAAAAATATACGCAAGTCTTTTTTCTCTTTCGCCTCCTCCTGCTCCTCCTCCTCCTCCCCTTTGCTTTTTTCTCTCATTTTGCAGTTGTTGGATTCACTGAAATGTTATGAAAGTCGTTGAGGCTTCTATTGTCATATGCTGATTTCCGCGTGCGCGCGCGCGCTCCGCTCCACGCATGCTAAAATTTAAATTTGAATACTAAAAATACATGAATACATGCATGTGTGTATATGTATATTCATCATGCCAAATGGATTTAAATTTTAAACTGGACAAACCCGAGTTGTTACGCTTATTTGCATCTCTCGGCGAAACGTCTGAAAAAAGATAAAAAAAAAAAAAAAAAAGAAAGAAATGTCTTGGAGATGATGGTTGCGGTCGTTTTCTCGCAACTGGATCAAAAGTGCCATATCTCAGGGCAACGAGAATCGCAGCTCATTCGACGCATACGAAGTTTTCGGCTTATCTGTCGGTGCGAACTTTTTAAAAGAGTTACTTTATTCATCGCGCGGCGAGATCTCTCTGCGGGCGTTTTATGGCCTCGCATCATCGCGTTTCCCCGGGAACAAATTTATTCTAATCATTTCAGAATGGCCGGGCCCTTATGCTCGCTATTATACGACCTTATAAATAATTCAGTACCAAATTTCGGACAGATATATAGGAAGCGTCGACTATAGAATCCAAGGATAACTTTGACCCGGGGCCAAATCTTCCCTTTGATGAAAATGGTTATATGATGTATTCTAAGGTTACCGGCTCGCGCGCAAGCACCGAAATCTCCTTCCTGCAGATTAATCATGCTAATGTGATTAAGTTTGAATAACAGTCCCTACAAACCAGCGCATACATAGAGTCCTGCTTTCACTCGAGATTATCTTGGAATTAGGGATTTGTTCAGTGGCCTGATAGAGTTAAAATCATAGCAAAAATAAGCGATTTATCTATGAAAAAAAAAACGTAATTCTTGAATAAATTCACGCCTTTGCAGCCCCGCCATACATCATATTTAAGTGACTATATACGCTTAGTCAAGGGACTACAAATTATGTAGCTCTTGAAATCCGACAGTTTTTTTCCTCGCTGCTGGCGTACTAAAGGAGGAAAAAAATTTATACTTGAATATATATGAACAATTTTAATCCAAGTGGTTAGTAAGCAATAAAAATGAGATCAGCTTCCTCTGCATGTACTTAGTCCATAATAATGTACTCATCCCCGAGTCTTTTTTCTCTCTATTTCCCTGTTGGGCAAGAGGCTCTCGAAGATTATGTCTTAGGTTCTGCAGAGAAAGAGACGGATAACGAGAAAAAAAGGGCAAAGAGCGCGGGGCACTGCTCTCGCGTTCAATTTCATTCTTTTCCAAGGATTCACGCGCGCGCGCGAGGCCAAGGCAGAGGAGAAATTTATGCAAATTATTCGTTTGCCATTTAAATGCGACCCGAGACACGAAAGTGCGCTTTATTCTGGAAATTTCGCGCGATCATCCGTTTTCTATGTAGTCGCGAAGGGAGGGAGTAAAATTTGAAATTTTACCAATGCCAGACGCGCGTTTATAACTCGTTTAATTGAAATGTTATTGTTATGTGTCGGTTTGAGAGCAGCTCGAGCCTTTCTTACAAGTACGAATGAGCGTATTAAATTCGAATGAGAAATAGAAACAAGTAAAAAAGAGGGGGAAAGGGGGGGGGGAAACAAATTTCTGTCCGGTGATCTACTTAAATTCAGAGCTCTCGCACAAAAAGCAGAGCTACGCTCAGCAAGAAAAGTTCAACGGAGGAATTTTGCTCGATTGAAATTGCTTCGCTCGACGCGAGTCATATTAAGCCCGTTCATTCAATCTATTATATTTTTAAGCGTCCCAAGAAATAAAATCAGAGGCTAACTAGTTTTCTTTCACTTATTTATTTTTTAAATTCCAAACAATACACAAACCTCAAGCTTCGCCCTCAATGTTATCCGTTGGCTTATTTCACACGTGCACTACATTTATTTACCGAGCATTTAAATGCAAGAACTGACATATGCACGCGCCAGGTTACTCTCTCAGTGTGTGCCTGTGTGTGTAGGTGTATGCACTCCGAATCTGGGAACTACCGCACGGGCTATATATGCATGCTAAGTGCGCATTTGTTGTTGTGGCGTGAGTCGTCAAGAGAAACGATTCGCTAGCATTAAAATAGGGAAAATTATTGCAGCAGTAATTGGCCATATTCATGGGGAAAAAAGATGAGCTGATTACGTACACGTGAAAACGTTTGTTACAGCATTTCACGTGTATTTGTAAAAAACGAAGCTTCGTTTCAAGCGGCGCGCGATGCGTCAGCACTCACGTACATGTGTACGTCATTTGCCCAGAACGCGGAATATACTTCATTCATTTTAGCGCACGACGAAAAAAAAAGATGAAAAAATGAAAAAGAGAGAAAAAAGAATAAAAGAATAAGGGCGAAGCTTTGGAAGTATTCGAGCGTTGTATATTCATATATATGATCGATGCAGCGCTTGCAGCGGCACAATGTATATTGTAAAATTTCGGAATGACGTTTGAAAAATTCATCGTGCGCTGCGCTTTTAGCGTAAAAAAATGTAACAAATTGCTTCTTTCGCTATTCCCTTTCAGAAATGATTTTAAATACGAGAGATACGCCCTGCTGCTATATATATTCCGACGTATACACTGCATTCGTGGCGTACGGCCTCCGATCGCTCGACTCGCGACTCATAATGGAAGTATATACGGGGGAAATTTCCGATACGTATACACTTTGGGGGCGCTTCGAGAAATTATGAGACTTTGTAGGTGCAGTTCAGCAGCAGCAGCAGCAGGCCGCGTATACGCCTCGCGCACTACTCTACGCCGAAGTGAGAGAGAGAGAGCGCGTATATAACAGGAAATAGTATCAGTAAATATCGCAGCTAAAACGGCACTGCATGTATATACGTGTACGAGCTCATACACACCGGCTGCGTATATAGTATACTACGCACGCTAAATTGCAATCATAATTGAATCTGCCTGGGCTCGTGTACATACGCGCGCCTCTCTCTGTCTCTCTCTCTCTCTCTCTCTCTGCGTGTATAGGTAACAAGGGCGTGACGAGTGAATTTTCATTCGAATGCAGAAACAGCCGAGTGTGTAGGAAATAAAATTACTTGCAAAGCTTGTTTCGTCCTCTCCTCCCTCTCCCGTCTCTCTCTCTTTCTCTCTCTCCCTCCTGTGTGCACTAGATTTTTGTCTGAACCGTGCAGCGCTCGCCCTGAAGTGATGATAGTTTCGGGAGAAAAAACAAGGGCCAATCTTATTTCGAAGCAAACTTTTCCTCAACAAGATGCAGTATCAAAGCTTCTTTTCGTGTGATGCGGTTTTCTTATGTGCTGCTCGCTCGCTGCCTTTCTTTGTTTTTCGCGCGCGCTCTACGTGCACCCCAAACTTTTTTCATCTCGCGCGATAAATTGTGCCACTTGCCACTTTCTCTCTCGCTCGCTACTCTCTCTCTCTCTCCCTCTCTTGAGCGCTGCTGCTCACCCTTTACTGACCTAATACGTCGAAGTTTATAGACTAAAAAAGAGAACGAAGCAGTCTTAAGTGAAATGCCATAAAAGTTGAAACAAAAGTATATGAAAGCGAGAAGCTCGTATTGCGGGCGCAAATAATGAATGGAGAAATAAGTTCAAGGAGCCTTGGATTATAAATAGACCAGTCGGCTCCTCATACATCCATTATGCTCTTTAACTCTTTCATCTCCTATATCGCACGTGAGACCTGAAAATTACGAGTAAAAAAAATTAGCGCATATTCGATAAATTTATCTGACTCTGCAGTACCATAAGCTTTCAAAGTCGAAATAGCTCATAGCTACTTCATAAAAGAGCGGTACTTGCTTGACAATATTAATTGAAGCTTATAAATCGTATGGTCATGTTCAATTATGCGAAATAACGTCGAAATGATTGAAAGTTCCGTTAACTTTGGAATTTTCATTTTCATCCAGCCAATGGAATATTTCATTCATTGTGATCTGCAAGTAAAAAATACAAATTATGTGAATGAAAATTTTCTTGAAAATGCATAGCAAGTGACTTAGGTAGCAACTTTGATGTTCGCAATTTTAATATTCTATGCAAATAAAGCTCTCATCGATACCAGGGAACTTCTGTTTTTTACTCACCGTTTTATAGTTTTCATTTCATTTAGTTCTGTTTTAATTTTTTTTTTGCATCTAAACCAATAAAACTCAATTTAATCAAGTGTGACACTAATGTGTAATTAGCAAATAAATCAGTTAAATCAACCAAGACCATTTCGTCTCTCGCAAACCTAACTAATTCTATGTTTTCCGAGAGCAATGAGAAAAATCCATTCCTTTTTTTTTCACCCAAAAGGTTAAAGTTGAGGGTAAACTTTACTTTAACCGCGTAAGCTCAGCTTTTTTCCCTCCTTTAGACATCGAACCTTTCTATGGACAGAGTCGAGCAATCGAGCCTTTCTTCCTTGTACGAAAACTTGTGATATACGATCTCTGCTTCTACAGGCTCGGGAGTGAAAATTTTTCCATAAACTAAATTAAAATTTTAACCATTAGCCTGCGTTTTTTTAAACTTTGAAAAATTTTTCGTTAAGCTTGACTTTTATCCATTGTTATCGTCAAAAGTGATAAAATCCTTATGAAGAAATATGTGTTGGAAAATCGATGAAATTTCCCCTTCGGCACTTCAGTTCTTTATTAAATTTTTATAGGTGTCTGTGGAGCTACAAAGTGTATAATTATTATAGAAGTTGCGAATTCCTCAGCATTAAGAAAATTGTGTTAAATTAGTTTAACAAGTTTGAAGAGAAAAAGAATCAATAAGTGTCTATAACGAAGCACTCATTTAAACTGTAGAGTACTGAACGAGCTCATGAAGTGAGAAAATTCCAAATCTTGATTTTTTGAAGAATTATAAAAAAACTAATGGCAGAAAAGATATTTTAAATAATAAAATATTCCGTGTCCACTGAACCATAATTTCAAGTTACAGTTTCGACAAAAGAGACTTTTAATTACCTTTCGAAAGCTGTACTTTCTCGCGATAAAATGCTTGAATAAACGTTTTAAGATCTATCATTACGTAAAAAAAAAATTCTTTAACTTTAGAAGAATCCATAAAGCAAAAAACGAATATCATAATAATTTTTTCCAATAAAATCTTTTTGTTATGAAATATTTAGGATTTGTTTGTTTCAATATCGTCGACTTATATTGAAAATAATTAAAAAATGAAGTAATATAAATCCGGAATGGATGAGAAATGTGTAGGTTGCTATTATTCGTCTTGATATTTCTTCAAAATATTTTTATAAATAATTTAAAACTAAATCTGTAGAATTCCAAGCCAATTTAAGATGCTAAGGCTCATGCGAAAGATATAGCAAGGGAATAACATTTTTTATTTAACAGATGTAACTGCAATACACATTATTCAAGCCACGAGCTCCTTTTCGAAAAGTTTCATCGCTCAACACCTTCTATGGCAAATTTTAAAGTACAAATTTGATCTTTTGTAAATTGTTGATGGGGAGAAAGTATATACTTTGAGTTTTACTTTTTTTAAAAAAATCAATGTATCAACTTTCATTACAAGAATATCTGGAAAAAATTAATACGTCATTTCAATATTCTTATTTTATAATATACTTCTAGTCAGTTTACAAATAATATTCAATAACGTGCAGTTTGAAAATTTTAATTTCTGATATGATGAAGTAAAATACGGTTGTTCCTCTGTCACATTGAATAGCTTTGTAAATGTACTTTTAGAACCATTTCGCATTTATAGTATTATACTTGGCATTTGAAATTAATATTATAAACTTTTCTAATCATTAAACTTTGTAGTAACACAAAATTTTATGTTACATCACTGATAATTGCTTTCAGTTTTTATTGTTTCAGCTCGTTCAAAACACAAGAGTAACATGTCTGTACTTTCTTTGCTCTCATTGCAATTTATAGAAGATTTTTACCTGACAGCAAAGCAACAACATAATAGCCACTCACACTGTCACTCGTTGTATTTCCTCAAAATGACTTTGAATTTCCACGACATTTTATGCTTAAGCTGAGAAAGGTTGACGCGTGTGAACGGAAAGAGGGAGAGAAAGCTATTTTGTACACAAAAGTTAATTTTGAGTTTCTGGAAATTTTGACTTTATGCTTCCAGCTTGTTAAAGTTTTTCAACCTAAATGTTTATTCAAGCGTTAACGGCCTGATTGAATTTAAAATAATGTAGTGGTTGTTGCTTGCAGTGAAGGGCGTAAGGTTAAAAGTTTTTGTTTATCTTAAAAGCAAACACACTTGCGACTCGATGAATATCTAAATAATTCCATTTGATATTCAGCTCCATGTTCCAGTGAATTTTGCATCTAGAGTGTAATATTGTAGATCAGGTCGTTTTGTCATTTCAATGGTTATGTATTTCGCTGACATTCAATGGTCAGATACTTCGGGAAGCGGAGTACAATAATGCCCCTCAAACTCGAATCGTTAAACAGTCGAGGAACGTAAACGTCTTACTCTATAGCACCAAGTTTAGAGCATGGATCGATAAGACCTAAACCAGCGTTAGATCTTACCATTTGACAAACTATGTTGACTTGCAGCCTTAGTAAATTCAATTTAACGGCAAAAATCATGAACGTTTGAAAGGCTGTGCACTGCGCGATAGAAAAGACTTGAATAGGAGAACGTGAAAGAGCGCCAAATTGTGCGAATGAATTCGTTCGTCCTTGGCGAGATTCGTTCTTCGAGCTATATAATGTTATCAGTACTTTATTCACTTGTTACAATACTACATAATTGGGGAAAATTTTTCAAAAATTGCTGTATTTTTCAACAGACTACTTTATGTACTTTACAATTCAATTTCCAATAACAAGAAAACTTTTTTGGGATACACTCTTGGTATTACTTTTACAGTACGGTTTGGAAAACATTTTAAAGAATTATATTTACCAATACTATTTTCTACATTTTTATACTTTTTGAACTATACTTATTTCTCATAAACAACAATAAAAACCACAACTTCGATACTCATCTCGTACCTAAAATATCAAATATTACTTATGATTTAAAATCCAATTTATAGTCGAGCTTTTATGCAAATTTCAATTTAAAATTTGAACTACGAATTCATGGATTGCAATTGATTTTTGTAAATTTGAATACCTCATTTAATCATAAACCACAGTCGCAATTTCAAGAAACAGACTTATACTGAAAATTTATCAAACATATTTTTCATTTGCTTTTATGTATAACATATCGATTTCCGCTATTTCCATAATTACTTGACTTGGTTCACAAAATATGTTTATTTTGTATAAAAGTTATACTTAAAAATAAATAATATTCTGAATACTTCTATTTGATAAAAGAATTGTAAATTCTAAAAAATACTTACAGAAATATTTCAAAAATGACAATTGTTGGAATTTCTAGATTTATACTGCAATTGAAGTACATTCTTTGAAATAAGAACGAGCTGAAGTAAGCACAAAGGTACATCATTTTTCCGTAAATAAAATGTCGACCAGAAATAAAAAGTTAACTTAGCTATCAAATATTAATATGCAAAATTTTTTGTACAAAAAACATATTAAAATGTATTGATTACTTATACATTGTGCGGCTCCCGAAAGCAACAACAGTACAGGTTGAATTATGTTTCAATTAGTTTAAGAGGCCAAATATAAATTTGGCCAAATCAAAAATTGGTCTTAAGACCTATAAAATGTTCCCCTCCACGGAAATCTTTAGTAAAAGGCGAAAGATTTATTCGTTTACTGAAGGGAAACTAGGTTGACACTACATCTGTTTTTCCCGTACTTAACTCTGGAACTTTGCTTTACTGCTTGTAGGATTTTCGATATTGAATCATATGCCGCGTAGTGACAATTCGAGGTACTGAATGTTGACAGTTTTAATCGTATACTATGTAAACTTAGCATCTGTATTCTTTGACTATATAGTAGTATTAACATTCGATTTCATACTAAATGTTATTATGTTTTGTCAACAATTTTCATCCATTGCTTGGTTACTTTTGATAAAACAGGGTTGAGTGAGAGCTGTGAAAAGAATCTGTAAATAATATGTTAAAGAATATTTCTCGATTAAAATTTATGTTATATTTTAGTTTACCGTAATGAGCTAGGGCAATTAAGCTAATCCTTTCGCACGAGTGGTGCGATAAATTTTCGTACCTTCGAGATGACATCCTTAATTACTATCGGAGTGCAATAAATTTAACCTTTCACTGAGAAATTAATGAGTTGTGCAGCTTCACGAAAAGCTTCATCGCAATGCTTACGTAGAGGCAACGCCGCAACTTATACAATAAGAAAATGCGAAAATAAATAGTATAAGATCCCCTAACAGTGTCGTTTGTAGTAATAAATCAAGCAATGATTTGAGAATATTATATCATTTTTATAATAATATTATGAGTTATAACGAAAATAAAATGTAATACCGATAACAATTGATAAAATCAGATTCTCATTGTCGGATTACATTTTACTTACTTCGTAAAATCTTTATTCCAAACATAAACAATAGTTATTTCCTGAAAAGATGCACTAGTTATAATATCCGATTCAGCCAAGCACAACACAGGATTAGAGATAGGACATTATGTTAGGAACAATACGCAAAGCCCTGCTTTTCATTACAAAGTGAAGCAAGATTTCCAAAAAAGAAGCAACATCTGATAAACAAAAACAGAGAGTATGCTTGCCGTCTAACAATACAGTTAGTTATCAGTGCTGGAGTGAATTTATTCAAGAGAAAAGGTTGAATAAATTTTGCTCTATACTGGAAGCGTAGCTTTTCTTTCTGCGCTTGATCCTCTTTTCGCAAAGAGACGACTCTTTTTTGGTTGATATAAAAGAAGACAATGTACGCGTAGTGCGAAAAATACTGAAGACCGAAAGAGAGAAAGAAAGAGAAAGAGAATAGAAAGATAGGAAGAGTTTTTTACTCTCTTTTTGTCAGTGATTTTGTGCAAGGCGATACCAAAGGAACTTAAAAAATAGTTTTCAATCGATAAAAGAATACTCTGATTCTCACACTGGAAGTCTTTATTGATCTCTGCGAAGAAAACAATTTTTATCCTTGCAAGTTCGATCTTCAAACGAACGTTTTTTCGGTTTCCATCTCAAAATGAAATGGCGGTGCATTTGAAGCCTTATAATAGCAAGAGTAAACGTACAATAGCTAAATTTATATCAATATTTGTAACTTAATATTTGAATTTCTAGCGTCATGTAATTTGCTGGCGTTCGATCACGAATGTTTTAACGACAAATAGAAAAGCCACTCGATACTCGAAACTGTATCTGATTATTCAACAGGATTGCCATTTTCTCCTTTTATCCATAGCCTATTTTTTGAGAACTTGTTCTCGACTCACCCGATTTTATCAAAAGTAGGTTAGGATTATGCCTCGTTTAAAATACCAGCAACAACTTATTCTTTAACTTTTGCCCCAATACAAAAAATGCTACACATTGCCCGAGAGTTTCAAAGAGCTTTTCATCTTTTTCCTGGTTAATCTTTTTTACTTTTTTTTTTGTTTTTCTTCCATGCAATATCTTCAGAGATCCATTTTAAATACTTGAATGCATTTTGAATTATGTTAACAAAAAAAGAGATAAAAAATTATAAAATTAAATTACAAATTTAATTCGTAATTTTAATAATTTTTTTTTCTCAACCACGAACAGCTATTTCAAGTACCTACGCACTGGGAAAAGTGCGTGCGGGTACTTTATAATTCTCCCTCTTTTCCAAAAAGTATATTGTACTCGAGGGTCCACTGTTTCAACTGCCTCTTGTTTTTTTGCTAATGATCATTAAAATACAAACCGAAACTACAACTACCATACCTTCGTTAACGAAAGAGAAAGAAACAAGGGGGTTGCTTATTATGCGCTATAAAAAATGTTGTCTCAACGAGTTATGTAATTTTTACATCAAGTGAGCGAATTTCGGGGTAAAAGTTACTCTTGCAATAGTATTTAACGAACGAAAAACTAACGAAAGACAGGGTTGAAAAAAATGAATAAAGGAGTTAATGAGTTACTCTGTTTAATTCGACAACAACCCATCGTTCAGCCTGCCGAAAATAAAGCTGCTTTACAAGAGTGTATTACGCTCGTTACTACCGGCATTACTTTGCATTCATGAACTTTTTTTACCGACAACGAAGCTTTTGATAGCTTCCATTGTGGTACTCCGGAAATCATCGGGGAAAAAAAACGATAGAATTTTTGAAAAACATCCAAGATTTCTCTGCACGATTGAAAGCAACCATTCGATAAATATACAAAAAAGAAGAACCGAAGTTTCGACGCCGCAACTTTTCTCTTACTTCAACAATGTAGATGTTTTTTGCTCTCGCTATGATAAAACATATAAGCTAGAAAAAAATCAGCTACTCTTGAAAAGTTCTCGAGGTGCGCGCGCGCGAGCTTCTCTTACATGCACGTCGATGCTCTCTGCCGCGCTGCATATATATAGCTCAGGTATGTGTATTGAGGTATTTATGCGCAGCCTCTCGGAAAGTTTGACATCTTAGACACTTTTCGCTTAGCATTGGTAATGCGCACGAGGCCAAGACGTGAGTGCGCGCCTTTATATAACGTAGCGCGTATATATATAGCCGAAGTTGCATGCATCATATGAAGTACTATCAGTCGGCTGACTGCGCGTATATATACATCAAAGATCACTTTCGAGCGAGTTTCTGGAGGGGCCGCATTATACATATGATGGCGCATCTGCGCACTATTTGTTAATTTTGACTAAATTTCAATGAGAGTTTGAAAAATAATCTTAGCGCGCGCGCAGTTGACTGTCAAATGTGCTGTTCGCCTATTTAGGCAGTCTTAGATGCCGAGATAGAGGAAGAGAGACAGAGAGAGAAGCACAAGAGAGATTGTTCCTCCTTTCTCCCTCAGTTCACATAACAAACAGGTGCGCAGTTAATAGTTAAACTTAGTTTCGAACTAGTTGGCCGTCTTAATTGTAAACTTTAGTGTATCATTAAAATAATAGTCTTGCTACTTACTCGCGGCAGTTATATTTCGTTTTCGGTGCATATAATATTGTGTGTTTGCCCCAGCTCTCGGTGGTGCGACTTCTCTTTCTCTCTAGCGTATACATGCAAGTCTCGCGTTTTTGCCGCTGCGAAATTGAAGATTTGATTATTTTCAGCTTGCTGAGCTGGAACCAGGCAGAAAGTAGCCTAGGCGAACTTTTACAACACGAGTGCGTGTGTACGCGTTCGGAGTTAAAGAGATCGATAAAAAATATGAGCTTTCGAACTTCTTCGTGCGCGTGCGGGGGAACGTGCTTAAGAAAAACAGCGGAGTCGGCGAAGGAAAAAAATGTACGCAAATATGTATTGTGATATGTCTTGCAGATTGTTTAGTTATTTTGAATCATTATAGTTCTAGCAGATATACAGCAGAAGGACGACTAGTTGCGCAAATGGTCCGGAGGAGTTTTTCGTCGGCTTAAGTTCGAATCTCAGCATCACGTGTGGACAGCTGCGTGCACCCTCGCCCCTACCTCGCTGGCTAATTAGCACGCCCCGCAATCATGAATAATATTTGGATTTTTGAAAATAAACCAAATTTTGAAAAAATTCAAATTTGATTAATTCAAAGTGTACTTTTTGTTTTATATTTTTCATAAAATTTCTAATAATCAAGGCAATAAATACTAATGATGTTTATAACATTTACGCAAAAAAAAGTTATTTTAGTAGCTAAACCACTGAATTTAACTTTGTTATATAAAACAAGTTTGGATATATTTTATAAGGACGAACCGGCATTTTTTCTAGGTTAATACATGATATAAGCTGACTCCTTCCAGCGAATCAAATCTCTGAGAGTAAGACTTACTTCGCAAATGACTGCTAGGTGGCGTGCCACAGTAAAGTCGTTCCTGCAAGTGGCATATCATTTTTGAAGATATATTAAGTAAATTATTAAAAACCGACTAAATAATCATTTGATTGAGAAAAAAATTTGAAATATCGACTAGTACTTAACGATTCTTGACTCGTTGGTTTAAACATTTATGGCATAGACGATAATCGACAGACGTCGAGAGTTACTCATTGGGCTCTTTGAAATGGTATTTCAAAGCCTATGGCACGTATACCGCTGCGCGGCCGTGTATTTATACGAGCTTAATCAACGTCACCTCGATATTCGAGGCAAATATATGATCCGCCGTATCAGCTAGAAATTATCCATATATTCTGTATTAGTACAAGTAGCGTATCAGAGGCGTGTATAATGCACCTCTGTGTGCACCCGTCGATTCCTAATAAATTCGATGCGGGATATTATGTTTGACGATTTTTCGCGCAATTGGCACGAAACATATAACTGGGACGCGCGGCAGAGTCGATCGATTCTCGACACACCTCGCCTCGCTTCTCGATAATAACAATAATAATAGTTTTAATGACTAACACCTTGCGCAATAATCATGTCTCCACTTGAGCACAAATGGAACGTCGTCGTCGACAGAGTAGCAGCAACGGCAGCAGCAACGGGGAATTCAAATACTGCCTCGGAACACTTAACCCTGGCGCTCGCTGAATGGCCAATCATCTTCGCAATTACGGCGAATCTTCGGCTCTATTAACTCTCTGGGACGCGCTGCGCGCGAAGCACCAAAGGCGGATAGTCGATGTGCATATATTATTCGATAGACGCGCTCGCGCTTCTGTGTGCGCGCGTGTGTCGAGGTCTGATCTACCAAATTGGCATCAGCCGTATAGCCTGCAACAACGACGACGACGACATCGCGCGCAAAAAAAGAGTCAAGTCGAGTCGTGCCAGAAATTAGAGATTTACCCCAAAGGATCAAGTTCATTTCGTTTGTACGTAGACCCTTATACGTATCCATGTGTACACGAACCGGAGCTATTTTCCCCTTCGGTGATGTGGACGGGTAAGCACGGACAGCTCTCGAAAATGAAATTGGCCGTGAATTCCACGAGTTCTTTACCTCTTAATATAATTCCCTTTTCCGCTTCCTTTCCTGCTCCTGCGGACTGCTGCTATCGCGCGAGCTTTTCCCGCGCCATTCATGTATACCTATATACGAGCGCCCTTGTCGACCAACACGAGGTGATCAATTATCGAACAATAGATAAGGAATGCTATCTTACTTTTCGAAAACTTTCTACACCTTTCCTTTAACGCTGCTCTTCCTCCCAGCAATAAAGAGACTCGAGTCCATTTCACCTTCTTTTTCTCATTATTAAGCGCGTGTAGCTATAGATTTTTTTTATACGTTCCGAAATCGATTTTGAATAAATTTTTTGTGCCGTACTCGTTGCGTCGCGCAGTGCAGCGGTCGTGCTCTGTCATTGTAACACGTGCATTATAAATAACGCTCGGCCAAGCGAGCGAAAAACTACTTACTCCCCGAGCGAAATCGCTGTAAAAGAAAATAAGCCCTAGTGGCGTATAGTATACGTGGTACGAGAGAGAGAGAGAGACCGGCGCGCGTCTGATCTTTCGCATGCATATATATAGCCGCAAGCGAGAGCAGCCGAAAGATCGAATGCAAAGTTCTTTGGGCTTCTCTCGCCTCCTCGCTCCCACGGTAAAGTGAATTTATATTGTAGCGGTTGAGGGGGTGGGCACTCTCGATAAGCGTGTGCCGCCCCGATCGTCCATTGATTTGCCGAGAGAAAAATCCTTCCCGCAAAGACTGGAATTAATATTTGCGAACGAGGGACGCGCGATCGCAAAGATATTTATTTTGACTTAAAAAACTTTTGAGCTTTACCCGTTGGAATTTACCGAGGATTTTTTTCCCTTCACAAAGCAAACTTGCACGTCAGTACTGAAAATTTCATGTAACACATTTTAAACGTCGTTTTTCCCTCTATCTGAGCTTCACCGGGCAGAGGCCGTTGAATTTAATGTTTTACACTTCATTATCCGGTTTCGTGCATACAAATGTCTACAACGGTTAAATGCGAAACTTCGTTTGCCAAAGGTCAGGTGAATTTCGCAATATTACTGCTCGATATCGCGCGCTTGCTCGCAATTTTTTATATCAAAAGCTCGAGCTTTTAAATTTCAAACTCATTGGTAACGAGAGGCAGCAGCAGCGCGCGCGCGCGCGGGGAAAGAGAAATTTAATATAAAATATGCACCAAGTTCAATTCCTCATAAAAGCGAACGAGTCCATTTTTATCGTTAGAAAATATCTGCCCGAACGCAATTTACTTTTACTGCCCCGGCGCGATTGGGAGTCGTTAAAAAAATTACTCTTGCTTCCGAACTCATCGACGCCGTAATCATGCGCAATTAATGTCTTTTAATGAAGCAAACTATAGACATGAACAGGTCGATTTGTAAAGCTTCCGAGCCGAGAACGTATGAATAATTACAGCCGAGTGAAATGGCACAACAAAGCCCGGGCCGGGCCGCAGAGTTTACCAGCAGTAGCGCCAGTCAACTCGAAGTTCAGCACGTTTTTGCTCACCACTAATTGGCCCTAAACTCGAAGTAAACGCCACATGCGTGCCTACACACGATGGCTAACCAGGCGCGCGCCGCTCTGCCTTTCTCATCAGAATGACTGATAATCGCCGTGTTATAGCGCAACGACGAATTACGAAATTTCGCCCTCCGAGAAATTGATTAAGGCCACCGTGCGCGCGCATACGTGTGTACGCGGGCGCGCGAGGAGCTAAGCGTTAATTTGCACTTTCAACACTTTGACGTGAATCAGGAGCCCTCGAGAATCAAAATATGTTTAGTCATCAGCTGTTCAAGTCTCTCCTCGGCTCGAGAGCGCCCGTAGTAAAGCGGCAAAAGATAGTTTGGAAAATAATTAATTTTACTGCGAGTGACTTTAAAGGGAAACTTATCCCATCTGCAGCGTAGGTCGCGCGATCATCGTCGATCTTTGAAACTCGCCGCGATAATCTCGAGCTTTTGAAAAAAAAAGACAAGATTTTCCAGGCTCGCATCTCGCATTCATCCACTGCAATCGCACAGCCAATATACACACTTTTCCAGGCCTTTGATGACGCGCTTATACGTGCGTATAACGCACACAAGCTCCTGGAGAGAAACGAGTGTGACGACGACGACGACCTTCGTGTATACCTATAGAGAACGACGAAATGTCATTTGCGTGCCGTACAGCGTACAAACGCGTTTGCAAGTCCGTACAAAAGGCTGCCACCACTGCAGCAGTGATAAATCTCAAAAGTACTTGCCAGCTCTCGCGCGCGCTCACTGCTACTATAACCCGGCCGCCACGCTATGGAGTGCACCTATATATACACTAGCTCACACAGACACACAGTAGTCGCACAGGACTACTGCAAGCTCAAGGGAGAGAGAGGGAATGCGCTGAAGAGAGAGAGAGAGAGAGAGAGAGCAAGCTTAAAGTGGAAATTTTCGTTACGCGTCTAGATATGAATTTTACCTTGGGACTCGTGTCTTTTTATTAAACATCGGGAGGTGAGGGGCCAGGGGAGGTAGGCAAATGCAGCAAATTACGAAAATTAAATTAACGAACGTGAATCGTTGTAATTATTCCAAGGTATTTTCCAGATACGCCAACACATTCCACAGCGGAGTATAAGAGCGCCCAGTATAGCTGAGCACATCGGTTTCTCTATGCTCCATACAGTTCTATGCAACGTCTCCTTCTCAGCTCTCTCTCTTTCTCGTTGCTCTCGTTGCTTTGCATCCTTTGCAAAGAAAGGCCGCTGTATACTACTGTACTCGGCGCTCTGCACGCGGCAGTAGTATTAAGTTAGCTACTTGTTATAACGTCGAGAGCCGGCCCTAAAGGATTCCGTGCAGGCTATGCTGCAGCTTTCTCAATGGCAAGGCAGCAGCAACGTGCCACGGGGCACCCACGCAAATCTTGCCAAACGCAATTAGCGGCAAACTTTTTCATTGTTATACACGCGTGCGGCTGGGAATTGAATCCTCGGGATTTATCTCGTTGTTTACGGATTCTTTGACTCCTGTACATAGTACACAGCATACACATTATGTGGAAGCTCTCGAGGTGTGTGCAGTGCAGTACGCAGTGCGGGACGACGAGCGAAGCTATATGGCTATGGAGCGCACACAATACTATTGCCGCTGCAGCTCGACGTCGCTACAAAGCCGCGAATTTAATCAGCTCATCACGGTAATATATGTATATAATTCGTCGTCGACGGCGTCGTCACGCGCGCAACGATAACAAATGAAATTAAAAGCACAGCAGCAGCAGCAGCGGCGGCGGCAATAGCAGCTCTCCGGCTATGGCTCCGAACGCGCGCGGTTTATCTCGTTAGCTCCGGCGGGGGGATACATATATCGCAGCGTAATGCAATAATTGAAACTGCTGGAGCTGGACCCGCGCGCTAATTGTAAACATGAGGAGTCCATACGGCCGCACCGGATATGCAAGTCGTATGGCCGCGCGTAAGGGAGATGGTGGGAGGCGAGACACCGCGGCCGACGATCCTTTCTTCGTGCGGCGATAAACAAAGCCTGCGAGCGTCTAATGATGATAGCTATGTAGACGCGCGAGGTACGAGCTCTATATCTCTCGAGCAGGACTCGTGCAATCCTAAGCCTCGACGACTCGTCGTGAAAGAGAGCCAGGATTATCCCCTGGGATTAGATCTACGATTAAAATACTCGAAATTGTTTTAGCACTTCTACACGGCGCATTTGTGTGGGCCGGGGGAAAAATCGTATGGCCTAAAGCAGCTCCTCGACGTCATTCAAAGGCAGGTAACTCGAATGTTATATTCTTGGCAGCTCTTAATGCCTCTAATTTAACGATGATACTCACAGAATTATATTGCATTACCAACACCGACCGCTCGACCTACCTCCCGGTCATGTATTCGACCATTTTATGGCAATACGATACCTCGGCTAGATCCACTCGGAATCTCGATGCATATCCGATATTTTATTTTATAAAGAATCGGCCTTGCGTTAGATTATCGAGTTCGCCCTACATAGACAATAGGTGTACATTTCTGAATAATTTAGGTACGAGGACTCTCGCTGCCAGTTCGCTTTGATCCAGCTGCCAAATCGTCTATTTGCCTAGCGGACGAGTTAAGATCTTCCTCTATCTCGCGGGAAAGTATTCGGACTCGTACTACTCGTTTGATATATAAAGCCCCGGCAGTTAATCACGATAATGAGATTTGGATTAAGTTGCGAGAGATTTCCCAGAGAGAGGGTATATATATCTGTATTTTCTCAATGCATACATTTGTGTTCGACAAGATAAGTTCTCGAAGCAATTACAAAATGGAATTACACCCGATTGCAGACGCTGCCGGGGGACGCGCGGCCGGCGACGCGACGACATATCGCTGCGAATCGGCGCAGCGACAACTTGTGAAAAGGAAAAACGCCTCGCGACTTCATCGAAGTTTAATTAGCCAACTTTTTTCAGAGTTAAAGGAGCATTTCTTACTTACTTTGTGAGATAAAGAGAGAGAGAGAGAGAGAGAGAGAGAGAGAGAGAGAGAGAGGGGAAAAAAAGCGTATTCGTCTGAAATAAATGAGCTGTTTCAGTCCTGCGCGCGATCATAATAAACTCAACTCCTCGGGGAAACAAACCATCTAAACGGATTAAAGATCAAATTCACGGAATTCCACGTACACGTACACACACACACACACACACACACACACACACACATAGAGGAATAAGCTCTCAAAGTCTTGTTGCACACGAGCAGTGAACATTGCCCCGAAGGAATAGCTCTCGCGCGCGCGAGCGAAAGTTTCGCGCACAGAGAGAGTCCGGTAACGTGGGCCAAGTGTGTGGTTTTGTGCACTGTCATCGATCGTCTCTTCGAGATTCAGCTGCAGCTCTCGGCGTATCGAGCCAACGAAATTACGCATTATCTCTCCTGCTCCTGTAAGAGGATTCGCTCTATATACATATACGTGGTAGCTTTGGCCCTTCCCGTTTGTGCTCGCCAAAGTGCAAATTCATCGTAAATCTCACCACGAGTGGCCGCCGCCACCGCCGCCGCGCGTACCAAAGAGAAAACGAGCGAGAGAGGGAAGAGTAAAGAGATGCGCGTGAGCCGCTTGGAAGATGATTTTTTCTCTCTCCTATATCCTGCTCTAGTCTCAGGAAGGTGGAAAAACTTTGTAGAATATTTGCGGTGTTGGCGCGTGTAACCCTCCGGCCTGGGCCCGAGGAAAAAAGCCAAAAGGTGCTTCAGAGAGGATGATCTGCAGCGCCGAGGATTTGGCGATGCTTTTAGCCTCGAAAAACGTTTCCGCCGAGAGTTTGACTTTTGCATTTTTTAAGAATTTTAATGTTAACATTGCGGATTTGACGTTTTCTTCTTCGTGACTTTAAATTTCAAAGGATCTCCATTACCGTGACGAATAATAAACTACGCTTATATTTTGCAATTGTAGAATTTCAAAACGCGGAAAAATGAGATTACATTGTCAGCGCGGCTCGCTCGTAATATGTACACGCAAGTGCGCACGCACAGACGAGAGACGCGCGCGCTCGGATACACGCAGTCGCTCACCGACGACGACGAGCTGCTGCGCACTGTGAATAATTAAAAGTTACACGAGGATGCGAGACTAATTTTGTGAGATGCATTTTAAATAGGAGGAAAATTGCAGCTGGAAAACTCGAAAAAAATGACGAGCCCCATGCAAAGCTTGTCGTGACTCGAGAGAGAGAGAGAGAGAGAGAGAGAGGTAGAAGAAAAAGAAAATATTTATTACAGTCGTTTACCTGCAGTTCGAATAAAAAAAACATCATAATCTCGAGAGCTTTCACGTATCATGTTGAGCGCGCAAAATACCATGTAACTTAATGCGCATGAGAAAATTCGCTAAAACACACTTACGCACAAACATCAGACAAGTCAAGATAAATTCTTAAAAAAAAAAAATAAAATGCCTTTTTCTACCCGCATATGTAAATGTCTGCTCTGCTCTACGCGCCCGAGTAATCCAGTATAGCTGGATGAAAAATATAAAATTAATTTTTATCCCCGTAATGACATACTGTAAAATAGACATTTTTGAGCATTCGCACCTACTTGCGATCTCTCTTCGGAGTTGAAGGCTATTTCAGCGTGAAAATATGATTTTTCTGACGTCCGATATATATGAAGCTGCGCGTAATCGTTTTACATTGATGTAAGCTCTCGTCGACGAGTCACGTTTTTCTGTCTCGATTCTTTATATACTGAAGTTATCGAGAGCCGCAGTTGAAGCGCGAACTTTTAATTGAAACTCCAGACACACAGCTCGCACAATGCCAGTTTTGTTTTTAATCATTTGAAATTTTCCTTTTTCCTGCCGTTGTTCGCGCGAACAATGCGCGCGAGACAGAAATATAATCAAGACATTACTCAGGGCTGGTTCTATATTAACACAGTGATACCGGCAAACTTGTTCGGATAAAGTTAGTTGTCGCGAAATGGACATGGAACGATGAGGTCACGTTAATTCGAATAAATTATGACCGTGTTCCACACACATTTTCATTTTGTATTATTTAATAGTTGCTGCATTTTTAATAATCATGAAAAATAGAGCAACGCACTTAAATAATGTGTTTACCATATGCTCCAGTTGAAATGAATAATTACATGTTTAAAGAGCATACATGCAACTTGAATTCTGACTATTAATGTGAGTGGCGCATGTATATAAATCGATCGTGTCTACATGAATAGAGCAAAGTTTACAGGTATACACGACGAGACTTCTATAATATAGTCAGCGATATTTGTGGATGTGCAAAGGCAAACAGTCGTATGACTTGCAAACATCTGTAGAGAGCTTGACCATTGACCGACGACGTAAAAGGAGAAATCCAGGAGGTGTTGAATTATACCCGTATAGTGGAATATTGATAAAAGTAAACAAAGAAAAAATATTTTTTCTATTGAATGCAGCGTGTGCCGCAAGGGGATTAGAAAATTTATTATGCGCTTGAATTTGTAGTGGCCCTAGATAACTCGGCTGCAAGCTTTTTTCTCTCTGTCTAAACATTTTCAAGCGCAGTACTTATTTTACTACTAACAGAGAATTTCGATCGAACGAGCCGCAGTGGAAAAAGAAAAATCTCGATGCTAAGTTTATAACGAAGAGGAAAAAGTCTCGAGCGCAGTAAAAAAGCACTATCAAGATGAAGAAACCATAGCCCTTCGTTGCAATAAATTCCTGCCCGATAGAAGAAAAAGAGAGAGAAAAAAGTTGGCGATGGCTCGGGCTAAAAGATTAGAACTCACAGGTTCAATTTTGTATATTCATCCCTTTATAATGTCAATAATAATAGTCAGAATGCGGAGCTAACAATCTGGACTTGATATTAGTATGCTGTGCACACACATTCGAAGATCAATAGGCAAGGTCGAATCCACCTAAACCAATGAGAAATAAGCAACAGTGACTGCTTTATTGCGGTTCTAGGGCTTTGCTGAGCTTGGGTCAAATAATAATGGGGGTGACGCGGCGTGGCTCAGCCCGAGGAGCAAAGCAGACTATTCACGAGCTAATATCGTCGATTGTCTATATAACCCGGCAATAATATCCATCGAAACTCGAGCTTTGCAATTGTTCTTCTTTTTTTTTTTTTGTTGCTTTATCCTGCATTTATTATTCTCGCGCGCGCTTGGCAATCGGCATTGTTGACGAATGAAATTCCCATTGGCTTTTTTAATCGAATACCTCAATGCTGTACACATGCCAAGCGCTCATCGTGGCCGATGTATTAATTGAAAAATGTATTATAACGATCGAATTGTGTGAATCAATAATTCAATAACGATCCGCCCACGAATTTATCATTTATATGCGAAATTCTTAAATTAACGCGCGTTTCCATAATAAAATGATATATATGCAATCCTGCAACGATATATTAATTTGAACCTTTCTGGATACCAACAAATTACCCGACCACAAATATTCCCAATGGACTGTAACGAAGCTTTTTTTCGGGAATGGAGGGAAAAATCGTTACAGACTCACATGTGTGCGTGTCGCGCAAAAGATAAAAACGCGACCGAGCAGCTAGCCGGAACGTAAATTGAGAAGAAAATAAAGCGCCTTTCGCGCGCCGCACGAGTTATTATCGAGCTGGCAAATTTTTTTCGTGTGCGATTTTCTTACATTTATAACGGACTGCCCGTACAGAGAGAGAGAGAGAGAGAGAGAGAGAGAGAGAGAGAGAGAGAGAGAGAGAGAGAGAGAGAGGGTTTATATATCATAGTTGTTACTAATGAACTGCCATTTTCACGTGCGCATCGTTGCGCACACACGCGCTTACATGCTCTAGATCAACGCCTCTTTTGCTCTTTTCCTGATTTTTTTTCGTGTCTCTGCTGCTACGCGCAGCAATCATCGAAGCGAATGAAGAAAAACTGCCACGCAAAAAATATTCAAACGCAGAGCCAATGCACGAACAAATTTTTATTCTTCGCTGTTTCGCGTTTAGTACTCGCTGCTGAAGAGAAACTATCATGTAATCTCGGATAATAAAGAGCTGAAACGCAATGAAAGTGGAAATTATCAAGAATCTTATGGTTCATTTCATTACAAAAGATGCCAAGTTATCTCGAAGCGATCCCGACGTTTTCGTTGCTCGCTATATATTGAATGAGCCTGCGGAATGGCGTCCCGAGCAGTATCTAATTATTTTTCTAAATTGAATTTTTTCCATTATGTGAAATATTTTGTTTTTAAATTTGGAAAAGTGTCGGTGGTTTGTCGGAGCTACACTGAAAATCGCGTGAAAATAAATTCGTCGAAATTTCTCAGTGAAACTCGAAATTCTTGTACCGCTTTTGAAATGTAATATTTTCAGTTTGCTATGATTAATGTCAAATAATTGTTAGAAAAATAAGACTGAATCTTATGAAAATGTCATAAAACCGTCGACAATTTTAATTATAATTCGTTAAATTCCATTGAACTGTACCAAATAACGCTCAAATGATTGAGAAATATTAAATTCAAATTTTTTTTATTATTATGACTAAAATGAAGCATCAATTAGTAGTAATTTAATTCAATCCTCAAAACTACTTAAAAACCAGACTAAATAATGAGTCCTTGGCAGTTAAGATGGCCACTTCTCAATAGTGAACTTGGTTAAATTATAAAATACTCGCCTCATTATTTCAACACCTTTCCCCACCTTTTGACTTTTCAAACTTCCGACTCGGCCACCAGGTGGCGCGTCGCCATTGAAAAGTCGTACCTGCAAAAGAAAAGGTCGAGTTCAGAGTACTAGTATAAGTCTCTCGACTCAATTCAATCAATTATTGTCGAAGCTGTCAACATGGGTCATAGCTGGTCACAGCCAGTCTTTCTGCACAAATTAACAGCCTGCATCAAAACTAGTCCTTTTCAGGACTAAACGTAGAGTTTGCAAAACTTGTAAACTAAGAGGCAACAAATAACATCGACCCTCCTCAGGGTCACTCGTCATACATCAGCCTGGTGATGGTCAAGCGTGTTTCCGCTCTGACTAACTGAACGCTTACGATGTCGGCGAAACTCTGCAAAAACTCGCAGACTCGCTCAAAATTGTCCCCTCCACAGCACATTATACAACAAACTGTAGTCACGAGCTGTTGTTTAGAAATGGTGAGGAAAGCGACTAATCGATCGCAAATTTTCGAGGTGCGAGTATCTAAGTCCGCTGGTGTAGACATTTCAGCCGTACGTGGAACCGAACCCCCTTTTCCCATACGAACAATGCTTCCGTATTAGCAGATTTATGCGTCGCGATGCTCTTTTATTTGGACGAGAAACGATATTTTGAAAATTTGATATATTTTGATACAAAAATTATAGTTACCGAAATTCAAGTCGGCTCCTAATTATATGAATTTTTTTCTCTCAGTGTACGACATACTCAACTCTTTGTTTGCGTACGCAAGTCCAAATTATGTACATTATGACTAGTACATGTACCTTGGTATCGCGAAGCTCTTTTCTTTGGACGAAAATCGATACTCTAAAAATCTCATATATTGTAATCCATAAAATGATAGTTTTCTATATTCAAGGTGGCTCATAGGATATCAAAACCTGTTTGCCTAGAGTATGACATTCTCGACTCGTTCTATGTGTATGTGATTCGTAATTATGTAAAATATGACTTAAGCCCGTACATGCCTGTACATGGTTTTTGCAGTCAATTTCAATATCTTGTTTGACAATGAATTTAACGGAACAACCTCGGCATACATAGAGAATCCTGAAAATAAATGTACAGTTAGGTTTGACCTTTTGAAAAAAATGAAATTTAAGATAATCACTTTTTATTAAAATAATTGGATATTCGGTATCAACGATAGCTCTGTCATTGAACTCCTGAAAAAAAATGATTGACTTAGAACTGATATAAGGACTGAAATGATAGCATGATAGCTTTAGTAAAAGAGTACTAAGAAAAACCCGTAAATTTACTTACATCAACAAGCTGATAAAGGTCCTTTGATTCTTCCTTAAAGTAGTTGAATAATAGTTAAAAAATTACCAGAGTTTTAGGAATTTTATCATTTCTCAACTGCTCATATGATTTTGCCTCTTTCCAGATATTTTCGTAGGAAGTATCTTGTCTTTTTTCATACGTAAAGTACCTTCTTATTATTTTTGCTCTATCTTCATGATAGATTTGCCAAATTTTTTTCACATCTTTATCTAATAACAATTTAGAATGTTCAGTAATCCCTTCATATAATTTCAAGCAAGGCCAGTTCATGATAATTGCAGATAAATCCCTATTTTATTCATTTAAGGGCTTATATACACCTTAAATTCAAAATTTTTTTTATTCAATTTTTTAATAGTATTTTTTCTCCCCTTTCCATTGCTTTTTTCGAAATTCCAAAATCTTGATTTTGCCCTGAGATACAGCTGTTTCCGTGAGCCTTTTTCCTATACTTTACGTGTTAAATTTTTTCTTCTTTTGCGTTTTCTGGCGAGTAGTGTTTTTGGTCACCTGTCGTAATATTCAGATGGTATCGATTGAACTTTCTGCACCAGGGTCGCGTACACTTCTTCAGAACATGAATGGTTATGGCCACTACCACGGGC